>NC_142871.1:58646363-58964090 GCF_051225735.1 Oryctolagus cuniculus | reverse complement strand
TCAGTTTAAACTGTGGCTATTACAGGCAGAGAGAATCACACTTTCCATTGCTGTTTCACTCCTTTTTACTCTGAAATAACCAGCTTATAGCAACAAGGTTGGTAGCTCACTTTAAGAATAGAAATCGGACAGCACTTAACTGAATTTAATGCTTTCAACTGGAAAACTCACTTGGACAGACAGAATTAGGATCAAAACTGTCAAGGATGTTGGAATAGAAAATACTACAGCCTCAATAGAGCAAAATAAATATTTTGAATATTGGTGATAGTGAAATGTCCAACCCAAAATAGCTTCAAAACTTAATAGGTATCCATCAAATAAGTTGCTGAAGTTGGCTTTCTGATTGGGACATATGTGTTTATGAATTGTTTAACAAAATCACATAAGTTGATAAGGGAATATTGACATTTTGCCTCAGGATATTCAGTTTATCAGAGCTAATCATTGATATCTTTCAAAAGAATTGAAAAATATTTGTATTGGATCTCTTCAGGTTGTTTAGTTGTGACTTAGAAACTTTTACATTATGATTGTTTAATGTGTGGGCCAGCCGCACCAGTCAAACGGAACCTAAGGGAGGGAGAGGGACTGAAAAGAGGGACAAGAGATCACAGAGAATGGAGCCAAGACAACAGGGCTGATCAAGGCTCGTTTATTCCAATGTCTAGGTGGTGTTTATACATAACCAGCACAAAGAAGCACAAAAGATAACAACATAAATAAGCAACTTATCGGGGCCTCCGGTGGCACAGATAATTTTAACAGAGCGTTCTTGATTATCATCCTTCAGGATGGGAGTATGTGACTTTCTTATCCCAAGAACTCCACAAGCCAAGACTGGGCTTGATTTGTCCAAGGGCTGCCTACAGTTTAAAAAAAAAAATATGAGTTTAATCGACTATAAGAGCTTCTTTTCATTAAAACTTCAAGACTGAATTATAATTCCATGCAATTAGAGTATAAGGAGATTGAATTTTTTGCTTTGTGTATCTATGCAGGCGGCGTAGACCTGATCTGAATACCTAAATCCTACTAGTAGTTGGAAGCTTCCTGAGAATTATCGCCTTATTTTGTAAAGCAAGAAAGCATTAGGTCTATAAATGCAAGTTCCTAAAAACACTAATGGGGAATAGTCAGAAGCATCCCTACTATTATAGTGTTCTCTGCTTCAAAATTTTAGAGACTCTCTGACCTCAAATGGACTGCCTGATGATTCCAGGTAAGTTCACCTGTTTGTTAAGTGTTGTAAATAGTTACAGATTTAGGTACATCACTCTAAGTCTCCTATTCTGAGATGTTCTCTTTTGCATGGTGCATTAGTAATACCTTTTTAAGAATGCATGCATATTTAGGTAGATTGGATTGCATACTTGTCTAATATAAATGTAGATGATGGAGTCATTAGAGTTTCATTCATTTCAACTCACATCAAAATAATTGAAATTTAAAACATTCAGGGATGAGATAGGAGTAGGGTATGAGAATAGAAGTGTATGAGAGTATACCTTTTCCCATTTTTCTTTATTTGACAGGTAGAGTTATAGATAGAGAGAGAGACAGAGAGAAAGGTTTTCCTTCTGTTGGTTCACCTCCCAAATGGCCACGAAGGCCGGAGCTATGCTGATCCGAAGCCAGGAGCCAGAGTGCTTCTTTCTGGTCTCCCATGCGGGTGCAGGGCCCAAGCACTTGGGCCATCCTCCTCTGACCTCCCAGGCCACAGCAGAGAGCTGGACTGGAAGAGGAGCAACCGGGACTAGAACAAAGGATTAGCCTAGTGAGCTGCGATGCCAGCTGTGAAGATTTTATGGTAGAAGAAGGAAGTGCCGATCTGAAACCAAGAGCCAGGTGCTTCCTCCTGGTCTCCCATGCAGGTGCAGAGCCCAAGCACTTGGGCTATCCTCCACTACCTTCCCGGGCCACAGCAAAGAGCTGGACTGGAAGAGGAACAGCTGGGACTAGAAACCGGTGCCCATGTGGGATGCTGGCGCAGCAGGTGGAGGATTAACCAAGTGAGCCATGGTGCTGGCCCCACCTTTTCCCATATCTGATGCAGCTTTAGCTTTAGTAGCTTCTTGGTGTCCAGGATAGGGGAAAAATTTATAAGAGATGCTGTGAGCTATAAGTAATGTCCTTTGTTTCTTTGAGTACTGTGTTAAAGCTGAGAGATGTCAAAGTCACAATACACCAGACAGTGAAGAGAATACACCAGACAATACAATACACCAGACAGTGAAGAGAATATTCCAGACAAATGAGATAAATAATTTGACAGTCTATATTAAAGAAGCATTTATCATTGTGCTATAGTTTGAAGTACCCCAGAGTTCATGTGTTGGAAACTTAATCCTCAAACACATTGGTGTTTGAGGTGGGTCTTAAAGAGGTAGCTACATCATGAGGGCTTTGCTCACATGGATGGATTTACACCGCTATTGTGGAGGATAGGTAGTTATTGTGGGAATGGGTTCCTGATAAAAAGGTGAGTTCAGTCACCTTCCTTCTCTTGCTTGCATGCTCACCAGCCGTATGATGTCTTCTGCCCCTCAGTCTTGAACTTCCCAACCTCTAGAACCATAATAAATAAACGCTGTATTTTATCAGTTACCCAGTCTCAGGTACTCTGTTTTAGCAGCACAAAATGGACTAAGATGTGTTGTTTGTCTATGAATGTCTGCTTGTGATGGAGTGGAAGACGCTAGGCCAAGTGAAGCTGGGTGTAAATACATGAATATGTGTCACTGACTTCTGAGTGTGGGATTCTCTTAACCATATATTGGAGAGGGTGTGGTTCTCAGAATCAACGTTTAGGAGTTGGCATTGTCAGATATTTGATCTACATGGAAGTAGTTGACAGGGTGCCTGTAAATATTTCCTCTGTCTCAACTTTGGGTATGACAGAAGGATTGACTGGGATATAAAAGGCATGGAAAGAATAGTGAGCTTTGACAGATATGAGTACTTGGCATGGCTTTGCAGGAGCCCAAGCAAGACCTTTTTAAAAGGATAAATGTTCAGTGTCAGTGAAATATGTGAGATGAATATCAGGAGTGCTAAGCACTCCTTTAAAGATCTTTGTCCTCCCTACCGGCTTTGTTCTACCAAGTTCAGGGGGTTCTACCCTTTTTAGATTTTATTAGATAATACAGGTGGTTTGCAAATGAATATGTAAAAATTCCCAGTTTTTTTTTTTTTTTTTTCTGATTTATCTCAATGTTACCAGGTTTGGGCTAGGGTCCCTGCTGAAGGGCTGGGGCCCCGGACATCAGTGAACACTGGAAAAGGTGAAGGTCCCGCTTTCCCCCGGCTCAAGGTCCTCAACAACAGAATACTATGGTGAGTCAGACACTCCCCTGGGGAAAAAAACAGGCACCTTGACACTTTCCCTTAGAGGTGTCCCCTGGCTGTCACACACCTCCAGCTGAAAGGCCGGTAGCCATGAATCTTCATTTGCAGAATGCTGCTGGTTTCCCCAGATGTTTAGCAAAAACACTTCCTGGGATAGCCCCTCTCCACTCCTTCATGGATTTAGGAATATTCTGTAGTGCCTTCACATCTTGCTTCCCTTCTCATCTTCTTCACTTCCTGTTTTTTTTTTTTTTAAAAGATTCATTTATTTGAAAGAGAGAGAGAAAGAGAGAGAGATATCTTCCCTCTGTTGGTTCACTCCCCAACTGGCAGCAATAACCAGGGCTTGTCTAGACCAAAGACAGTAGCCAGCAACCTCATTCAGGTCTCCCACGTGGATGGTAGGGGCTTGAGTACTTGGGCCATCTTCTGCTGCCTTCCCAGGCTCTTTGAACATGGAACTAGATTGGAAGTGGAGCAGCCAAGACTTAAACTGACACTATAATATGGCATGCCAGCAAGTGGCAGCTTAATGCAGTGCACCAGAGTGCCAGCTGGCCTCATCCACTTCCCGTTGACTGTGCTGAGTGTGCCTCAGGTGCTGCCAGTACTGTAAATGAGGTAGCCCAGGGTTCCTCCAACTGAACAAGGGGTTAGTATTTACACTGATTAATAAGAGTGATTTAAGACCACTTTTCTCACTACCTCTAACCCATCCCATTCCACCCAAATCAAAGAAAGAATGGAAAGGAAGAAGGAAGAGAGGAAGGAATAAAAAGAAAAGAAACAGTCAGCCTTATTAACAATTTTGGTGGGTTCTCGCCATCTATTCAGATAAGAATTCTGAATATCGGCTCAAAAATAAACCAGATGACATGGTAACTTTCTAACGTTTTATTCAGTGAAAGAAATGCACAAGAAAGTGAGGGCTTTATTTAGGGGAAAAAGAAGTCTAGAAACTAAGTCTAAGAAACCAGGCAGAGAGCAGGCTGGAGCCACATGGAGCAAGTGTGCGGGCGGTAAAGCAGAGAGCAGGCGCCAGAAGCAGAGTGCCCAGAGGCCTGGGATAAAAAGGGAGGGACCTACCATGCTCCAGGCCTTTTATTTACTCTCAAAGGGGTGTGGTTACATATCTGATTGGCAGGTAGCATTCTGGTGAGGTCAGGTAGAGGCCTGAGATCACACATGGGGCATGGTCTCCCAGCTCACAAATCTAATTGATTTAATGCTATCTGCCTGCCTATATCAGAGCCAGGAGCTTTTTCTGGATCTCCCACATGGGTTTTCCAGGCCATAACAGAGAGCTGGATCAGAAGAGGAGTGGCTGGGACACAAACCAGTGCCCATATGGGAAGCCAGTACTGCAGGTGGAGGCTTAACCTACTGTTCCACAGTGCTGTCACCAATAAAATCATATTCTCATGAAATACTGAGTTTCATCAAACAGAAAACTAAATCTGTCGATCAATTTACTGCTATAATCTCTGAAGAACAAATCTGTGGTGAACGTGTGTCATGAGGCGGGTGGAAATAGGTTGAGAAAATAATCAGTGACTTATTTGAGCCGAGATGGCAGGAAAACACGCAGGGCTGAAAGGAATTAGGAAGATTGCTTATGCCTCATTAATAACCCTAATTCAGAAACATAAGATTAATTTAAAACAACTAACCTCTCTCTACTTGGGGCAATTTGTACCCATAGCTAGAGGTTAATTAGTTGTGAAAATAAAAGATGCCTAATGGCAATATGAGACAATATAATTCCATAAACCTGTTATCAAACCTGCCGGTCCTCTGTGAACTCAAACCCCAATGTCCCATTTTTTTTATGCTGCCTACCATGATTCTCTCTTTTCTCATCTTTTCCTCCATTTCTGCACTGCCTGCTTCACAAAGTAGAATATTGTCATACATTTGCAATTTTAAATAGCTATTGAGGGAAAGATGGGAACCATTCAAAAATTGAGTGAGTGCATAGTTAGAATATGTGTTTTTCAGGCTATCAGGCTATCTCAAAAAGTGGCAATTTATTACAATGCTACTAGTATGGCAGTAAGGGAAATGGGATTAACAAAGACTAAGAATATCTGGGTCGCACAAAAGAAATGGGAGCCATGCTTCAGCCACAACTTCCAGAGGCTGTGCTAGAAGTGAGGATCAGCCAGGTGAAGTAGGCAGGTGTCGCTCCTCCGCCCGCGGATGAACAATACCGGACGCTGCTGGGAGCGAACAAAGGAACTGTCCTGCTCTATCCCCCCTTTATAGTCCTCTCCCACCAATCTGTGCCCTGCTGGCGTTCCTGCAGTCATCACACCAATCAGGTGTTCTTCATTAAAACAATTCTCTGTCCACGCGCTAAGCGCGCCGTCCTCGTCCTCTTCCAATCAGAGGTTGGATCAGCTCCTGCAACTTCTAGCAGCCATGTTCTGTAACTTTCAATTCCGCATTCTTGTACTGCCTCTCGGCGCCATGTTGTGGGAGACGGGCCCTGCTTCCCACAGGCAGGCATACAGGTTAAAGTTGTTAAATTTGTGAACTGGAAGACCACGCTTTTGCCACGCCCCTGTGTGACTTCATGCCCCTACCTGATGCCTTTGCCATGCCCCTGAGTGGCCTCATTCCCCTACCTAGCCACAGCTGGGTGCCCACCAGCCAATCAGGTTAATTAACCACTCCCCTTTGGAGTGGGTTAAAAGCCGGGACACGGTGTGGCCCAGCCTGCTCTTTTTCCCTGGCCTCTTGCCAGGAAGGGGCTTGCTGTAGCCCCGCGCCTCCAGGGCGCATGGCCTTCGGGCCATGTGCTTTAGGCTTCCTGGCCTAGATGCTCATCCGGTGACTGGTTCCTCGTGCTCGGTATGAACCCCCATTCACTTCTCTCTCTTAAATAAAGCTCTCACTCTCCTATGCATCTTTCTCACTAAATAAAAGCTTAAAACATACCATGCTACCTCGTCTATTTGTGCCAGTATTTAGAATTCTTCTCTAAATACTAGGCAAGAACCCTCTCGGGCTTATTAATATTGGGGATTTAGTAATAAGCCTGTGGTGAAATTGTAAGGCACCCCAAATTCTAGTAGCACATGTGGCACCCCGGATAGCATTTCTAGAGAACTTTAAGGGGCCACATTTTAGTGTGAATTTTAGGGGGTCTTCTCCGATTTCACAGGTTTCAAGGCTGCTCTGGGGAACAGTATTTCCTGGGGCCCTCTTTCATTCTCTGCTTCCCTCTGATTTTGCCACTTATGCTTAACTACCATTCTCTATGCATGACTTTACCCCATGATATACGTTTTGCTTATTCAAAGTTTCTGCATATTTGTAATTTAGCTCCTTTATGGTTCCATTGCTTTATGTCTGCTTTGATGTTTTTAATCTTCTACTCCTGCTACTAATTACAGCTGTTTCTGTATTTCACACTAAAACTCCTACCACTTTAAAATTCCCGAGAAAGATGCTTTGATTGGACTAGACAATCACTATGATTCTTGTTGGGCAGGGCTTCTGAATCAGTAGAGCGAGGTGCCGATTTTGCTTCAGCTGTTGCTGATGTACAGGATTTCTTCAAGAGTAGGGAAAGAAACCCCACGTCTGCTGCCTCAGCAGGGCTGATGCTTAGTGGCTTCCTTTGTCAGACAACTGTTGGCATTGAGAAGTCAGATGGGTTAAGGGCAGTCAGTGGGAACTGGGGTGCAGAGTGCTTGGTTTCCCCCATGGCTTGTCTTTAGCGAGGTCAAAAGGGCCTGGCTGGCCACTCCTTGAACACTTCCAATTTTACCATAAGAATAGCAAGGGAGTGGTGATTTCATCCTTCTGAGCTCTCAGTTTACTGTAAACAAGTTACCTATCCCAGCCTTCTGATGGTTCTTTGAGCAAGCCAGATGGGATAAGAGATGGCAAATCAGGTCTTTTGATGAGTTTTGTTCCTATCTTGTAACTGAATGTCATTTTTTATTAGAGTCTTTGACTCTAATAAATCTTGGTTTTAAATCTCTCTGCTTGTCCGCTTGGAAATTCTTCTTCCATGTCAGACAAAGAACTGAGGTAATAATATTTTCTCTGCCATTGTTTCACCTGTAACAGCATCATAGGTACTATTACTAATCTGTCTGTATTCACAGAAGTCAGATTGTGCCTAGAAATTTGTACAACTTCCTTACAACAAAAATCCCCATATGGACAGTATCAGATGCACCCCCCCAATACACTGGTTAAATACTTCTTTGATTTGATAAATAATTATTTTGATTCACAGCAGATTTCTTCCCTTACTCCGTCCTGTCTCCCTCCTTCCTCCTTGGATTTTTATTTAGATTTACCTTATTTATATTCTACATCATTTTTAAATTGCTTGGTCATGGTAAATACTGTGGCACCTTTTCTTCATCCTTGAGGTCTCTCATTGCAACCATGAAGTTGCAAAGTAGAATGAGCAGGTTTCTATCAGTTTTCTAAAGCAAGACTTGCACAGGTTTTGGTTGACGGCTGTTCAATGATGGTTTTCTGGAGTATCATGTTCAATGTTAATGTTTCCAAGGCATGTCAACTGGCATTATTCTCTAGTAATTGCTTTATTTCTATAAAAAGCATTCATACAGCAGAATATAATAATAGTTTTAAAGAAAAAGGAAAAAAATTAAAAGCATGTGTATACATTTTTATGAATTATGTACACATTTATCTCTCTTTGGTTAAAGCTATGTGCCATTTATAAACTTTTCATTTCTTACTGTTTATAAAATCTGGATAATAACCCTTGGGCTGTTTCACATATTCTGTTCTGTTTTCAAAACATTCTCTTTCCATTAGGTTGAGCTTGCTTCTCATTCTACTAAGAAAGTGAAAGCAGTTAGAGGAAGACCCTGCATATTTTTACCCCTAAATTTTGAAACATATGTGGCTTGAACTCTACTACTATGCTGAACATGCTGCATAGGGAACACATTCCATATGACATTCTATATGAGGAGCACTTTTGGAGTATTTCTCAAAAGCCATGTTTCCTTGGTGTTTCCACATCCTCGCCGCATATTCTGTCTTTAATCAATTGTCATTCTGGATTTTGGTCCTCTTATGAGCTAATGTGAAGACCACCAATGACTTTCAGCCCTTGAATATATTTCAGTCTGATTTTTTGTCTAACTTAACTCCTTTATCTTTTTTATACTTTACTGACTGCTCTTTCTTCCTCTTTTTCTGAAGACTCCTTCTCTGCTTCAAAGAGCAACACTGCCTGTGTTAAAAGCCCAAATCTATTATGTACTAGCTAGTTTCTTAGCATATTAATGATGCCTCACTTTCCTCAATTATAAAATAAAGATAATAGTTTTTATGTCTTAGTATTTTTGTTGTGAAGATTAAGTAAGCTGATTAGGTCAAGTATTTAGAAAAGTTTCCAGTGAATAGTAGGATTTAATAAATATGCATTAATTTTTTACTAAGTGTTAGTGTTCCAGGGTTTTGTATTTGATTGGCCTTTCTTTTCTGCCTACCCAATCTAAGGAATCACTTCTAGTCTTTCTCATGCCAAGGTTTCTTGAAGTTCTTATCTCTAGCCCTAACTTCCTTTCTGTGGTTCAGATTCATATATCTAATTATTTATTTAGACTCCCCTGTTGGAAGCCTGGGAACCTTGGAACTGTTCTACATTCTACCTGCTTTTCTCTCTCCCTGCTCTGTTCCTCCCACAGCTACTCCCATGTTAATGGCATTGTCTTCTGCCTAATTGTTTAAATTAAAAAACCCAGAAGTTAGCCTTAATTTTCCCTTGGTACCATATAGCCACATAATCAGCAATAGTTCTATGCTGAATATTTTCTTTGAATTTGACCATCTGTTACCCCCTCCACTGCTTCCACTTTGGTTCAAGCCATCACTCTTGCTCCACAGTTTTTTCTTTAACAGCCATATTCTATCACTATCCTGCTGAAAACTCCAAAATCAAACAAAGCCCTGATTAGGTTCCAGAGTCTTCCACGATGTGATGTTCAATTTCTTTTTTTTTTTCCCCCAGAAATCTTTTATTTAAGGTATATAAACTTCCTGCATTTTACAAATACAACTTTGGAAACATAGTTATAGTGATTCTTCCCACTATATCCACCCTCCCACCCCATTCCTACCCTTCTTCCTCCTCCCTCTCCTATCCTCATTCTTATTTTTAACTAAGATCCATTTTCTATTAACTTTATACATAGATTAACTCTATACTAGGTAAAGAATTCAACAAATAGTATGAAAAAAAACCTATTTCTAAACAGTTTATTTGTATCTCATAAATACATGAGGAACATAGTAATTATTCCCACCACACCCACTCTCCCACCCATTCCCCTTCTTCCTCCTCCCTCTCCTGTTTGATCTGAGAAAGAAAAAGAAACAGAAAGAAAGAAAGAAAGAAATTAAAGAATGGAATAAAAAATCTAGGAGAATCGTTCCTCATCAGTCTAGACAAGGGCTGTTCTTTCCTCAACAGGTTTTTGATTTCTCTTTTGATTTCTCCTATGACTCACTGTTCATTCAGGAGCATGTTGTTCAGTTTCCATGTGTTTGCATATATGTTCTAGAGATTCTTTGGTTGTTGATTTTCAGTTTCATTCCATTGTGATCTGAGAAAATGTATGATATGATTTTGATTTTTATGAAGTTGCTGAGACTTGCTTTATGGCCTAGTATGTGGTCAATCCTAGAGAAAGTTCCATGCACTGGTGAGAAGAATGTGTATTCTGCAACTGTAGGATGAAAAGTTCTGTAGATATCTGTTAGGTCCATTTGATCGATAGTGTCAATTAACTGTTGTTTCCTTGCTGATTTTCTGTTTGGTTGATCTGTCCATTGCTCAAAGTGTAGTATTTAAGTCCCTTGTTACCATTGTATTGGAGTCCATGTCTCCCTTTAGATCTATTGATATTTCTCTTAAATAGCTGGGTGCCCTTTAATTGGGTACATACGCATTTATTATAGTCACATCTTCATGTTGAAATTGATCCCTTAATCATTACATAGTGCCCTTTTTTGTCTCTTTTAGCAGTTTTTGTGTTAGTCTATTAGGATGGCTATATCATCTCTTTTTTTTTGGTTTCTGTAAACATGGAATATCTTTTTCCACCCTTTTACTTTCAGTTTGCAGGTATCTCTGTTGGTGAGATATGTTTTTTGTATGCAGCAAATAGATGTATTTTGTTTCTTTATCTTTTAACTGGACAGTTGAGGCCATTTACATTGAAGGTGGCGAATGATAAGTGACGACTTGGCCCTGCCATTTTTCCATAAATATTCCTATTATTTACTTTGTATTTCCTTTGTACTTTTACTGGGAGATTTTCTGCCTTCACCTTCTTTCATAGTGTTGACCATGTTTCTGTGTTTCTCTGTGAAGCACATCCTTAAGCATCTTTTGTCAGGCTGGATGAGTGGTGAAAAATTCTTTCTGTTTGTTGTCAAAGGTCTTTACTTCACCCTCATTCAAAAATAAGAGCTTTATAGGATACAGAATTCTGGGTTGGCAGTTTTTTTTTTTTCTCTTAAGACTTGTAATATATTTTGTCATTCTCTCCTATCCTGTAGGTTTTCTGATGAGAAGTTAACTGTGAATCTAATTGGCGATCCTCTGAAAGTTATCAGGCATTTCTGTTGTGCACATTGTAGAATTTTTTTCTTTGTGTTTTACTGTGGAGAGTTTGACTACATTGTGCTATGGTGAATATCTTTTCTGATCATGTCTATTAGGAGTTCTATGTGCTTCTTGTACTTGGACATCCCTTTTTTTCTCCAAATTGGGGAAGTTTTCTATAATTATTTCAATAAAGAGGCCTTCTAATCCATTCTCTTTCCATACCTTCAGGAACTCCTGAGACATGTATGTTGCATCATTTGTTAGTACTGCACAGATCTCTAATACTTTTTGTTTTGTTTTGTTTTCTAATTTCTTCTTATTTCTGGTCTAATTAAAATTTCCAGAGATTTTTCTTCCAAATCAGATAGTCTTTCTTCTGCCTCACTGATTCTGTTGTTAAGGCTTTCCATTGCATTTTTTTGATCTATTGAATTCTTCATTTCCAATATTTCATTTTGATTTCTCTTTTAAAATCTCAATTTCATGAGAATTTTTTTCATGTCATGTATGAATTTCTTTAGTTTATGGATTTGCTTCTGATTACTTCTAAGTAATCCTACGATCAATTTTTTGAATTCTGTTTCTGGAATTTCTTCAATCCCTGCATTTTCACATTGTCATATTGAAGTGTTGTTGTGTTCCTTTAGAGGTGTCATGTTGTCTTCCTTATTCTTGTTCCTACAGTTGCAGAATACATATTCTTCTCACCAGTTCATGGAACTTTTTCTAAATTGCTGCATTTTTTTAGGTATTTGTGGAGATATTTGTTGGTTTATTTTTTTCCCCTGTGATGGCTTTTATCTTTGTACCATGCCTCTGTGGATTAGTGGAGTGTCTGCTCTTTCAGTAAGTACCTTGAGGTGTGTGCTGGGTGTGGCCAGGGAGCTCTGTTCAGTGCTCTAGGATGAGGGGAGTGCCCAAGGTGACACCCAAATTAGTCATGGTAAATATCTTCTTCTCCTCTTCTTCCTTCTCCTCCCCTCCCCCCACCCCCTTCTTCTTCTCCTTTTAAATAAGAGGGGAGGTTTGTTCAGCTCTATTGGCATAGTCTCAGGATCACCTCCTCTCCTCCAAGGAGACTAAAGCCTGGGTGCTAGCCCCAGTGGCTATAGTATTCATCCATGCTGCCACAAGAACCACACAGAGGATCCATGCAGTCCTCAGTGTGAGCACAGACCTGCAGCAATGACCCTCACCAGGGAATCAGGGAGTCCCCGAGCATGTGGAGGCCCCACAGTGACTGCCCAGAGACCTAGCCACACCCTGCTCCCTCCCACACAGCCAGTGTTTTTACAGTCCCAGCACACAAGGCTCCCACAGTTACCATCACCCAGCCCCCTGTCAGTTCTCTCAGCCAGACTCAGGCAACTCCTCTTAGTTTGCTGCAGGCATGCAGACATTAGCTGGTGCAGCTGTTAACATATGTCTAAAATGGCACCCGGCCACTCTTGGCTAGTTACAGTCTGCCGATGCCAGGTGGTTGGGGAGATGAAAACATGCCCCCCCCCACCTTTTCCCTCTAGGTTGGCAGGTATTCTGTCTCCCTCAGGGATCCAAGCCAGGCTCACACCAGGCTCTTCCTGCAGCTTTATTGCCAGTGGCTTGGGCTGCTGCAGTCTGGTCTCACTTCACTCTTCAAAGCTGGTGCTGAGGCTCTTGGCTGCTGAGTCCTGAGTTGTGTACATCCACACTCTCCACATAGGTCCACAGTGTCCCTCTAATTTCCATGGAGTTTCTTCTGCCATTTTCTCCCTAACTCTTCCCTAAGATTGCACCCTCTCACCTTTTTAAACAATCTTCCCTAGACTAGAGCAGTAAGATCCCTCCCCATTTCACCATCTTAGTGCCTCTCCCAATTTCTTTTTCAGTCCTTCCTACCCAGGCACACTGCTCTGGAATTTACTAAAGCCATACAAGTTTTCCTACATCTACAATGTACTTTTTCTATTCTCTTTTTCTGGGAGCATTTTTCTCCCACCTCTTCTCAGTTTCTTTTTATGATTCAGACCTCTGTTCAATTACCATTCCTTAAGGAAGCCTTCCCCAATCACCTTGTATAAACTTGTCTTATCTCAACCCCATTATTCTTTATTATTTTAGTTCATATCATTATTTATTTTCTGTTTCCTTCACTAAAATATAACCTATATGATATCAGGGGCTTTTTTGTATTTATCACAGCAATCCCAGTGATTGTTATGGTACCTTCTTATAGTAGGCATTCAATAAAGCTTACATAAATACGTGAATCAATGAACAAATCCCATCTCTTTTTTTTTTTGGGGGGGGGGTGATGCTCTCAGTAGAGTCCATAGAATGAAGAGGAACTGGGCAGGCAAAATGCAGTAAAGTTTATATGTTCAAAAAAGTTCATTTTTATCTCATTCATTGTAAGGAAAGGATTTTATTGCCTCATTGATTTTCTATTGCTAATTAAAAGAATTTTAGATTCCTCATATTTCTCTTCATTTTATTGCACTTGCCTACATAGTTTTAGGCATGTTTTCATAGACCATAAAAAAAGTAGTGTCAGCTACTTTTGTATGAAGGTATCGTTGTTTTTAAAGGCTTTTAGCTCAGCACTCAGCTTTACAGATGTATGGTATAACACACATATATAATTCATGTGAGGCTATATATTTTTCTGATTGATTTATGGCTTTTAATAAACATAAACTATAAGTGCTATGAATATAGCTACAACTTTTTATTTCCTTCACTGAACTATGACTTTTGACCCCAGAAAGTAATACATTTTCTTTCCTTGACCTTTGCTTCTTCATGCTAAGTGACTATGTGGTGCTGCTTCATGGTGAGTGATCATTAGAAGAGCAAACTCTCTGATCTGTCATAATTGAATAAGCATAACATTTTCAAATTTGACAAAAATATTTCTTGACATAGTTTAAACCAAATTAGAATTGCCTATTCCCCCTCCTATCCGCCTTGGGAAAATTCCCATTGCCAAAGAATTAGATAAAATAAATCTTAAGAGGATGGGCTCTAGAATTAGTCAACTTTGGATTAAAATCTGTTTTGTCACATCTATAATGATATAATTATTGAACTTCTTTGAGATTTATATTTTATTTGAGAGGCAGAGTTACAGACACAGAGAGGGAGAGATAGAGATCTTACATCCATGGTTACTCCCCAAATGGTCACAATGGCCAGAGCTGGGCCAAGCCAAAGCCAGGAGATTCTTTTGGGTATCACATGTGGGTGCAGGGGCCCAAGGACTTGTACCATCTTCCACTACTTTCCTGGGTCATTAGCAGAGAGCTGGATAGGAAGTAGAGTAGCTGAGACTGAACCTGGCGCCCACATGGGATGCCAGTGCCGCAGGCAGAGGCTTAGGCTACTACACCACAGAGCTGGCCCCTATTGAACTTCTATGAAGCTTAGTTTCTCCCCCTGACAAATGGCTGGTATGGTTCAAGCATTTAGTTTTGTGACAGTGAGCAATGATACATGGTAGAAACCTGGCAGGCCCTGGCTGGTTAAGATGGTCTAACGTTGTTGTTTTTGCTATAATTATTGAAGGTTTCACTTTATAACCATAGTTTCTATAGAAACTTAGACATTTTCTAGTCATTAACATTTTCTTTTTAAATTACCATTCATTCTTTCCTATTGGTTAATAAACACAACAAATCTAGTTGACAATTTTTTCCCCAGGCCCACTGTTGGATTGCCTATAGTTTTATATAGAAAAAGACAAATAAAAAGAATAATAGTTCTACAGTTTGAAAATGTGTCTCAGCAGGTTAAAAGTTGAGAGTGTTCATCTAGACAGATGGAAGAGAAGGAGTGAATAAATGGAGGTAAAACACATTTTGCATATTGATATGATTAACTTCCCAAGAGACATGTTAGGATGGATCTCATTGGATTTGTGAGGCATGCCGACAAGCTGGGATTTCTCTGAAAAGTACAGCCAAGAATTGAAACATTTTTACAGTGGTTAATATCTGTCTTCATACTGACGTTTAAAAAATATTACTATGGTGCCAATTTGGAGACTGGACATTCAGACAGCAGGTGACCACTTTTCAAGAAAGGAAATTATAGTGGATATTGTGATGTGCTGCCACTATTGTCCCTTCAGGGCAAGGCTCCTGCCTCATGGCAGCCCAGATTCAGCGACTGGTCCCTGTGTGGTGGCCAGCTGTTTTCCCCTAGTCCATGACAACTCAAAAGAGCTGTATTGGCATCAGAGCTCTCTGTGGGATAAGCTGAGCTTCTCTTGTGTCTGTGACCCTGCCCAGCTTCTCCTGTCCAGTTCTCTTTCCCTAACGTCCTTTCTGATGTTGTTCTGAGTGTATTTTTATTTTAAAGTTTCCATAAACTTCTTTTTTTTGTTTTTTATTTTTTGACAGGCAGAGTGGACAGTGAGAGAGACAGAGAGAAAGGTCTTCCTTTGCCGTTGGTTCACCCTCCAATAGCCGCCGCAGCCGGCGCACCGCGCTGATCTGATGGCAGGAGCCAGATACTTATCCTGGTCTCCCATGGGGTGCAGAGCCCAAGCACTTGGGCCATCCTCCACTGCACTCCCTGGCCACAGCAGAGAGCTGGCCTGGAAGAGGGGCAACTGGGACAGAATCCGGCGCCCCGACCGGGACTAGAACCCGGTGTGCCGGCGCCGCTAGGCGGAGGATTAGCCTAGTGAGCTGCGGCGCTGGCCCTCTGAATGTATTTTTAAATACACTTCCTGCACAGAAATCTCTGTTTTAGAGATTATTTCCAGGCAACCTGACTGAAGATAGGAAAACAATTACAAAATTGCAGTTAAGAAATGATGAAGGCCTAAACACAATGACCAGTATCTAAGGATGTAAAAGACAGAATAAATTCCAGGAGCCTGTGAGAGGTAGAGTCAGCAGAACTTGACATTTGAGTGTGTGTGTGTGTGTGTGTGTGTGTGTTGGGGGGATAGGCAGTGTGAGGCTTAACAAGCAATGCACGAGAGGGTGGAGTCTAGGATCATTTTGTGGTTTATGATTTAGGTAAATAGATGGTCCTGTTTTTCTAGGCATATGTGAAGCCTGAGTACACTCCGGGGCTGTGCTTTTCTGAGTCTGGCTAGGAGTGGCATTGCCTCTTAGTATATGGAGCTTGACCTTTGGAAAACAAAAGAAAGTACCCAGGGTTAAAGCCAGAATTAAAATAAACAAAAAGTACCTAAAGCTTCAAACCATAGAAGTGATTGTAGAAGGAGGAACCTGAGACTTGAGTTAGAGAAGATGGGTTTGGATTGGGAATTAGGTAGCCCAAAGAGATTCCTTGAAACACCAGGGCATAGATCCAGGAGCCTTGTGATCCTTCCTTGTGGTAAAGAAGCTGTTCAAGGTCTGTGTTCTTAGAATACGTGGTAGTTTGGGCTGGCATTGTGGTGTAGTGGGTAAAGCTGCCATCTGCAGTGCCGGCATCCCATATGAGCGCCAGTTTGAGTACCGGCTGCTCCACTTTCGACCCAGCTCTCGGCTATGGCCTGGGAAAGCAGTGGAAGATGGTCCAAGTCCTTGGGCCCCTGCACCTACGTGGAAGACCCAGAAAAAGCTCCTGGCTTTGGATGGGCACAGCTCCAGTTATTGTAGTCATCTGGGGAGTGAACCAGCGGATGGAAAACCTCTCTCTCTGCCTCTCTGTAATGCTGCCTTTCAAATAAATAAATAAATCTTAAAAAAAAGAATACTTGGTAGTTATGTCTTAAATTAAAAAAGGGAACATAGGAAGAGGAGCTGGAGGAGAAGATAAAGAGTTCCTTGTCCAAAATGTCAGTTTTGTGAGTTAGAAAGCCCTACACAAGAAAGCCGCTTTGAATTTTATTGTTCCTGGACATTTGGACTCATGTTTTCTGTTATCAGTGTGACACTGAAAACAGAGGTTCTGGAAAGTGAGAGACAAAAAAAAAAAAAATACAAGCTTATAAACATAAACACTACATGGATAAATTGCATAATAATTCCCCCACAAGGAGTATTAACATTTAGATGAACAAAAAAGATAATTTTTAAATATTTCCAAAATCAGAATATGGGCTGATGTTTGGCTCAGTGGTTTAAGTTGCCACTTGGAACCTGCATCCCATATCAGTGCCTGGCTGGAGCCTGGCTACTCTTTTTCCTATACAGCTTTCTGATAATGCACATACTGGGATGGCAGCTGATGGATCAAGTACTTGGGAGACAGGAATGGAATTCTGGGCTCCTGGTTTCAGCCTGGCCCAGACTTGGCTGTTACAAGCATTTTGGGAAGTAAACCAGTGGATAGAAGATCTTTGTCTCTTTGCTTTTCAAATAAAATGAAAATCAGCAAATAAACACTTACAAAATAGAAGAGGACAGGGAGCAAGAAAACAAGGTCTGATGTAGGCATTCACATTTTTTCATAAATAGACTATTTAATATTTTGTCAATCTAATCGGAAGAGAAGGAAGGGCTACATGTTTCACTTCCATTTGGTAATTCCTTGAGATCGCTAGAGAAATCAAAACGTATGGAGCCAATTAGTGCTGTACCAAATATGCTCTGAGACTATGCCCATGGTGATTACAGCTAGTTGCTTGGTTGTGCATAAAAGCACATAAAATGAAATTGAAAATGCAAAAGAAAACCACTGCTTTGAAACATCTCAACCAGAACTCTGAAGAGGAAAACAACTGAGATGAAGCTGGGATGCATTTAATAGGCAATTGGTAATCTTTCATCTTAGTTCTTTGGTGAAAATATTTTTTCTTAGGAGAAATACTGTGACTATGTTAATAAATATAATTAAGGACAATTATCTGAGATGAAGAAAACACATTAAATGTTAGAAGTTGTCTCTGGGTAACAGGATTAGGAGGGTGATTTTTATTTTCTTTCTACTTTTCTGAAGCTTCAAATATTCTGTGATCACATACTACTTTTACTATAAGAAAAGATCAAAATGTATGATGGAAAGAACCACATTCATTTTATTATGGGAAAATTGAAAATCAATGCATCTTAATTTCTTCTGCAAAATGCTACACACCCATTGAAAAGTCAGATTTGTAAGTGGAACCAGGAACATACAAGCTCTCTGTGTTAAAATGTGCTCCACTGGGTGAGTGAGTGGTGTAGTGGTTAAAATGCTGCTTAGGAAGCCTGCATTCTATATTCGATTCCTACCTCTGTTTCTGATCCAGCTTCCTGCTAATTTGCACCCTGGGAGGCAGTGGATGATGACTGAAGTGCGAGGCCCTAAATAGTTCCTGACTCCTGGCTTTGATCTGGCCCAGCCCTGGCTGTTAAGGACATTTGGGGAGCAAACCAGAGGATGGAATAACTCTCTCTCTCTCTGTCCTCTCTTTCTCTGTGCCTCTGCCTTTCAAATAAGTAAAAACACTTAAATAAAAATAAAATTGAAAATAAAATGTACTCCTTCTGACAAATAGTGGGGTTGGGGAGGTGAAGAGCAATCCTGTAAATACTCCTACCTGCTCTTTAGCTTACGGGCCCGTTGCAGCTGGTGAGTGCCTCTGCTGTTGCAATCCTGCCTCATAATCCCCAAGGTGGGAAAGAAGGTGCAGGGAACCGAGGCCGTCTTGTGCTGTTAATTGTATGTGTCAACTTGCCTAAAATATGTTGCCCAGTTGTTTCCTCAAATACTAATCTACTTGTTAACTGGGAAAGTACTTTGTCTAATGTGATAAGAGATTACCCTCCATAATGTGAGTGAACCTCATTCAGTCAATTAAAAAGATCAAGATTTCTCAGATAAATTCCACCTCTGTTTCCAGCCTACCAGCCTGCACAGCAAACTTGTCAGCTCTCATAGTTACAGGAATCAATTCTTTAAAATCTAAATCTCTCTTGAGACTCTCCACATGTGCATGTGTGGGTACACAAGCATACACACATACACACACACGAGGGTACTTCCAAAACATTTTTGGAAAATGAAATGAAGGGGCAGGTATTGCAGTTCAATGGGTTAAGCCCTGTCTTGGGCTGCCTGCATTTCATGTCTGAATGATGATTGCAGTCTCAGCTACTCTGCTTCAGATCCAGCTTTGTGCTAATGCATACTGGAAGGAAGTAGATGATGGTTCAAGTTCCTGGACTTGTAACATCCATATGGGAGTTTGGAATGGGGTTCTGGCTTCTGGCTTATGTCTGGTAAAGCATTGCCTATTGAAAGCATTTTGGGGCGTGAGCCAGCAGATGGATGCTTGCTCTCTCTCTCTCTCTCTCTCCCTTTTAAGTAAATGAAAACAGATAAACATGTTTAAAAAGAAAAAAGGGAAAATGAAATGAAAAGATAAACAAATTTTATGAAAAAATTTTGCAACTCATGCATGGGTTGTTCATAACATGTGTTTTCCATGAACTTTTTGAAGACCTCATTGAATATATGGAGTTCATGATTGCTTTTGTACCAGACATCTTCTAATTCCATTTTTCTACAAACTTTTAAGTATTCTCATATATATGTCATATTTACATAAATATATATAATATATTCTCTTTGTATATATAAAATATGCATGTGTAAATAAGGAGACCCCTGCAAAAATACCCCTCTAAGCTCCTCTGTCTTGGGGCCCATGCCTTGAATGGAGAGAAGTTACTATTCTTTACCCAAGGTCCTTCCTGCTCCCTGAGGAGCTTGTTCCCTGGAGAAGAGTGCATGCATTTAATTGGAGCTCTACCACTGTGGTATCAACTTTGGACTTCAACTTGCCTGCATTGCGGAGATGCCTTGAGAACTGTTAAAGCGTTACTGAGAGTTTCCAGAGAAGACAGGCATGTGGGTCAGAGAACTGAGTGGGGCAGAACCTCAAAGTGGGTGGGCTCAGATGGAAAAGGAAAGCAGAAGAAAACAGAAATTCTCTCTTGGCCACTTCCTTCCGGAACAGGGCGTTTTCCTCCTCTGCCGCCCTTGGGCGTCAGGCTCCAGATTCTTCAGCGTTCGGACTCTGGCTCTTGGCCAGTGGCCTTCGCGGGTATCTGAGGTCTCTAGCCTCTGCCTGGAGACGGTGCTGTCACACTCTCTGGTTCTGACTCTGGGTTTCTTGGACTGCAGCTGTTACTGCCCTCTTTCGTTTTCCAGCTTGCAGATGGTTAACTTTCCAGACTCTGTGACCTGTGAGTCAATCCTGCAATACGTTCTCACTTCTGGGGATATGTAACCATTTGATTGGTTCTGTTTTTCTGGAGAACCCTGACTGTAACATCCGCATTCTTTCTGACAAGTACGAGATTTCAATAGAGCATAGAAGATGTGAGTGGAAGCATGCAAATGACACTGACTCCCTTGTTCGCTGTTAGGAACTTGAAAGGACGTAGTCCCTGAAGACACTGTCTCCTTGCACTCCTCCCTCTCAATTCTCTTCCCTTATCTTTTTTTAAATTCTGCATGTCCTCATGGGAGGAGTTGGAGTGACCCTTTGGTCTGGTCATGTGAAGTGAAGACTAGAGGAGTCTGCGTTTTGTGTCTGTTGATGCTCAAGGCAAAGGAGCAGTGAATGTAAAGCTGTAGGCTCTGCAGTCTGTACTAGCAGGGGTCACAGGTGATTCTCTCCTCCTCTAAAAAGAAAGCACGTGTCACCAAATAGAAGAATGCCTTTGTTTTTCCTCTAAGTGACTGGTCTTACAGGAGGAGAGGCTATTTCTTCTATTAGCACAATTTAGTCTCTCGACCACTGTGCAAAAACAACTCTAGACTAGGGGTACCCAGGGGCACATGAAGCTTTTCTGAACTTTTTTTTCCAAGCGTGGTAAAATATCCATGTAACATTCGCCATTCCGACCACTTAAAATATCCAGTTCAGCAGTGTTGAGTGCATCCCGTGGTTGTGTAACCAACCCCACCAGCACCAGCTCCTTTCAGGAGACTTAGCACTTGCTGTAAACAACTGTGGTTATCCTTTCAGCAAAGGCAACCCCTGCTGTCATTAGATTCTCCTTGGTGCCCCGGTGAGTGGGTTTTTTCCATTCATTTAGCACTCTAGTCATTGTCTATGACTACTTAAGAAAATATTTAAATTTCAGTGACTTAATACAACAACAAAAAATTTATTGTCTTGGGGCTAGAATGAAGGTATTACCAAGGCTGTGTTCATTTTGAAAACTCCAAAAGAGATTTGTTTCCTTGCCTTTCCCAGTTTTGAGAAGTCACCCACAGTCCTTGACTCGTGGCCTCCTTCTTCTCTCTTCAAAGCCAGCAATACAACAGCTCCTTGACTCCATTTTCCTCATCAAGTTTCTCTGACTCTCCTCTTCCCAGGGCTCCCCTTTTTAATTTTTAAGGATACTTGTGATAGCATTGGGGCCCCCAGATAATCCAGGACCATTTCTCTATTTTGAGACCAGCTGATTAGCCTCATTAATTCCGTCCCTAGTTTGCCCTTTGCTATGTAACCTAACTTACTCATGGACCCCAGTGCTGAGGATGTGAACATGTTTGGGGGATCATTATTTTCCACACCACAGGTACCAACCTGATAGCTAATTTCATCCTTGCCAGATGGCAAAGTTGTTCCTCCCTGCTACTTGCTCAATCAATATCTCTTCTTCTATATAGAGAAAAAAATTCTCAAAATGGAGAAATTGGTCTCATGCTATTTCATTGACATGAATATGAATCTAATTTTGTGGATACCATAAATGGTACTTGCAATCTTTGTAAAATCTGAGCTTGCTACATTGAAAATAGACCGTATCCAGTTGAGGGATGGAGAACTCCAGCCCCTCAGTTTTGAGAACATTAAATGCTTCATGAATAATGCTATAGGAAGGACACAAAGTACACCTAAGATGTTTCTTTCTCCTTCTGTAAATGCTCCTCATACTTGAAAACTTGAAACTTGACTATAATGTTGATAGGCAGAAGGAATGGATCTAGCATTCTCATCACCAGTAGTTTATCATCATACCTTCAAAATTATCCTCCACTTTAAGACTGGAAAGCTGTGTAGAGTTGTAAATTATGAGCCATTTGAAGTGAGACACATGATGTATGTTGCCTAAGAGTACTTATCTCTGAAAGCTATAATTTCACAAATTACCATAAAGGGAAGAATTCTGCTTTTGTATGTATGACAATAAAAGAAATATTGAAACACCTGCTAAATTAGGGCACAAGTTTTATGCTACAGAATAATGGACTGTCCTTTGTCTTTAAAGTTGATGTAGCCAACTCACCCCTGGCAGGAAAGGAATTCTAAGCTAATGAAAATTGAACTCTTGCCTCCGCCCAAACTTCAGCTATCCAACCAGAACTAATAAGTCAATCAGACAATATTGCTGAGGGCTTTCCATGTGTAAGGCACCGTGATTAAATCAGGGAAGCAAATTAAAGAGAGTCGTTTAGATACTTGCAACAGTTCTGTGCCATATATTTGAAAGAATGGTATGTGTGGGTAGAATAGCTCCTGGTTTACTTAATAGCTATTCCCAGACATGCCACAAAAAATATCAATTTTAGATATTCATAAAATTCATTGGGATCAGCAAAAAAGAGAAATGAAAGTTATACTACAGAGGAGATGATCAACAAGCATCTATCAAGAAGTGATATGAGTCAAATTTCTGCATTCTAACCAACTTGAACTTAACATCTCTTGATTTTACTTGTGTCACAGGACTTAAAAGGGCAGGTTAATTTGCCTAACTAATTCATAAAGGAAGCCAAACACATAGAAATACCCTATTTGACACTACTGCTTAAAGACTCCAATGTGCCTCATTATTAAAAGTACTTGCTGAGATTCTTTTGAAGTGTGATTATTATTATTCAATTGAAAACCCTGTTAAGTTTTTATGAATTTATAAAATGATTTATCAGCCTTGTCCTTGGGTTGCTCCAGATGTTGCTTTCCAGGCTATAATTTTTATGAGCCTATTTTATAGGTCAAGAGTTAGGAGTCAGAGTGACTAGTTATAGCTTCAAGTCTGGAGAGGTGATACTTAATCATTTATGGGGCAGGAAAGCAATAAAATGGTAGTTTGAAAGTTTTGCATTTTAATGAATGTATGAGACCCGGGTCACCTATGAACTAGGAATACTGCTTTGGGTATTTCATCTCTCCTTATCTTTTCAAAAAACCTAAAACCAGTAGAGGTGGTATTAGTGTCTTGTAATCAAACTTCAACTTAATGCTCCACTTCAACATTTTACTTCCAGCCCTGTCCTTAGAATTTGGCTTCTGCTTGTGTATAATGGCCAAGGAATGTGACCTACTGAGCATTCTGAATAACAAAAATGAAGATGACTCATGAATTCTGTTTGGATCAATCCATCTGTCCATCCATCCACCCATCCATCCATCCATCCATCCATCTATCCAACAACATTAATAGAACACTTACAGGGTGCTGTTGCTATATAAAGATGCCTAGAACATAGTTCTGCCCTTTGTGACAAAAGTTTTCTTTAAATAGATTATTTAAAAGGTAGAAACATGGTGAGGGCGGGAGAGAGACAGAGAGATCTTTCATTCACTGGTTCATTCCCCAAATGGCCACACTGGCTGGAGCTGGGTCAAGCTGAAGCCAGAAGCCAGGAGCTTCTTCCAGGTCTCCCACATGGGTGCAGGGGCCCAAGGACTTGGCCCATCCTCCGTTGCTTTCCTAGGTGCATTAGCAGAGAGCTGGATCAGAAGTGGAGCAGCCGGGACTTGAATTGGCTCTCAAATGGGATGCCAGGGTTGCAAGCAGCTGCTTAACCTGCTGCACCACCGCATCAGCCCTCCAAAATTGTCTTAATGACATGTAATAAGACAGAATTTGACTGGAATCACAACTAAGGCAAAGGAACAGTGGCAGAAATATACTAAAGAGAGGCAAATGAGGTTTTCAAAAGTCCTGGATAACTGGATTCACTGTTAAGTAATCAGGATAGGGTCGAGGCTAAGCCATGGTTTGAGGGTCAGATAGACCTGTGTTTGAATTCTGCGTCAGTACTTTCTGCTGTTTGTGGCCTTGCTCAGATTATTAATCTCCTAAACTTTTGTTTCAGGACATTATGAAAATGGCTTCATAGGGTTCTTGTGGGATCAATAATGGCAGTCTAGAGGTTGTCAAAGTTTGGCACACAAAGAGTGATTACCAAGGGACCACTGTTACTTTTATTGCTGTTTTGTATGGACTGCTCTGAGATTAGAATAATTCTTTGTGTGGTGCAGAGAATTAGATTTATGAGACCCCTCCCCACCATCAAGGGTATAATGGGTCTTCCCACATCAGCTTCTGAGGGCCCATTGTTATGCTTTCAGGAATTTTGCAAGCCATTTGTTAAACATAGCCATCCTTGAAATTGAACATGGGGGGAGTATTTATCCTATGAAAACCAGCAAATGCTCCAAACCAGAGCTCCCTGGTGCCCACTTGATTTACTAGCACATCACAGCAAGCAAATTTCATTCTAGCAGACCCGTGGGACGCTACTGGGGGTGTGGGGAGGGCCAAGTATAGAGTTGGGGTGGGGAGAGAGCCGACACATAATTCAGGGTCTTATGTCCTGTCCTCAGGGAACACAACCAGAGTCAAAGGTGATGCTGGAATGAGAAGGAAAACGTGGGAGAATAAACCCTCTCCTAATTTAAACGCTTTATTTGAGGCTTTGAAAGCACTGTTTAAATGTCATATTTATTGGTGCATTCTGGAATTGAAAATCACAGCCCCAAAGCGACCGGAATGTTTGTTCCTTGATAGCAGCTGGCTTTAATAGAATAGAGAGAAATGGTGCAGACATGTAGTAACAGTATTTATAAATACTTTCTTTTTAGCTAGCCAGATCCCTGCAGTGAATAACAGTGCTCTGAGTGCCCAAGCAGCACCCTAGTCGTTCTCCCTCCTGTTTATTTTCTGAGCTGTAACCACAGCACTCTCAAGGGTTATGAGGTATTTAAAATCTAATATGGTCCTTTTTAAGGAGAATGTATTTCTTATGCCCTACCTGATCACTGTTGCTTGAACTGAATCTCATTCCTTCTCTCTTGGTTTCCATTAGGGCTGGGAAACCACTGATAAGTACGCTCATTATTTCATTACTGAAACCACTGATGCTGTATTTTAACTCCCTCAAGTACAGGTTACATTTAGTCTTTAATATTTCTTTCTTTAGTATTTTTATGAAAGCTCCAATTAGGCAGACATTTCAGTTGCATTTTTCTTTAGATAATTTTCCTTTCTCTACTTCTTCCCTGTCTTCTTATTGCCATACCTCTCCAGCTGCAAAGGCATTTTTGTTCCACAGTGCTCCTTATTCTGGAACATTGCTGCCTGTCTACGCGAGTAGCCGAGTACCATGTGATCCACTGGTTCTGTGGTGCTGTCTGCCTCTACCTCGGGATGGCCATGTCCACATCTCAAGGAACTCCACACAGGTCTCAGGTTGGGTGCCAGGTAGTTTATTTATTGCTCCCTTATACAAGGGGCTTGCTTGGTTTTCAGTTTGCCATCATTGAGTTCCAAACCTAGGTGACCAATGACATGAAGTCATCAAAAATCTCTTAATTTTCTCCTCGAGTAAACCTTGCACTTGAAAGTTTAGGGTTATTAATGGTTGTTTTGTAAACTACTAGACTATGTTTCTTTGGCCTATGAGACCTTTTTTAGGACAGAGTAGACATGCTTTTAACATTTTAGGGGCTGAGTTTTCTGTGAAATTGGAGATAAAGTAGAAGACTCTAAGGAACATTTTTCCAATCCTACAGGGCCCAGGATGACCTACTGCTATATTGTGATGGGAAAGAAAGAACACAGGTTTTAATGATGGGATGGGCAAATGAGTTTTGGCCCTGGATTGACCTAGTGACTGTAGGCAAGTATGCAATGTAATTCATCCTGATGCTCAGCTTTCTTATTATAAACTTGGATCATATTATTTAGTTCATAGGCTTTATGAACAATGATGTAATACTAGAGACTTCAATTAGATGACTTTTATTTATTTAACTAACATAGTTTTAAAAGTAAAAAAGAGAGAGCCATTAATAATTATGCCAAAAAATGGATACAAATCTGGGGAGTGGTGCTGTAACATAGAGGGTTAAGCCGCTGCCTGCAGTGCTGGCATCCCATATTGGCACTGGTTCAAGTCCTGGCTGCTCCATTTCTGATTCAGTTCCCTGCTAATGTGCCTGGGAAAGGAACAGAAGATGGCCCAAGTCCATGGCCCCCTGTACCAATGTGGGAGACCTGGAAGAAGCTCCTGGCTCCTGTCTTTGGACTGGCCCAGCTCCAGCCATTGCGGCCATTTGGGGAATAAACCAGAAGATGGAAGATCTCTTTCTCTCTTTTTGTCTCTCTCTCTGCCTCTGCCTCTCCTTCTCTTTAACTCTACCTTTCAGGTAAATAAAAAAATCTTTTTTTTAAAAAACAGAGAGACAAATTTGGACTTTCCCAAGCAAATTAGGATGTCCAGTTATGGTCACAATAATTTTCTTTGGTACAGAGGCTATGATGTATTTAAATAGATTCTGATTAGAGTAGAAGCTAAATAAAATAAATATTTTGCAAAAATTAAAAAACATTAAAAAATTAAAAATTAAACAGGTTTTTGCCCTGTTTCATTTATTTATTTGAAAGGGACAAGGAGAGAGAGAGAGAGAGAGAAAGAGAGAGAGAGAGGAAAAGAGAGCTCTCCCATCTGCTAGCTTACTCCCTAACTGTACACAAGCTGCACTGGGCTTAGCTGAAGCTGAAATACAATCCAGGTCTTCCACATGGGTGGCATGAACTCAAGGTTCACATTGGCAGGAAGCTGAAGTCAGGAGCTGGAGCTTGGCATGCTGCTGTGCCAAACTCCAGCTGTGCTGGAGTTTCTTAAATTGTTAATTTCCAGCCTCATAGAAAAGATATATGAATTTGTTGAGGTTAGCTTTGTGGCTAGCCTGCAGTCTATGCTAGAGAAATTTCCATGCATTGATGAATAGAATTTTATTCTGCAGCTGTGGGATTAAATATTCTACAGATATCAGCTAGGTCCATTTGGCCTATAGCATACATTAGCTCTGCTATTTCTTTGTTGATTTTTTGTCTAGTTGATTTGTTCATTGATGAAAGTGGGGTGTTGAATCTTCCTACTATTGTTGTGTTGGAGTGTATATCTTCCTCTAGATCCATTAACATTGCTTTTAAATAGCCAGGTGCCCAGGCAATGGGTGCATATACATTTACTATAGTAACACCTTACTGTTGAATTGATCCTATAATTATTACATAATGCCCTTCTTTGTCTCTTGAAACCGTTTTTGTGGTAAAGTCTATTTTGTCTGATATTAAAATGGCTATTCCTATTCTTTTTTGCTTTCCATTAGCATGGAATACCTTTTTTACATTTTTTCACTTTCAATCCATGTATATCTTTGTTGGTGAGGTGTGTTTCATTTAGGTAGGAAATAGATGGGTCTTGCTTTTTAATTCATTCAGCCAGTTTGTATCTTTTAATTGGATAATTTTGGCCATTTACATTCAAGGTTATTACTGATGAGTAACAACTTGGTCCTACTATTTTTCCATAAATATTCCTATTGTTTTCTTTGGAGCTTTTACTAGGAGATTTTCTGCATTCACATTCTTTCTTAATGATGACTATCTTTCTGTGTTTCTGTGTGTAAACATTATTTGTAAGACTGGAGGAGCGGTGACAAATTCTCTCAATTTCTGTTTGTTATGGAAGGTCTTTATTTCACTTTCATTTATAAATGAGAGCTTTGTAGGGTACAATGTTCTGGGCTGACAGTTTTTTTTTTTTAATGACTTGGACCATGTATCTCTATTCTCTTTTAGCTTGTAGGATTTCTGATGAGAAATCAGCTGTAAGTCTTATTGGAGATCCTCTGAAGGTAATCTGGTGTTTCTCTCATGGATATTTAAGAATCTTTACATTTTACTGGTGAAAGTTTGACTATAGTGAATCATGGTGGAGATCTTTTCTGATCATGCATCTTAGGAGTTCTGTGTGATTCCTGTACTCGGATGTCCTTTTCTTTCTCCAAATTTGGGAAGTTTTCTGTTATTGTTTCACTGAATATACCTTCTAATCCATTCTCTCTTTCCATGCCTTCAGGAATTCCTAAGACACATATGTTGGATCATTTGATAGATTCCACAAATCTTGAACACTATTTTCTATTTTTTTTTCAATTTTTCTTTTCTTTTTTTTTTTTTTTTTTTCGGTCTGACTGAGATATTTCCCAAGATTTGTTTTTGAGCCTGGCTATTATTTCTTTTTCCTTACCAAGTCTGTTGTTAAGGCTTTCAACTGTATTTTTTGTTTGACATACTAAATTCTTCAATTATAATATTTCAGCTTGATTTGTGTTCAACATCTTTATCCCATGGGAAAATTTTTGATCATTTCATGTATGGATTTCTTTTAGTCATGGATTTGCTTCTCATTGCTTTTGAGTAATCTTATGATCATCCTTTTGAATTCAGTTTCAGGCATTTCATTAATTTCTTTGTTTTCACATTCTAATATTGAAATATTGCTGTGTTCCTTTGTTGGAGTCATTTGATCTTCCTTGTTTGTGTTTCTCATGATTCCACATTTATTTTCAGGCACTTGTGGAATCATTTGGTTTTTTCCTCTGATGGCTTTTGTCTTTGAAATATGCTTCTGTGGGTTAGTGGAGTGTCTTCTCCTTTAGCAGGTATTTGGAGGCATGTGCTGTGCAGGGCCAGGGGTCTCTGGTCAGTGTTTGGTTGTGTGTGTATAACAGTCCAGGCTGACACCCATGTTGGGTATGGTAGATCTCTTTTGTCAGCAGAAGGGAGGGTATGATCATGTTGATTGATGTGATTACTGCCTCACCTTCTCTTTGTCAAGGTGACCAATGCCCCAGGTGAACCCATAGTGGCTACACACCACACCCATATCTTCTCAAGAACCACAGAAAATATCTGTGCTGTCCGCAGTATGAATACTGAGCCCTCTGCAATGACTCAGCTCGTGCAGTTAGGAAAATCTGAACCTCTGACAGCAGACACAATAATCATCCAGAGACCCAGCTACACTTCCCACTCTAACATGCAGTTGCAGAATTCCCACAGTCATAGCATGCAGGGCTCCCAGAGTCACAGGGAGCAGGGGTTCTACTTTCAGCCCCATGAAGCTCTTCGTCCACAGAGATAGCTGAGGCATTCCCAGATCCAGCTGCTTGTTGGAGTTCTGCCTTGGCAGTTTGAGTGCATGCACCTGTGATATAGAGGAGAGGGGAATGCCTCACAGGCTTAAGTGGACACCCTGCCCCTTGCTAACCCTCCAGGCTAGACTCATGAATTCATCTCTCAGATAAAGTCCCCATACATATGCATTTGAGCTGCAACAGCCTGTTCTGTCCTTTTAAGATGTGCTTCCTCCCTGCTGTTTGCCGGGAGCCCTTGTAGGGTGGATGGGAAGCAGGCAATGTGTTCTCACTTCATGGGCTAGGTAGGCACTTGCTCATTGTTAATGCTCCAGGCTGAACTCAAAGTTCATATGGTCCGTGGGATTCTCCCTCAGGCATTATCACCAGTGACACTGGCTACCACAATCTTCGGTCTTTTCTCTTTAAGAAGACGGCATCTCCTATTGCTGGTTATTCTGATACTGGTAAGAGCAGAGCAATGGAACACTGCTTGACTTTTCGTTGCTGTGTATGGGGCTCTGCAGGAGTAGGGGAGCTTCACTGCTGCAAGCCTGGCAGTTGCTTAGACCCAAGCCAGCTCTCCAGGCTGAAGCAAAAGTCAGTGGGTTGGGCCGGCGCCGTGGCTCAATAGGCTAATCCTCCACCTTGTGGCGCCGGCACACCGGGTTCTAGTCCCAGTCGGGGCGCCGGATTCTGTCCCGGTTGCCCCTCTTCCAGGCCAGCTCTCTGCTGTGGCCAGGGAGTGCAGTGGAGGATGGCCCAGGTGCTTGGGCCCTGCACCCCATGGGAGACCAGGAAAAGCACCTGGATCCTGGCTCCTGCCATCAGATCAGCGCGGTGCGCCGGCTGCAGCGGCGGCCATTGGAGGGTGAACCAACGGCAAAAGGAAGACCTTTCTCTCTCTCACTGTCCACTCTGCCTGTCCAAAAAAAAAAAAAAAAAAAAAAGTCAGTGGGTTGCAGTGGGGCGCACAGCTATTTCTTCCTACTTTGTTGTGACATGATGGCTGGCTGCAGCCATCTTGTTTTTTCTCCTCTTGTCCCACGAAGTCTTCATTTTCTTCAGTTCTTGGCTGAAAATTTCTGTCAGGCAGGTCCCTGGAAACGTGGCCCTTCCTTTGTTCTTTTCACATCCCAGAGCAGCTGAAGTTAGTGGGGCTTCACCCTTTTCAGTCATCTTGGATCTCTCAGAACATGGTGTCTTAATCAGCATCTTAACTTCTAGGCCAAATGCCCACTTCTATTTTATTTTTAAATATACATATATATAATGTTTAACAATTTTATTAATATAAAAGAACAGATTTCAGGTACTTCATAAAGTTTGAATATTCTTTGTGGCTTGCCAAGGAGGATTGCCTCATATTTCTACCGCATAGAGCTGATGTAGGTCAGTGGGATGAAACAATTCCATGAGCCCTGAACACACCTGCCTCATGGGGTACAGAAGGAGGCCTCTCATATTCCCAGGAGCAGATCTGTTGAGGCCTTGGGGTTCTGCAGACTCAGGAGTGAGGAGGAGGCACCTGAGATCTGCCGGGACTGATAATGATTAACCAGTGATCCAATCAACTTTGAGAAAGTCTTGGTGGCTACAACATGGACAGAAAATAAAACCTAGGGTAAGAATCTTCTATGCTCATCCTCACTGTCCCCTGTTCAATGCTTTCATACTACATAAACTTTCTGGAGCTCAGGTACAACCTCTGGCAAAGGGTAAAGGAATCTTGTAGTAAATAATATTGTTTTTGTTACTTAGAATGGGCACTAAAGTTTGAAGTTAAATTTAAATGAATACAAGGGTAATATTAAATATTGTGTAGCTAAATAATGTATTACCAACCAACCAGGGAAGATATTGGCTGAATAACTCTGCAGGCTTCCTACTGTGCTTGAAATGATCTCTTAAGTAGTTGGAGCATTCAGAGGGCTAAGCGTTTGTGGAGAATGGTCTATAATGGCAGTGGCAGTGGATAGAGATGCACTTGAACTAATAATGAAATATTCTAATATTTAATATCTGTTATTCTTACATTGGTACATACCATCTTTTTAAAAAAATTTATTTATTTATTTGAAAGTCAGAGTTACACAGAGAAAGAAGGAAAGAGGCAGAAAGAGAGAGAGAGAGAGATCTTCCATTCACTGGTTCAATCCCCAACTGGCTGCAATGACTGGAGCTATGCCGATCCGAAGCCAGGAACCAGGAGTTTCTTCCGGGTCTCCCATGCGGGTGCAGGGGCCCAAGGACTTGGGCCATCTTCCACTGCTTTCCCAGGCCATAGCAGAGAGCTTGATCAGAAGTGGAGCAGCTGGGACTTGTACTGGCGCCCATATGGGATGCCGGCACTGCAGATGGCAGCTTTACCTGCTACGCCACAGCACCAGACCCTGGTACAGGCTATCTTAATATCAGGTATAGTTACAAAATAAATAAGCAAATCTGCCTTTCTTATGCATCTAAATTTGAATTAATTAGTATATGCTGCATGTGAACTGCATACACATTTTTGCCCTCCATATTTTTGATACATTGATAGCACTTGTTTTAATTCCCCCATCATTCCTCTTTATTTTCCACTTCAAGCAGTCTCCCCCCACACACAAACTACATTATTGATTATGGTGAACTCATCATCAGATTTTCATTTGTATCTTGATATAATTAAAATATTTCAATCAATGAGCACATTATTTCCTTTTTTAGAGAAAGATAAGCTCATTTTTGCCTACAATTTTGAAAATATATGAATAATTTTTTCAAAATACCCATTTCCATGATCTTTTGAAGACCTCTTGTTAGTATAGATTTCAAAATTTATTGCATTAAAATAAAATCTTTTAATTTCATGTTCCATACTCTTTGAAGTACCCTCATGCAGTACATCTGCCATATAATAAGTTAGGGAGATATATTTGTGTTTTCTTATGTCATTACATCCATTTTAAAAAAGCAAAATTATGTTTAATGATACAGTGAGAGGTAATACTTACTGTTTGGCTGTTTTGGAAGATGTGATTAAATAAGACAGGAGTTCATTTCACTCTCATATGCATGAACTAGGGAGTTTCTACTCCACAGAGTGACCTAGGGATTCAGGTCCTTCGTATCCTGTTACTCTATCATCTCCGATGGCTTGGCCCTTGTTCTTTGCAAGCAGACAGTTCACGTCCATGTTCATGTATCTATATCCAGTAATGAAGAGGAAATGGAGAGTAAGAAATTCCTTAAAAAGGCAAGAACTGGAAGTTGCATGCATTGTTTTTACTCATATCCCGATCAGCTAAAATTTACATGCTGTATCGAAGTGTGTGGGAGATGAAGGAAAATGGAATCTTATCTGGGGGAGCATTATTCAGCAAAAATTCAAGGAGTCTGGATGTAGGGGGACAATTAGTTTTTTCTGACAATTTAGGAAAACAAATGTGCTCCTTTCACAATCCATTGCTAGTACAGAGATGTGAACAACTTAGTAAGCCCTAAGTGGTTATTGTGGGGAGCAACTCGGACTAGACTAAGTTACTGAAATTAAGACTTATTCTATGCATCTGCTCTCCCACAATATGGCTCTGGGAGAGGAGTAAACAACTTTTACACAGCTGCCTCCAGTTCGACCAGTAACCTACAGGAGCTGATCCTGCTCCTGATTGCAGGAGAGCAGCGTACTCGGCATGTGGGTAGCAGAGTTGGGATTGGTGGAAGAGGACTATAAAGGAGGAGAGAGACAACATGCACCAGGAACATCTATCTGAAGGAACACCTGAGGAACACCTGAGCAGCCCCCGAGAGAGCCGGCCAGCGGTGTGCTGCTCCCCCATGGAAGTAGGGAAAGTGGCAGGGGGAACTGCCCTTCCACGGAGGTGGAGGGACGGCAGCCAACCCGGGAAGAACCAGCAGCAAACCTGGGGAGGGCCGAGCAGACGAAAGAACAGCGCAGGGTCCTGTGTCGTTCCTCCACGAAGAGGGGGAGCCACAGTTATAGTGCTTTCTAGATGGATGTCTTCACAAATATTGCTCTGTTTACTTGGATCTTTTATTTACATAGTCTTCCTTATATGTGACTATGAAACCATGATCACATGGTTCTCCCAAATTTTCCAGACTTTGAACTACAAAGTCACCTTTGGTTTTATTTTGTTTTTGTTCTTCTCTAAGAGTTCTGGTATTCTGTGTTCTTCTATTGACATTACAATTTCTTCAAGCCCACCATTATGTGGCTCTAATGGATTATTATTAACAACTTGTTTTTCTTCTTCATCTCAACTCCACTCCTCCTTATACTTTTCTTACCTCGGTTTGTATTTACTCTTCCACTTTCTATTTATGTGCTCAACATTGATTTTTCTGGACCCTTATGTGATGACATGCATTCTCTTCTTAATCACTATGTTATCTCTTTCCTAAACTTCTTCTTTGAAGGATTGCAGGTGCAATTCTTAGGTTTAAATAGCAAACTCCTTCTCCTTTTCTTAGTAGGAAAATTTGTCCTCTTTCTCTCTCTCTTTTTTTTAATAACACCTGTCTATCCTTATCTACTTCCTAATGTGAATAATTCTTTCTGAAGAGACTTCGAATTCATTATCTTTATTTGTTAGATATTGTCCAAATGTTCCATCATTTTCTGTTAGGATCTAGCTTCCATCTGAGTTCTTATGGCTATGTGCTCAGGTATTGTGCTCTTGATAAGATTATGAAGCTTAAATAGAAAAATAACATGATATCAGACAACCCCATTTTACCTGGAACTGGAGTATTTGACAAATTTATGGGAATTTAAAAGAAGGCCCATTTCATCCAATCACAGTTTATCTTTAAGAGATATGTTCACCAATGGAAACAATTATCTGTCGGTATTTCTTTAAAATAAACTTATCTTGTAAAAATTATTTATTTATATGAAAGGCATGGAGAAAGAGAGACAGAAAGAGAGAGAGTACTTCCATTCACTGGGTCGTTCCCTACATGCATGCAGTAGCCTGGGCTAGTACAGGCTAAGTCAGGAGCCCAGAACTCCATCTGGTCTCCCACAGAGATGCAAGGACCTAAGTATTGGAGCCATTACTAAGTGCCTCCCAGGGTGCACATTAGCAGGAACCTGAAACGGACAGCAGAGCTGAGACTTGAACCCAGGCTTTCCAATACAGAATGCATATATATATATATTTGGTTATAAATGTTGGTTAAAAATATTGTTTCACTGAATCACAGCATGTAAATGGCAATACACTGTTGTTTCACTTGTTAACAAAAGAAATGGAGAGAGGGGGAATAGTGGACTTGGGGCACTAGTAATGCCTTGGAAGAGGTTGTGACCTTTGCTCTAGAGACAGCACCAGCAAGTGACTTTTTAGCAGGAAGTCAACACAGAGCTCCGTCCCCTGCCTCTGTTCTCTTGCTGGGTTCTTCATAGTTAAACCTTAGGGAAGCTAGTGAGCGAGGACATCTGATGATGGCCTTCAGGTTGGTCTCCTGTGACGGAGAACAGGGTGGAGAAAAGTAGGTAGTGTATCTCAGAGACCAGCAGAGGGTATCCAGCATGGGAACTGGAGCTCGTGGAGGTTAGGCCCCTTGTCAGAGTCACAGAACTAGGGAGCCACAAGCCTAGACTAGAACTCAAATAGGACTCCCAAAGGTTTATTTTTTCCAGTGATAGTGCCTATCATTGGAGATGAGGGGTGTGATTGTATTTGTAAGGCCATCTCTAATCATCATATTTTAAAATATAACTAAGACATAGTCTTAACATGTCTATATGGATCATCCGCTTGTTTAATAATAAAAGTGTCACAAAAAGAATATAAAGAAAAAGACAATTGTGGCTGGTGTTGTGGCACAGAAGGTTAAGTTTCCAACTGCTCTGTTCAACTCCTGGCTGCTCCTCTTCCAATCTTGCTCTCTGCTTATGTGCCTGGGATGGCCCAAGTGATTGGGCCCCAGTATCCCATGTGGAAAACCCGGATGTAATTCCAGGCTCCTGATTTCAGCCTGACCCAGGCCTGACCAATGTGGCCATTTGGGGAGTGAACCACCAGATCAGGAGATGGAAGATCTCTTTTTCTCTCTGTCTCTCCCTGTCTCCACTGTAACTTTGCCTTTCAAATAAATAAATAAATCTTTTAAAAAGGCTGTCATTTGTATGTATGATGATCAGTGAACTTATACAGGCAAGAAGCAAATGAATTGTATGTGGACATAGTATTATAAATTCAGATAATTGACAAATACAACTACTATTTAATTCTTTTATTCACATATTCAATCCTTTTGAATTCACATCCCATCAGTAACCTTCACATTAGGGTTGCAAATCGGTTACTCTCTCAGAAGGTGATTATCATTATATTGTTGAGTCCAACCAATAATAGATCTATTTTTGTATCTTTCAAAATGGTTTCAAATTGCTGAAAACAACTTTTTGAATATGAATTCAATTATAATTCAGTTTTTTTCCCCTTAATTATGAGCATCAGTCATTGGCATGGATAATTATATAGGAAAATTGAAATGAAATGCTATTGGCAGGAAAAGTTGAAAAATGAATCTCATTTTTATAGTTCCTATCAGATATAGAGAGATTTTCCTTAAATACCATAAAAGTCACAGTCAGGAAACATGAGAATATAATTATGATTCAGATTTTCTGGGGTATTATCAGTTTTGTTTTAATTAATTAGTGATTGAGGGTAAGGAGTGTGGGGAGCAACTCGGACTAGGCTAAGTTACTGGAATTAAGACTTATTCTATGCATCTGCTCTCCCACAATATGGCGCTGGGAGCGGAGTAAACTTCTACACAGCTGCCTCTCGCCAATTTGACTGATGAGCTGCAGGAGCTGATCTTGCTCCTGATTGGAGGAGAGCAGCGTGCTCGGCGTGTGGGTAGCAGAGTTGGGATTGGTGGAAGAGGACTATAAAGGAGGAGAGAGACAACATGCACCAGGAACATCTGGATAACATCTGAGCAGCCCCCGAGAGAGCCGGCCGGTGGTGTGCCACTCCCCCGCGGAAGTGGGGAAAGGTGGCAGGGGGAGCCGCCCCTCCACGGAGGTGGAGGGATCGGCAGCCAACCCGGGAAGGGAGGAGCAGACAAAAGAACAGCGCAGGGTCTAGTGTCGTTCCTCCGCGAGAGGGGGAGCGACAAGGAGGATGGTTTTGTTGGAAATTCCCTAAGTGAATCACTTAAGTTCTCAAGGGAATGCCATATCTTTTAATATTTGGGTAAATTCCCCAAATTTATAATTCATTATTCATCCTTCTAGTAAATTGGTTAATACAGACAGTGATAGGACATAGACACAGTACGGTTCCAAGTGTAAAAACAAATTATCTTATAGATAAAATGTCAACCAAACTAATGTTATAAATGTCATTCAACAAAATGACTGACAACCAGTTTAATGAAGGATGAGAATGACTTTTGAAAATGTTCACAAAATGCTAACAACTTAGAACTACTGACATCTCTGTTATCTCTTCTATTTCATTCACCAATTTAGCTCCGGAGTATTTAGGAATTTTAGCTAAGGCTGACTCCAGCCATTGTTCAAGATGAAGTATTCACTTATATATACATTCTGAATGCTTCTGTGAGGTAACTTGTAGAAAGAACTTGAGTAGTTAGTATTCAGAAAGAATCTCATATCATATTTTATAATTTTATCTTAGCAGCTTTTTTTGATTGACTTGAAATTGAAAAAGATGCTTGTTTTTCTTGGCAAACGATATTGAAACCTATTTTACTTTATCAAACAATAAGAACCTGAATGAAATAGAACACTTAGTCTGCAAACTTGGGCCTTGGCTTGAGTTCAAATCCCAATTCTTTTACTCATTAGCAGCATAATATAAAAATCAGGATAATAATAAGACCTTCTAAAAGGGGTTGGATGAAGAGTGAATCAGTTAGTGTAACCCCTTAGGGTGGCCACATAGTAGGTCTTCAATCACTTTCATAATTATATGACCTAGGTTAAAGGCACTCCACTGCTTATGTATGTTCTGGTGTGGTTCATTCTTACCATTGACATGCCAATCTTTTCTTTGCAAATAAGAACCTTTTAGAAAAAGATTATAGAATGTTATAAAAAAATGGGATGACTTTAAATCTGTAAGTTTCATAGTCTACTGTTTTGAGGATAAAAGAGAAATTAGAAGGGCTTTTTTCAAAAATCTTATTTTTTTTATTAGAGAGAGAGAGAGAGAGAGTGCTCCCATTTGCTGGTTTACTCTTCAAATGCCTGTAATGGTTGGGGTTGGGCTGGGGAAAAACTGAGAACTGGAACTCAATCCAGGTCTCCCACATGGATGGCAGGAGCCCAGTGAGTGAGCCATTACTGCTGCCTCCCAGGGTCTGCATTAGTAAGAAGATGCAATCAGGAGCTGGATCTGGGCTTCAAACCCAGGTACTCCCATATGGGACCTGGACGTCTTAACTAGCGTTTTAACTACTAGGTTAAATATGCTACCTGAAGAAGTTTTTAAAAAGTGATGGAAAGGGAAATAAATGGACCGAATAAAATCTTGCTGCTCAGAATCCCATATTTGATTTTAAGCTGGGTCATTACCCAACAGTGTCAACTTTGGGGACATCACTTAATCCCTTGAATCTATTTTCTTTGCTTTGAAATAGGCATCATAACATTCTTTAGATAACATATATTTTCTTTTTCAATACATTCTTATCACTGAAGATCTTTTGAATTGACATTTGTTTCTACCTCTAAAGTGCACTGAAACCATTTATCTGTCACTGGATTACCTAGAGAACAGCCAACTTTCTATTATGTTCCCATACTTTAGGTCATGTGAGTTGAGAAGTAGGAAAGGAAGCCTGGAGATTCCGTTCACAGTGACTAGAAGGCATTAGATTATTTAGATGTGTGATACCAAGGGCCTCTTTATCCAGCCACCACCATTTCAGCAGCCAAAACTGCTCAGTTACCTTCCTGGATACAGTCATTTTTCACATCATTAGCCAAAGTTCATTTTGATGTGGGCATCCCATTATGTAGATGGATCATTTAGTCCACTTCTAATTGAAAGCACCTGGACTCCTTGGGCCAGAGGTCACATCCTGGGGCTGGCTCGTCTCTGTGGTGACCGAGGTCTTGCTGAAGCCTTCCCTACAATAGCAAACACGTCACTAGGATAGATTAATTTGAGCAGAACAAGGCCAAGAAAAGCTGATCTAAGTGAGAATTTAAAATATTAAAAACCATGGGAAACCAGTATTCGCACTGGAGTACAAGACATGTCTAACGGAAGAACCAAGAGCTATTAGAAGCAGTGTACCTGTCACTGGAATGATAGCAAGATACCCTGCTGGAGTAAAGTGATCATAAGAGAAAAGAAGGGAAACCACCCCACTGGTGTCTGTACTGGCGACTTTGCTATTGTCTCTGTCCCTGCAACTATGACAATGAGTGAAGAAGCCCCCTCCTGGGTTTCAGGGTCATGTGTAGGGCTTAACTTTAAGAAGATACAGGCAATGAGTAAGAGGAAGTACATTCACAAGTCTGTTGGTGCCAGTAGGTTGTAAACTGGACATCTATGTTCAAAGGCTGCCGTGTCCAGTGCAACATGATGATTTTCCAGTTTGTGTTTTGTGAGTTCATCCCTGAGTTCCTCATTATCGCTCTTTTCTGCTTTTCTTCCTTTCCAGTTTCTCTTGGCCCCTTCATATAACAGAGAGGAGAAGCAGGAATAGGAGGTGGCATCCCAGTTAGTAACTTTGATGTGCTGGGATTCAATCACAGACCCGTCTGCCAGCACAGTGCCGAGAGCTGCGGAGATGAATAAGTCTTCATTCTAACCAACCAAGTCCAAGGACTGTCTTCACTGTGTGACCAGCCATGCTCCTGTCGTAGCTACTGCTCCTCACTCACATGGGACCATAGACTGCTTCTTTCTCAGCTAAACTGAAAGTGTAAAACTGTTTTCCTATTTTTTCTCCTCTTAACCAGCATAGTGCAAAATCCTAAAATAACTATTGGTTAGCACTGAAGACAGAAACAAAGATAATGGCTCAAATATTATTTCTTTCTTATGAATAATATATTGGTTTTCTATAAAAATTGACACTGGCAGTGACATTTCCATCAGAAAGATATTAAAATTCTTTCCATGAAGACACTGTTTTCCTAAATTGCAGGTATGACAAACCAAAAATTTTTGCATCTAGGGTACAGAAAAACTAATGAAAGAAGTACAGAAGAAATGAATTTTATCATAAATAAGGAAAGAGGTAAATGTTTATGAAGCTCCTACCCAGTTTTAGGTACAATCTTTTATACTGATGTTTGCCTACAGGTGGATGTCGCGTCAGACTGTGCTGGTGGTTATTCTGGACCAGTTGGATATAACTGTTGCCCTGATCCTCCTGAGTGGTCTCTTTCCATCCAGAATCCTCAGATACCCTTTCTTGGACCTTTCCCCGACTTTCCCAAATCTGGCAATTAAAGGGAAAATAAATATATGGCTCAGCAGGAGCCTCTGGTACTCATGCCAGCACCAGGCTAACATCTCTGTGATGGTTCTGTATCGGGCAATGCTGGATGTCTATTCACTGAATGTTGTCCCAGGAATCCCATTCGACATTGTGGAAGACGATAGAGGCAAATATAATTACAGGCTGAGCTGAATTCGAAGTCCAGATCTGACTGCAAGCATTTCCCATCACACCACGTTGCCTTTCCAGGAAGCAATGAAAGGGCAGCAGGAAGCTAGGGCATCCTGGAGACCAATCATTTCCCTTGGGTGGCTGGTTCTTCTCCACCCTAAGTATCATGCTAGTAACCAATTGTGAGGAATTAACTGGTGTTTTTTTTTTTTTCTAAAGATTTATTTATTTGAAAGGCCGAGTTACAGAGAGGCACAGGCAGAGAGAGAGAGAGAGAGAGAGAGAAAAGGGCGGGGGGTCTTCCATCCTCTAGTTCACTCCACAAAAGCCTGAAATGGCTGGAGCTGCGCCTATCTGAAGCCAGGAACCTGGAGCTTCTTCTGGGTCTCCCACATGGGTGCAGGGGCCCAAGGACTTGGGCCATCTTCTACTGCTTTCCCAGGCTATAGCAGAGAGCTGGATTGGAAGTGGAGCAGCTGGGACTCGGAACTGGCGTCCATATGAGATGCTGGCACTGCAGGTGATGGCTTTACCTGCTAAGCCACAGTGCCGACCACTGGTACTTTTTTATATTGGGGAACATACAAAAAATGAGAGACTGAGAAAGCACTAAAAAAACTGAGAAAGCAGTGCTTTCCTCATGGGAATTTACACTAATGTAAAAAGTCAAGAAGATTTACATGATAGGAAAAACATGGGATTGTTAAAATGCTCATCAATACAGAGGGGATATATGCATTAGACGACCATCCTCTCCGGAGTGAAATATGATGTGGCTCTTTAAAAACAAGAGGTGGATATATAGGTGCTGATACGATATTGTGTCCAAGATAAGTTAAAGAGCAGGACAGTAAGGGTAGCAGTTTCCCTTTTGGAAACAGGACAGATGGTAGCGTCAATGGAGCAAAAGCTGAGGCAGGGGTGAGCATTTGTGAGGAGGTCATAAGCCTGTAGTGTGGGCATGCAGCAGTGGGACAAAGTTCCCCTAAGAACTAGGTAATCAAAGGGAGCTAAATTCATTCTCACGGTTCTTGCAAGGAGGGTGTTTCCCAGCTTGATGATTGCACAAATATACATCTGGTGGAGTCCAGTAGTCACAGGTTGCCAGGATACACTTAGAAGAATTGTTGTAATTGAAAATACTCACTATTAAAATCTAATCAAATGCCTTTCATGTGACTCAACCATTCTAATCTTATATATTTATCCAAAGAAATCAAAGCCAACATCCATACCAAGACCTGTACACAAATATTCACATCATTTTACTTTAGTCAAAAACTGAAAAATCTAAAATTTCCAGTGGATGGATAAGCAAATTATGGTATATCCACACAGAATACTAGTCAACAATAAAAAGGAATGTACTATGCAACATGAGTGAATCTCAAAATAATTGTGGCATGTGAAAAAGTTTGATAAAAGTGTATGGTGTACAATATGATTGCATTTCCAAAAAATTCCAGAAATTACAGCTAATCCATTATAAAGGAAAACAGATTAGCAGTTGCTTGGAGCTGGAGTGGGGCATAGAGAGGTGAAACGTAGTAACAGAAAAACGCATGAGGTCATTTTGGGGTGATGACACATTTCATTATCTTGATTTTGGTGGTTATTTTATTCACAACACTTTTGAATACTTATCAAATTGTACACTTTATGTGCAGTTTATTTTATGTAAACTGTAAACAAGTAAAATAGAGCAGAATTTAAGAGGACCCTTATTATTCTTTTGGTAGACAGGTGGGTCACTGTGTTTCTCTGTAAATTTATAAATATAACATCAGAGTGCGAGATGGGGGTGAGCAGCCAAAGAATATTTTTTCAGTCTTTAAGAGATCCAAGTCTGCATATGGGGGGATGAGGCAAAGAAGGGACTGAGTGAATATTAAACACACCAATTATTTTATTACAATTGTATTTTTGTTTTACACTTACTGATAGACCATTGGGTAAGTCCTGAGAGTGTTCTGCTTGCTATTGGGTAACTAAAAGCACATTATAATTTTTATTTGAGGAAGGGCATACTTGGTGGCGAGTGCTGAGATTGGCAACTGGATCTCTGAAGATCTTAAAGATTATGACTCGATTCCTTTGATTTTCATAAACACAGAAAAGGAACTTGTGAGGTTTTAGCAGCCCACATTCTTCTTTGTAGGATTGAATTTTTATTACATCTTCAAGAGAACAATATCTATTTTTCCATATGTTATTTCTCCTATTCCCGTGGTCTGTTTTTCAGAAATGTATGGATTAATTCCAAGTATAGTGGTAGCAATGAGAAAACAGATACTCATGGCAAAGGGGATAATTCATACCATGTGGGATACGGCATTGGAAAACACCCAAAGCCTCAGTAGCAGTGATTTTGTATCTTCATTTCTGTATCGGAGAGTTTCTCTAATGGCTCCCCATAGAAACACCATGCAGAATTCAGGTTCAGGGTATAACCTGGAGCAAGCAACACTATTTACACGGGTTGTAGAGTTGATAAATGTACTAGCTAAGCAATTGTTGGTTGCTTTCCACATTTATCTCAGAAGATTTCACCTTTTCCTAATGTTGTTAAAAAGCAAATTGACTTTCATTCAAGCAGTAAGGGAGAGTTTATTCACTGGTTATCAACCTAAATCAGTTTCATAGCTTTTAAGTTAGCAGAGCGGCTTCCTCAGGTTCCTCATTATACAACTTGACTCTCAATGAGAGAAAATTATTGCTCCCAGCTCACACTTTGAAGCAATGTATATAGACTCCTCAGCAACGGTGTGACCGTATGGAAGTGCTTTCATATGGAATTATTAAAGAAGAGGAAATTCCTTGATGGAAAAAACAGCCCTTTATAGATTACTGATAATTCAAAAAGCTCTTTGTCCTAGGTCCACTTATCAAGAATAATTGTGTTCCTGCTGGCCAGGAAGGCTTTAAACTGTAATACACACAAGTGGTTTAAGCTTGGAGCCTTCCACACATTCTAACTCAGAGACGTGTCATCATGGCCGTCTTCTGAGCTTCAAGGAGAAGGCATAAGGAGACATTTGGGGACAGTTGGCCCTTGGATGCGATTTCAGGTCAGAATCATAATAAATAATTGGAGCGTATTGTGAAAGAAGTCAGGGGGAGAGGGAGGCTGTGTGAGCAAGGGAGCAGGTCTGGGTTCTGGGGGACACTGTAGCCAGGTGAGGCCCCCTCAGGCTAGCACTGGGCATGGCAGCTTGCCATTATGCAGACAAAATGGGGCTGGTGTTGTCATAACAAGAGACATTTCCTTTTCAGAGAATTTCTTCCTACATGCCACATGCTAGAAACCACTTAAATTTGTGCCTTATAACTTACAGAGCACTGTTTTCATATTTACTTTTCCTAGTTTCTCAAAACTAAGTTGAAATAAGTGCCATTATCATCCTTATTTGTGTAGAAGAAATCAAGTTCAAGTGTTTGTTCTGGAGAACGTACTAGGGGGAGGAAGAGCATAAACGAGTGTCTCTGACACTCACCCCAGGTTTTCTTCTGTTTGGTTTAGCATTTTATCATGCAAGACAAATGGATTCATATTCAGAATTTATTGCAACATGATACCAAGTAAAGCCTGGCTATGCTCAGAAGTATAGTATGATGGTACAGTGCATAGACTTTGGAATCAAAATGCTGCAGCTCAAATCCAAACCCACAACCGTGGGTGACATTCTTAGTCTCTTTGCTAATAATGGTATTAATTTCACAGAAATATATGGATTTTTGTGACAGGTAATGTGTTAACAAACATAAAGCACTTAGAACTCTGCTTGGCACTTTTTACAGGCTGCCTATCCACAGGAGGAAACACCATTGTTACCATAATAAGTGCTTGTTATGATGGTAACAGAAAGCATTTATTACATTTCTTCTAGCTCCATGGGAATAAACTTTAGGTCTGAATGGCATGCTTTCAGGGTTTATTTGAATCCTGCCATGAACATAAAAGGCATTAGGGAGCTACATTACTCTGTAAATTCTCTTTTCCAGTCCGAGCCAAAGCCTTAAGGATCAGGAAAAACATATTCACGTTCTAAGCTGTGTGATTTATATTATTTGACCCATTTCTAGGGATTACTGGAATCCTTCCTACTATCTTGCATTCTGTACTATTTGGGAGGGGTGGTCATTGCGGGGTGGGTACTTATTTCTAGAATACAACTTGTACCTTCTTCAGTATTTCTAACCCCTTCCCCCCGCCCCCCGCTGTGTTTAACTTCTTTCTGTTTCATGATTCAAACTTGGGTTTTTCTTTCTTCTCAATCCATGTCTACTTTCTTAGTTGTAAGCCATTCACTTGGCTTTAAATGGAAATACTATGCTGATAATCCCTAAATTTATATCAAAGTTGGATTACAGTCCAGCTGTCTACTCCACATCACCTCTTGGAAGTTGGAAAGAGGTCTCCAGTGTAATATAAGCAATTTCATTCCCTGTCATCCCCTCCAATTCTTCTGTGCCTTTAGACACCCCTATTTCAGACATGGCATCACCATCTTTCCAATAGTTCTGTCCTCAGATCTTGTAGTCACATGTTGTTATATTTTTATTTTTTCTCATATCTATGTTCATATGTCAAGAAACCCTATCACCTGTTATCAAAAGCTATTCAGAATATTACTACTTTTTTTTTTTTTTTTACCATTTTTATTTCCTACACCCTGGTTCAGCCACTATCCTCTTATACAGAATATTGCAAAGTCCTCCCAAGTGGTCTTTGTGATACTACCCCTGTGCTCCTATTTTAAACCCAGAAATTGGAATGGTGTTCTAAAAATACAAGTCATATCACATCACCAGTCTACATGGCCAAAGATATCTGCATGAGCTTGCTTTAACTTCCCTAAACTTTCCTACTTTCTCATTGTTCATTTCTCTACTGCTTCAATGGCCTTTGCCCTCTTGTTCCTGCTGCCTGAAACAGAAACACTTTTACCTTGATTGTCTGCTTGGCTTGCTCTCCCACCTCTTAAGCAAGGGGGCTTGAATACTACCTTCCAGGGAGACCACACTGACCAACCCACTTAAATTCTACAGCTGCTCCCCTTCCTTCTTCCCTGTTCTCCAGATTCCCTGACCCTGTTCCAGTTTTTATTTTCCCCATGGCACTGTTCTTAACAACACTTTAGGTCCATCCCAACCCCAAACCCTTAGAACAAGATATATTTTTCACTCAGCATAAAACTGATCTTCTGTATATAAAGAGAATTGAAAATGAATCTTGATGTGAATGGAAGGGGGGAGGGAGAGAGAAAGGGGAGGGTTGCGGGTGGGAGGGAAGTTATGGGGGGGGAGCCATTGTAATCCATAAGCTGTACTTTGGAAACTTATATTCATTAAATAAAAGTTAAAAAAATATATTTTTTAATTTAGTCCTTTTCAGACTTTTGTAAAGAATTCAATGTGTATACAATATATTATTCAATGAGTTTTGTGTTCAAACGTAATATTTCTGAAGCAAAACATAGAAATATATATATTAACTGGAATAAAAACTAAGTTGCACTTCAAGTCAGGCTTGCTGGTGATTACCAAAAATTCCAATTTTTAGACTTACTGGACTTTGATTTTGTTGGCAAGTGGTTGTGGGTCTGTATATGTTATATTTTCCTTTTACTGGAATATAAACTCCATAAGGGCGGTGTTCAGGGACTTTGGTTCACTGAGCTATCTCCACCAGGGCTCCATCTATGCTGTTGGAATGAACACATTTGACACACAACATTTCCTTTCCTTTTTTTTCCTGATGTAACAACTTCATGCTTGTTTACTGAACATGTACAAGTGTACTTCAAGAAGTTCATAGAAAAATTAAATGTTACATTTATTTTGTTGCAAAAATTTTGGACTCAATTCAGAATTTTTTTTTTTCATTTAATAGAAATTTGCTTATCAAAGGTGTTTTACATTCTTTTTTTAGTTTATTTATTTAAAAAGTTTTTAAGGTGAATACATTTTTTTGTATTTCCTATATACAGAATTAGGAACATAGTGATACTTCATTGCTTTTTTTTTGGTACTCTTTTAATTACCACAGGTCAGGGAAAACATGAAATTTGTCTTTTTGGGACTAGCCTACTTCACTAAATATAATGTCTCCCAGTTGTATCCATTTTGTAACAAGTGACAGGATTTTATAAATTTATGGTTAAATAGTATTCCATACTATGTAAATAACACAATTTCTTTATTCAGTCATCAGTTGTTGGACATTTGGGTTGATTCCATATCTTAGCTGTTGTGAATTGAGCTGCGGTAAACATGGGAGTACAGATCACTCTTTCGTATGCTGATTTCATTTTGTTTGGATAAGTTCCCAGGAGTGGGATGGCTGAGTCATATAGTAAGTCTATATTCAGATTTCGAGATATCTCCATACTGTCTTCTACAGTGGCTGTACCAGTTTACATTCCCACCAAAAGTGAATTAGGGTAGCTTTTTCCTCACATGCTCGCCAGCATTTGTTGTTTGTTTATTTCTGTATGAGAGCCATTCTAACTGAAGTGATGTGAAACCTCATTGTGGTTTTGATTTGTATTTCCCTGATGGCTAGCAATGCTGAGCATTTTTTCATGTATCTGTTGGACATTTGAATTTCCTCTTTGAAAACTGCCTGCTCAAGTCCTTTGCCCATTTCTTAACTGGATGGATTGTTAGTTTTATTTTTGCTGAGTTTCTTGAGCTCTTTATGGGTTTTGGATATTAGTCCTTAATCAATTGCATAGTTTGCAAATATTTTCTCCCATCTTGTCTGTTGCCTCTTTACTCTGATGAATGTTTCCTTTGCACTACAGAAATTTCTCAGTTTGAGGTAATCTCATTTGTCTATTTTGGGTTTGATTTCCTGTGGTTCTGGGGTCTTTTCCAAGATGTCTTTGCCTATGCCAATGTCTTGCAAAGTTTCCTCAATGTTCTCCTCTAGTATCAGGTCATAGGTTTAGATCCTTGATCTATTTTGAGTGGATTTTTGTCTAAGGTGTAAGTTAGAGTTCTTGCTTCATACTTCCCCATGCAGAGATGCAATTTTCCAGCAACGTTTGTTGAAGAGACTGTTCTTTCTCCAGGGATTGATTTTCAGCTCGTTTGTCAAAGATTAGTTGGTTGTGGATGCATGGATTGTTTTTTAGGGTTTCTATTCAGTTTCATTGGCTTATGTGTCTATTTTAGTGCCATCACTAGGATGTTTTGATATTAACTGCATTACAGTATTTCTTGAAATCTGGTATTGTGTTACCTCTGGCTTTGTTTTTGTTGCTTAAGATTGCTTAACTATTCAAGCTCTCTTCTCTTTCCACATTAATTTTTTTAAAAAGATTTATTTATTTATTTGAGAGGCAGAGTTACAGAGAGGCAGAGGGAGAGAGAGAAAGGTCTCCCATCTGCTGGTTCACGCCCCAGATGGCCACAACAGCTGGAGCTGTGCCCTTGCAAAGCTAGGAGTCAGGAAATTCTTCTGGGTCTCCCACACAGGTGCAGGAGCCCAAGGACTTGCTTTCCCATAGAAGATAGCTGGATAGGCCATAGAAGATAGCTGGATAGGAAGTGGAGCAGCCAGGACTCGAACTGGTGCCCATATGGGTTGCCGACACTGCAGGCAGTGGCTTTTCCCACTATGCCACAACGCCGGCCCCTTCGTATGAATTTTAGCATTGTTTTTTCTAGACTTGAGGAGAATGTCATTGTTATTGTTTTAATCACATTGAATCTATAAATTGCTTTCAGTAATATGGATGTTTTGATGATATTAATTCTTCCAATCCATGAACATCTAAGATTTTTCCATTTTTTTCTTCTTCTATTTCTTTCTTTAATGTTATGTAATTTTCATTGTAGAGATCTTTCACCTCCTTGTTTAAATTTAATCCAAGGTATTAATTTTTGTTGTGAATTGGATTGCTCTTAGAAGTTCTTTCTCAGCCATAGCATTGTTTGTGTATACAAAGGCTAATGATTTTTGTGTGTCAATATTACATCCTGAAATTTTACCAAACTCTTTTATGAGTTCCAACAATCTCATTACTGAAATATTTTGGTTAGAATCATGTCGTCTGCAAATTGGGGTAGTTCGACTTCCTCCTTTCCAATTTGTTATCCCATTGATTTCTTTTTCTTGCCTAATGGCTCTGGCTAAATCTTTCAGGACTATATTGAATAGCAATAGTGAAACTGGACATTCTTGTCTGGTTCCAGGTCTTAGTGGAAATACTTCCAACTCTACTCCATTCAATAAGATACTGGCTGTGGGTTTGCTATAAAATGCCTTGATTCTGTTGAGAAATGTTACTTCTAGCCATAATTTGTCTAAGGTTTCCATCATGAAAGGATGTTGTATTTTATCAAATGCTTTCTCTGCATCTATTGACATGATCATATGGGGTTTATTCTTCAGTTTGCTAATGTGATGTATCACATTTATTGATTTGTAAATGTTGAACCATTCCTGAATAACAGGGATAAATGACATTAAGTCCAGGTAAATAATCTTTTCTGATGGGTTTTGGATTCAATTAGCTAGCATTTTATTGAGTTTTTTTTTTTTTTTTTTTTGGTTTTATGTTCATCAGGGATGTTGGTCTATAGTTCTCTTACTTTGCTGTATCTTTTTCTGGCTTTGTAATTAAGGTGATGCTGGCCCTTAGAAGGAGTTTGGAAGATTTCCTCCCTTACAATTATTTTGAATAGCTTGATAACAATTGGAATTCATTCTTTAAATGTCTGGAAGAATTTAGCAGTGACACCATCCAGTCCTGGGTTATCTTTGTTGGAAGGTTCCTTATTACTGATTCATCTTGATTATTGGTCTGTTTAGATTTCTATGACACAACTTTGGTATATTGTATGTGTCCAGGAATCTATCCATTTCTTGTAAATCTTCCAATTTGTTGGCATACAGCTCTTTGTAGTAATTCCTGTTAATTCTTTTATTTCTGTGCTATACTTTGTTATATCTCCCTTTTCATCTCTGATTTTATTAGTTTGGGACTTTCTCTCCCTCTCTCTTTCTCTCTCTCTTGGTTAGTTGGGCCAATATTGTACCATTTTTTTCAAAATGCCAGCTCTTCATTTCACTAATCTTTATGTTTTTTTTTTTGGTGGGGGTTAATTTTATTTATTTCTTCTCTAATTTTAATTATTTCTTTCCTCCTATTAATTTGGGGTTTGGTTTGTTCTTGTTTTTCTAGGTCCTTGAGATGTACTGATAGCCCACTTATTTTATGCCTTTCCAATTTCTTGATGAAGGCACGAATTGTATAAACTTCCCTCCTAGCACTCCTTTTGCTGTGTCACCTTAGTTTTGATATGTTGTTTTTTCATCTTTATTCGTCTACAGAAATTTTTTTATTTTCTTTTTGTTTTCTTCTATGACACACTGCTCATTCAGGAACGCATTGTTCAGTCTTCATGTGTTTATACATTTTCTAGAGATTCTTGAGTTGTAAATTTCCAGCTTCATTCTATTGTGGTCAGAAAAGAAGCACAGTATGATTTCTTTTTCTGAAGTTGCTGACTTTTTTATGGTCTAGCATATGATCTATTCTAGAGAAAGTTCCATGCACTGATGAAAAGAATGTGTATTCTATCGCTGTGAGGTGAAATGTCCTGTAGATATCAGTTAGGTCCATTTGGTCCACAATGTAGATTAACTCTCTTGTTTATTGATTAATTTTCTGTCTAGGTGGTCTTTCCATAGATGAAAATGGAATGTTGAAGTCCCCCTTTACTGGAATCTGTGTCTCCCTTTAGATTCACTAACATTTGTTTTAAATAGCCAGGTACTGTAGCATTAGGTGCACAAATATTTATTTTAGTCACAGCTTATTGTTGAATTGATTGCTTAATCATCATATAATAGCCTTCTTTGTCTCTTTTTAACAGTTTTCATCTGTTAAAGTCTATTTTTTTCTGATAGTAGGATGGCTACTCCAGCTCTTTTTTGCTTTCCATTAGCATGGGATATTTTTTCCAATCCTTTCCCTTTCAGTCTGGGTGCATCTTTGTTGGTGAGATGTGTTTCTTGTAGGCAGCAAATAGATGGATTTTGTTTTTCACCCCATTCAACCAGTCTGTATCTTTTAATTAAAGAATTTAAACCATTTACATTCAAGGTTACTATTCATATGTAATGACTTGGCCCTGCCATTTTCCCATAAATATTCCTATTGTTTGCTTTGGATTTCCTTTGCACTTTTACTGGGAGATTTTCTGCCTTCACATTATTTCCTAGTGATGATTATGCTCTGTGTTTCTGTGTGTAACATACTTAAGCATCATTTGTAAGGCTGGATGAGTACTGACAAATCATTTCAATTACTGTTTGTTATTGAAAGTCTTTATTTCACCTTCATTCATAAATGAGAGCTTTGCAGGATACAGTGTTCTGGGTTGAAAATTTTTTTTCTCTTAAGACTTGAATTATTTCTCTCTATTAACTTGTAGCCTGTAGGGCTTCTGAAGAGAATTCAGCTGTGATACTAATTGGTGATTCTCTGAAAATGATCTGGCATTTCTCTCGTGAACATTTTAGAATATTTTCTTTGTGTTTTACTGTTGAAAGTTTGACTATCACATCATTGTGATGATCTTTTGTTGTCTTGGCTATAAGGAGTTCCATGTACTTCGTGTATTTGGATGTCCCTTTCTTTATCCAAATTAAGGAAGTTTTCTATAATTATTTCACCGAATAGGCCTTCTAATTCATTCTCTCTCTTTTTAAAATTTTATCTTTATTTGGTTGGGGCACCGGATTCTGTCCCAGTTGCCCCTCTTCAGGCCAGCTCTCTGCTGTGGCCAGGGAGTGCAGTGGAGGATGGCCCAAGTACTTGGGCCCTGCACCCCATGGGAGACCAGGATAAGTACCTGGCTCCTGCCATCGGATCAGTGCAGTGTGCAGGCGGCAATGCGCCGGCTGTGGCGGCCATTGGAGGGTGAACCAATGGCAAAAGGAAAACCTTTCTCTCTGTCTCTCTCTCTCACTGTCTACTCTGCCTGTCAAAAAAATTCTATTTATTTTTTAAATTTTTATTATATATATTTAAAGATTTATTTACCTATTTGAGAGGCAGAAAGAGGGAGAGACATAGAGAAAGGTCTTCCATCCACTGGTTCACTCCCAAAATTGCCACAATGGCTGGAGCTTCTTCTGGATCTCCCACATAGCTACAAGGGCCCAAGTACTTTCCATCTCCTACTGCTTTCTCAGGTCACAGCAGGGAGCTGTATTGGAAGAGGAGCAGCCAAGACTTGAACTAGTGCCAGTGTGGGATGCCTGCACCACAGGTAAAGGCCTAGCCTACTACACCATAGCACTGGTCCCTAAATTTTATTTTTTTTGAAATATTTATTTATTTGTTTTGAAATCAGAGTTATAGAGAAGGAGAGGTAGAGAATGGGAGAAAGAGAGATCTTCCATCTACTGCTTCACCCCCCAAATGGCAGCAATAGCCAGGATGGGCCAGGCTAAAGCCAGGAGCCAGGAGTTTCACCTGGGTCTCCCACATGGGTGCAGGGGTCCAAGGACTTGAACAATCCTCTGCTGCTTTTTCAGGTGCATGGGCAGGGATCTGGATCAGAAGTGGAGCAGCAGGACTTGAATTGGTACCAATATGGGATGCCAGCCACTAGGCGGCGGCTTTACTCACTACATCACAATGCTGGCCCCCATTGTCTCTTTACGTTACCTTCTGGAACTCCTATGGCCCATATGTTGCATCATTTGATGCTACCCAGTAAATCTTAAATATTGTTTTTATTTTTTCTATTTTTTTTTTGATCTGACTGAAAAATGTCTAAAGTTTTGTCTTCCAGCTTGGGTATTCTTCCTTCTGCCTCACAAAGCCTGTTAAAGCTTTCCACAGTTTTTTTTTTTTTTATTTGACATGTTGAATTCTTCATTTCTAATATGTCAATCTGATTTCTCTTCAAAGTCTTAATCTCATGTGAAAATTTTTCCTCTTTGTCTTGTGTAGATTTCTTTAAGTCATGAATTTGCTTCTCATTGCTTTTTGACTAACCCTATGGTCATTCCTTTGAATTCCTTTTCAGGCATTTCATCAGTCTCTCCATCTTCATATTCTAATACTGAAGTGTGGTTGTGTTCCTTTGGGGGAGTCATGTAGTCATCTTTATTCTTGTTTCTTGAATTTCTGTGTTTATTTTTAGTTTGCGGAAACACTGATTTTCTTTCCTCTGATGGCTTTTTTCTTTGAACTATGCCTTTGTGGCTTAGTGGGGTGTCTGCTGTTTCAGTGAATACTGAATTGGGGTGATGCCCAAATTGAGCACCATAGATTTCTTATATTGTTAGTAGGGAATGATCATCTCTGTTGGTGTAATTACACCCTCACCTCCTCTCTTCCAAAGTGATCAATGCCAGGAGTTAACCCACAGTGAATGCAACACTCACGCATGCTGCTGCATGAACTTCACCAAGGATTTGTGTAGTTCTCAGTCTGAGTTTGGATCCCTCAGCCATGACCCATCCAGTGTAGTCAGGGAGCGCAGAGCCTCTGAACCAGACACAGTGGTTTTCCAAAGGCCCAGCTACATCCCACACCCTATTGTGCAGTCAGAGGAGTCCCACAGTCATAGTTTTAAGGCTCCTACAGTCATGAAATGCAAGGGATCTGCTGCATCCTGCTAGTCTGTCCCACACACATATAGAGCAGAGATGTTCTTGGAGCCCACTGCCTGTGGGTGCTCCACATTGGCAGCTCGAGCCCCAGAGCCTGTGATATGTTGAGGTGATTGGGGGCACCTTCACAGTCCTACATGGGTGCCAAGCTCCATGTCAACTCTCCCAGCCAGACATAAAGTCAGTAGGGATGCAGATTTTTCCCTTTGATAAAAGGCCATTGCAGTTGAATTGATTTGTGTTATGACAGAAGAAATATCAGGATACTGGGTAGTTAGCTTAATTTTGCAAGCCATTTCCAGATAAGATGAGATATGAAAAACAGGCATCTTTCAAAGGAGGAGAGTCAAGGCAGAAAATATTGGAAGCAGAGGAGATACATGTATGCAGACCCAGAGGTGAGAAAGAGATGGGGTGTGCTATTATACAGGGTACCCATTAGATGAACTGAAGGCATTTTGGTTGGTGTACAGAAATCAAGGGAGACTGGAGTGTTTTTAAAGATGATGTTGGTCTTAATGGAGGCAGAAGCCAGATCATAAGGGGGTTGTATATTGTGCTAAGGAATTTGGGATTATTATGAGAAAAGTCATGAATTATCCAGGGATTTAGTAAGGGTCTACTATGTGTCAGGACTCACATTTTTGAAAGCTGATTCCAGCTGCAGTGTGAAGAATGGATTACAGAGACCCAAGCTGGAAATAGAGAGGCCAGTCCTTTTACTTTTTCTAGTATTTGTGGCAATGCCTTCTCAGAGAATTTGTTAAATGGGTGTGCTCGATGCTCATTACTTGTACGGTGGATGATAAATCTTAATGATTGTGTTGAGGGGAAAGCAGGAAGAAGGTAACACATTTATTGATTCAAAGGTATTGCCTTTTGTTTTATGATTTTTAGGAAATAAGTTTTCCCAACATAAAAGAAGAAAATGTGTCCATGAACTACTGCGTTGGCAAAACACGGTACAATGCAAGCCAAGACGTCCCTCTGAGAGCAGAGGTGGGGACTCCAGAGGGTAGTGGAAGGACAGGTCAGAGATGCAACAGAAAGATTGACAGTGACAAATGAGGTGTGAACTCTGAGGGAATGAGGCGCCCGTAAATCCCACACTCCACTCTGATGAAAGCAACCTTCACAGACCCTTAAAGAAATGAATCTGTTAAACAGATGCCTTCAACGTGTCACTTGCAGACAAAGCTTCCTTTGCTAAAAACCCCTCTCAGAAAGGTTGATCGTGAGTACATCTGCTGAGAGGAATGATTTGTCAAACTAATTTATTATAGTGCAAGGACTTCTTGGAATAATAGGAGACACCAAGGAATAGAAGTCAGCTGTCTAGTGGAGTGTCAATAACCCTCTTTGCCAGACTGGGACCTCTGTTTATTTGTTTTGGTTTTGTTATATGACGGAGGCTAACATTGTTCTCAGTTCTTTGGTTCTGTTAATAATAGCCCATTCTTTGTTCATTTTGAAAAATGAGAAAATGTGTGAGAATGCTGGGTTTGAAACAGGATTCACCAGGGAAAATTTGATTTAGAAGTTAAAAACTATCTATAAAACAGGAAATGGATCCACTCACTACTGTTCTGCGGCTCAGCCATGAATCTATGGATTCTGTGAGGGAAGGAAAACCAAAACTGGGCTTCAAAAGCTGTCACTTGTGCCCCTATGATCCCTGGGAAGGATCAACCAAAAGCCAAACCACTAAATGAGAATTATTATTTACTGGTTTTGGAAGGTAAGAAAAATATACTCTCACATATCATTTATCAGTAACTAAATGGGAAAATTATTACTGTTCTGATAGAAATGGTGATTTTTCAACAAGTGTTAAAATTCTCACTTTTAAATTAATGAGCACCAGGTTGCACATTTCTGGAAAAATTATTTTCCTTGGTCATGGTAATAATAATGTATTTGTCAAATGATTACAAAGAAAAACTAAGAAAGGAAGGAAGAAAAACTAAGAAAGGGGAAAACAGGGAGAACAAATTTATGAGCTTAGTCTGGTGAGATCAGGTTGGGGCTGTCCCTATTGTATCACACCAGTAATCTACAACATCTTTTTTATTTTGGTCTCAGTTTTTTAGCTTCCATTTCATGATTTCCATGTTAGCATTTCAAGACTTAAAAAAAATGTCCCACAAAATGCCTTGTGAAGTTTTAAAACAATTTCAGAAATTAATGGAAAACCCCCAATAAAACCATTCCCTAACCACAAGGCAAGAAATGTCATGAAGGAAATGATTCTGAAAGAAACCTTATAGTGTGGTAGAAAGAGGTAAGGTCTCCGAGTCTGCTATTTATTAGTTGTGTAATTTTAGGAAAATATCCCACTTCCTATCACAGTTCACAGTTTCTTATTCTGCCAGATGAGAAGTTTGGACTGGATTCTCTCTCTTTTTTAAAATCTAACATTCAATGCCTTAGGTGGATGTGTTTAAATCCAATTAGTAAATATTATTATTGCCAGGTTGTGGGGAGCCCAAGATGAACAGAATAAGACCCATCACTTTGCAGGGATCACATTATACTATGTGAGGCTCTCATCTTTGTGTAATGTGCAAAGTGAATAATGTTTTTGATATCTGTTTCTGAAACATGAATGCAAGAAATATAAAAGCTTTCCAGGGAAATATAGGTAGATACAGATCCATGTGACCAAGGGTATTTTTTTTTTTTTTTGAGGATGGAGTTTCTAAGTGTTCCTTCAGCTTGTTTTCAGGTTGGGCTACAGTTAGTTTTTGCATTAGCTCCACAGCCCATGGTCTTGTGGAGATTTGTTATAGATATTTGCACACATATTCACTCTAATTTGGTGCTGGGTCTCCAAGTGCTGAATCATATTCACAGCATTCCTTCCAGCCACACACAAATTTTCTGCAGCAAAATCTGTTGAGCTCAATCAACCGCGGATGGTCAATTGCCTGATCAGATGATTCAGTAAGACAAATTTTATGTGCTTTCCTTTTGGTCCTCAAATGAAGCACTGACCCAGGTAGATCAGAGCTTTCTTTGTCCCCTGCCAGGCAGAGCTGTGAGCTGACAGCACTATTGTCAGTACCAGCCCTGCATGGTGACCGTCTGTATCTGTCAATGTGGCTGGCAGTGTTTCCTATGGCTCTACGTGAAATCTTGGATGACGGCACATTTCAATGTCCACATAACAATAAACTCCACGGTACAGATAAAAGGTTTTTATGTCACCCTTCCATTTTTAGGATGTTCTGGCTTTCACAGAGCTACAATGAAAATGCAGTTCTGGGAAATGCTTCTTGCTCCATGTTACTTTTCTTTAAAAAGTCTACTTCAAATGATACATAAGACGTTTGTGGACTTGCAACATTCCTTAGCCAGATGTCCAACAGCAAATATTTTCTCAGCTGGGAAAGAGAAGAAAAAAAAGAAGGAAAACAAAACTGGTGAAACTCGTCAACAGGGGTGGGAATTATCAGTATCAATGAGCACTTATTTCTTTGCTTTTGCATGGGAGACTGGCAGAAATATTTGAAATATGAATCTCAGTCCTATCTTAATAAATTCCAGCTCTGAAGTAGCAAAAGAAAACTGATACTGGAGACTACAGAGCATGCAAAAATATGGAACATTCACAAGTTATTACTATTCATTCTACTTCCAATCATGAGTTCACTCAACCTCTGTGTGATAAATGAACCTTCAGGGTATGTTTGCATTGACATTTATGAGCTTCAAGAATAAATGACCTGATTTTTTTGGAGGGGCGTTCCCCAGAGGATTTAAAGGTAACTGAAATATCTTTGGCCCAGAATGTTTCTTAAGTAGCTTTGAAGCCAGAGAATTTAATTGAATATGAAAACCCACTTAGGAATAAAAATCTGAAGGCACTTCGGGTATTGCATTATGGGGCTAAATCAAACATTTCAAAAATATTTTACTTCAAATGAAATTTTCATTCATTTGGCTGGTTAATTAAATATGATCCGCTCCCCCCCCCCCCCGAATTTCCCTGAGAAAGAACTGACTGAATCCATGGTATTAGAAAGAATGCTAAATAAATTAAATTAGAGTTCTTTAGTTTGAGGTAACTTTGTGAAGTGGAAGCTTTACTACAAGGGAAGAAAGACGTTACTTCCTCTGATCTACTCTTTTCCTCCTTGGCCTCGAAGCTGCTAGGGTTCCTTTCAGGATCTCTCCCAGACATGTGGTCCCAACATCCCTGGGAAAGTGATCTGACAAAGGAATTACTCTTCAGATTGCTGTCTTCTCCCATGACTCTAAAACCCAATTCTCAATAAGATCCAGCAAAGCAGTGAGTCTCCTTTTAATTCCGAATACCTTGGGAGTTACACTTAGAATTTTTCTATTATTGTAATGAAATTTCCAAATCTGGAGTGTTCCAGGGATGTGTCTTCTCTTTCATGTCATGAAAATTATCCTTGTGGTTAAAAAATAATTTTTTTTTTCCTCAGAAGCATTTTTGAGATTCTGCAGTCAAAACAGGCACAGCAGAACACCATGAACTGTCATTTAAAGTCTTGGCACTTTAACTTTGAGAATGTTGGCACTGGAGTGAGGAAGGACTGGTTAGTTGAAAAATTAAAACTTAAACTTTGGAAATATTTTGGCTTAGTTAGAGGGCAGTCTTGGGACAGGATTTTGGACTTGTGATTGAGTCATCAGCTGAGCTGCCTATGTCCTGTATGCCTGGGTCAGATGCCCAGCTCCAGCTCCTGATTCCAGCTTCTTGCTAATGCAGACCCCAGGAGGCAGTAGGTGAGGATTCAAATCACTGGGATACTGCCAGCCACGTTGGGGATCTGGGTTATGTTCCTGGTTCCTGGCTTTGGCCTGGTCTAGTCTTGGCCATTGAGGGAATCTGGGGAGTGGACCAGTAGAAGGGAGCTCTGTCTGTTTATCTCTGCTCTACTTATAAATAAATACATAATAAAATACAAAAAAGGGATTTTTCAACCTGTAAGTGATGATGTTGTCAAGAATTTTTTTTTGGAGGGTGATAAAATCTCTCAGTCTCAAGTTTAATGAATCTACATTTTTCATTGTTAAGATTGGAAACAAATACCCATCACTTGAATCACTAGAGTTGATGATGTCTATGTTCCAGTTGTGGAGTGATGCAGTTCCACCTGCCTGATCATCCCTAGGGTAAATCCAGTGTAGGAAACTTCCACAGCTCTCTCCTGCAGTGGAAAAACATTGCTTTCGTTTTTATTTTATGTTTATTCTCCAAGTTACAAATATATTCACGTAGCTAAAGTGGAAAAATCAGAAGGTTTATCGTTTGCAAAAAGATTTGAAAAATATTTTGGAATTTCCACTGTTGTATTACCTACCCTTTGAATAATAGTGATGTCTGTAACTTCATTGAAGGGAAACTTGACAGCCAGAATTGAAGTGAAGTTGGATCCAGGTGTATTTTTATAGGACTTTGATGTTATAGTTGGACTGAAAGGTTGGCCAAACAGTTGACATACAAATAATTGATTAATTGACCATTCTCTTGCTGTTCACACCAACCTGAAGCTTATGCCTTATAAGAGAGTCACTTGCCATTTCCTACAAATCATTTCCCAAACACCTTTCAACTTCAGAATTGGTCCAATGCAAGTAGACAAAAGTACAGAATGTGCTGCCAGAGAAATCTCTTTGTATTTCTGTAACCAGAAACCAACACACTTAAATAAGTCTTCTAATGGAAATTATAAAGGACTTATCACTCCAATATTAGACTAAATAAATTAAAACAAACATTTTTGAATGTGCCTTGATATTTTGCTTATCAGTCATTGTGAACATTCTGGGTTATACAAAGTGATGGAGGGCTGATAATGTATCAAATATGTAGAAAAATTTATAGTTGTAGTAACACCTGTAATGTAGCATGTAATCGAAATGATACAGAATAGAGCTACATACTATTATTAAATCTCAGATCAATACATTCTCCAAATATTAATTGATTGTAAACTGGCCAATTAACTCTTTACAAAACCTCCCAGTTACTAGCATCACTTAGGTGGTATTTAAAAATAAAGTCCTTGGGTTGGCATTGTGGCATAGTAGGCTATGGCAGTGCTGGCATCCCATATGGGCACCGGTTCCAGTCCTGGCTGCTCCTCTCACAATCCCATTCTCTGCTATGGCCTGAGAATGCGGTGCTTGGGCCCCTGAACCCAGGTGGGAGACCCAGAAAAAGCTCTTGGCTCCTGGCTTTGAATAGGCCCAGTTCTGGCCATTGTGGCCATTTGGAGAGTGAACCAGTGGATGGAAGATCTTTTTCTGTCTCTCCTTCTCTCTGTAACTCTGCCTCTCAAATAAATAAATAAAAAAATCTTTAAATAAATAGAGATAAAGCCCATCCGCCTTTCATTCACACCATCTTACTAAGAGTTTCTGATTCAGAAGGATTTGTGTGTGTCCCAGGAAGCCATGCTTTATAAAAGATTGCTAGGTGGGATAAATTGAATTCCAGATCATATAGAACACCTGATCACTTTTTTGGTACTTTAGCTCCTTTTAGATAGAAGGACTACTCTGCTTGCATACCAAGTTCTAAGATGGGCTGCTTTAAGACTGACACATAGTATTTGATTTGGAGTTATATTTGTAGGTACTTCTAATTAACAAGGATGAAAGTAGCACTACAGCAGGTTTTAGAAGTAGCTGGAAATTCTTCTGAGAGCAATCAAATTCAGATACAGAAATTTAAATTTGTCCTTTAATTAGTGAATAGCAAAGATGGATGCAGCCTGTTAAAGAGGCATGGAATGAAGAGCTCTTAAGGGATAAAGTACCAAATTCTAGAATTTTAACTTACTATATTTTATTTTGCTATAAAATTCTATTCTATTATTATAAAAGTTGAGAAAATAAAAATAGTCAAAACTGGAAAATAGAAAAAATCAGAAAGAAGATATTGTCACCATATCCATCAATAATCACTTAATATTTTGTAAAATTTGCCTTACTTTTAAATTAATTTATCTATATCTCAGAATAGAAATGTATATAGATATTTGCAAGATTTTGAGCCCAAAGTTTCTGTATGTGAATCCACTGCTGTAAATTACTGTTTTAACAGGAGCAATGACCCAATTAAATTGAATTATAGAGTAGCTAACATTTATATGTTGCTAATATTTATATGCTGACACATGTTGAAGCATTGATTTGTCAGAACAGTGATGTAGGTACTATACTACTTTCCATTTTATTGATGAGGAACAAGGAGTTTGAATAATTTTATAACTACTGTGTAGCAGAAGCAAATTTTTTTAAAAAAAGATTTATTTTATTTATTTGAAAGGCAGAGTTACAGAGAGAGAAGAGAGATGGAGAGACAGACAGAAAGGTCACTCCCCAAATGGCTGCAATGGCCAGGGACCAGGCAGAAGCTAGGAGCCAGGTAAAAGGCAAAGAGAGAAAGTGAGGGAAAGAGAGAGAGAGAGAGAGAGGGGAGAGAGAGGTCTTCTTTTTACCAACTCTCTCCACAAATGGCTGCAAGAACCAGGGCTGGTCCACGCACAAACAATGAGCCGGGAACTTCTTCCAGGTCTCCTACATGGGTGTAGGGGCCCAAGGACTTGGGCCATCTTCTGCTGCTTTCTCTAGTGCCTTAACAGGGAGCTGGATTAGAAGTGGAGCAGCCAGGACTAGAACTGGCGCTCACATGGGATGCTGGAGCTGAAAGAGGCAGCTTTACCTGCTATGTCACAATTCCAGCCCCAGCAGAAGCAGAATTTTAATCTCATTGCAAATACTGCACTCAACTGCCAAGGAGTGCCCACTGGGAGGGTGACAGGACAAGAAGTGGTTGTGTGCAGAACTGCGATTTCCTAAAACCCCATCTACTCCTGTATTTATGTCTTAAAGTAAAGAGTTAAGCGGAGATGGGGTGGGGGAGGATAATTAGGAAATCTTTAGGTTCTTCTGGAGACTTGGCTGTGGTGCTGAAAAACCGATTAGGGAACATTGATCTCAATGGATCTATCAGGCTGGGTTTTTGCCTCAGTTTTTATTCCTTAAATATGACAAAGAAGGAGAGAAAAAAGAATTTCATAAATAGCCAAAAACATTTACCTGAAGCAGATTTCATTTTCCTTTTCTGCATAAAAAGTCCTGAGTTTTTCTCCAGATCAGAAAAGCCACTCTACATGACCTCTACAAAATTCTGCAAGGCAGATTTCTAAAAATATGCAAACAACCCAGGAAAATATCTTCATTTTTTTCCCCCAGACTAATTTAACAGTTGGGTACCTGGTTCTGCTAAACAGTCAATTTTAATTTGGGCTGCAAATTAAGACAAGAGTCTCAGACTCGTTGCCAGGATTTGCTGTTTTAAAAGTCTTCTAGGCTTTTGTGCTCTGTCATGCTTGGCTAACACAAAGCTCTATCCCTGGGAAATCAACCATCTTAATTGCTCAAACTTCCATTGAAGGATATCTGAAGTGACCAGAGCCCAGAGGGGGAAGTTCACAATGAAGACTACGCATTGCCATTCCTATATCCTGAGTGTTTAGTGACACACAGAAGCATCTCTACTTTTGACTGTCTCCTAATCAGCATCAAATCATTTTCTCTGGAAACCTTCACTCTATTTCTATTAAATCATATGTACATCGTTAAATGACTTACAAGCTGCCCAGCTTAGCAGCATCATTTACATTATGCAATGATTGCGTTTCCATTTTGTGATGACAAACTTCTCATAGGTCAAAGAAAGCATCCTTCAAGGAGGTCAAATTCCCTTTTGCTTCACATTTAATTTAATGACAGAAGACTGGAAATCACTGTTTCCAAAACAAGCATCATCCCCAGTGCTGGGTAATATGGCAGCCCAGCACTCCTGAGTGATGGAAACCTCCAAGCTGACACCAGTGTTGGGTGATTTTAGACATAAAGGAAATTCACTTATTCTGAGGCTACTGCAGAGGCAGCTGGGCTGCAGAGTTGGACAGCAGCATAGAGATCATGCTTGCCCAACTTCTGAGTTAAAAAGAAAGAAAAAGAAAAAGAGAGGAAGAAGGGGAAGCATCTGCTCTGCATCTGTTAGAAATCTTATATTTTTTATGATTCTCAGGCTATTTCTTTCTAGAAATATCAGTTCACCAGGTGATATTGCAAAGAGCAAGATAAGGTGGGAAAATGACAATGTGAAGAAACGAAGCACTAACAAAGGGAATCTTGCCTCTTTCAAGGAGAAATCCTGTCCATATGATGTGGAGATCCAGTTGTGTTTTGGATTCGTATCAAGACATCTGGCCTAATAGACCCTCCGTTTAGTCTTAAGTTTCTTACAAACGGTCTGTCTATATCCTCAATAAATAGTTTTCCCTGTCCCTGGTACCTTGCAAATTCTTTGTACATAGTTGGCATTCAGGAAGTGATTTTTGAAAGATACCTAATCTGTTTAAGTTTATCAGATAATTTAGAAAAGCTTTGATCTTCTCTTAGATCTCTTTCCATTTTTTTCTTATGGAAATTTCCTCCAAATCTGTAATTTATATTGTATTTGGAAAAACTTTGATTTACTTTTATGTACTTTATTATGAAATATTTAAACATAAAAGAAGATACACAATGATATAATGAACACCACATACCTACAAGCAAGCTTTAAACAAAAGTTAATTTGTTCCATCTTTGTTTTAGATGTCTTTTTAAAAAGGAGAAAAAGCACTGCAGACACGGTTGAAGCCTCTGCTGCTCCAAGAGTCTGTTCTTCCCTCCACCCTTCCTCAGGGGTGCCACTGTTCAGAACTGAGTTTAGTTCATTCTCATGCATGGCTCATCAACACATACTTACACTTTTTAGTGTATCAGTGTACAACAAAACTTTTACTATTTTATTTTGCTATGTAAGTACTGCATGTATGACTCTATGCATATTTATCTATAAAATTATTGGCAATACCCTGGCCATATGATTTTCAAATTTTCTGTTTTTAGTTGCAATTATATTTTTGAGACAAATGCATGCCTATTTATCTAAAGAGAGGACTTCTTCAACTTTAGCAAAGAAAGTTTTTCTAAATAAACTTTCCAATCTTTCACAAACCAATGTCTTCTTAAAATGTAATAAAAATGAGTTGTTCGAAAAATATGATAAGGATTATTTAAGCACCAAGCTTCTTTAGCCTATTGCTTAGTGGTTTGTTTTTTAGTCTATTGTTATGATATGTTGCACCAATTGTTTGGGATAGTAAGTCTTGCATTCCTTTTTATATATTTCTGGATGATGCCTCTACTTTCATTTATTTTTTAGCTCTATATGCTTGAGTTATTTTCTTAGTGATTGCTCTAGGGACATACTGTACATCTTAACTCTCACAATCTAGGCCTGGTTAATACTGATTAAATTCTAGTAAAATATAACACCATTGCTCCCTACTTTGTACCATTATAGAACAAGATAGAGCTACGATTTTTACCTAATGTAATCTTAAGGCTTTCTCATCTAGGGTTCTAGATTCTAATTTCTTTCTCATTGTAGGATTCTCAAGTAGGATTTCAAGCACAGGCTAGTTGAGCATAAAATTTCCCCATTTATTTCCAACCTAGTTGGATGTTTTAGCTGACAATATTGCCTTCCATGAGGGCCCGAGCCTTCTGTTTCAAATCAAGCTCTCTTATGCTGTCAGGGAAGCTGATGTCTGCCACACCCCTGTAAAATACCACACCAGTCACATGCCAGGATTGTGTGTGTGTGAAGCAAACTAGGTAAAGGAGATTGCAGGGGACTCTCTCTGTTTTCACAGGAAACACTGTTCATTTTTATGAATAAATTTCTCTCAATTTGTTGTTTGTCATTGGTCAACATTTTGAAGTCTTGAAATGTTTGTTTATAACAATTTTGTCCAATTTATACTTGTTATTTTTGGAAGAGGATTTGCCAGGATCTTCACCATATCTAGAAAGCCAAAGTTTCTGTTTTACAAAGAGAATATTTAAAAAAAAAAAACTGCAATAACACATAGAAGAATAAAGAACAAAAGTCATTCTTCTGTTCTCAACACCCATTTTCAAGTGCTATTTAAAAAATAAATATAGTTTTTATCTTAAAAAAGAGAATCAACCAGAAAATTACAAAGACAAAAAAGTAAAAATCACACAAAAATTTCACTACCCAGAATGGTAACTGTCAATGTTTTGGTGAAGCCTCCTGGATTTATTCTCTTGCTTGTATGTAACTATTTAAAACACAAATATGGTAGTATCTCTGGCTATGCCCACTCAATCTCAGTGCAAATATGCTTTCAAACTCTCCCAATGTATTACCATAAACTTTTGTGTTAACAGGACCACGCATGGCAGAATATTTTACAACCTGCTTTATCTATTCAAAATATTGTGGATAAACATTTCAATGTCACTAGAATGAATTTATAGCATCCATTTTGATGCCTGCTGAGGATGACATGGTCACTTTAAAATTCATTACCCATTCCTGTTTTTAAGATCTCAGTATCTCCCTCTCTCCCACTTTAGCTTATAAACAACAATGTTATGCAAGTACATTTACATTTTCATATAGGTAAATCTTTAGGAGAAATTCCTATAGGAAATGTTACTAGTTTTCAACATATGGTCATTTTGGCTTTGGGAATATTTTTTCAAATCATCCTTCAATTTATACCCCTTTCTTCAACAGTATCTATTTCACAAGCACCAGATATTATTCATAACCATTAAGTTTCCCAGCAAATAATTGGCATTAATAATTTATTATTATTTTGTTTCCATTTATATGATTACTAGTACTGGTGATCATGTTTTCTGATATCTGTTGTATGTATATATTTTTAAAAGATTTATTTATTTATTAAAGACAGAGCTACAGAGAGACAGAGCGAGAGCGAGAGCGAGAGTGAGAGAGAGATATCTTCCATCTGCTAAGTTGCTCACCAAATGGCTGCAATGGCTGGGCATGAGCTGATCCAAAGCCAGGAGCCATGAGCTTCTTCTACATCTTCCACATGGATGCAGGGGTCCAAAGACTTGGGCTATCTTCTACTGCTTTCCCAGGCCATAGCAGAGAGCTGGATCAGAAGTGGAACAGCTGGGACTTGAATTGGCACCCATATGGGATGCTGGCACTGCAGGTAGTGGCTTTACCCACTATGCCACAGTGCTGGCCCCTCTGTTGTATATATTTATCTATTTCTGTGTGAGTTTCCTATTGCTATTCTTTTTTTTTTCCTGTTGCAATTTATTTTTGTGAGGCTTCTCATTTGTCATATTTTGTCTTTAACTTTATAATGTGTTTTTATTTATTTTTTGAACAAAAAAAACTTCTATTTTTATGGTACACTGAGACTGTAGATTTAGAATGTTGAAATTCCAATTCTAGTTTCTCTACTCATAAACTGTGTGATTACAGATAATAAGGCACTCTATGCCTTAGTTTCCTCAGATGTAAGTTCCTAAAGATGATAACACCTACCTTATAGGGATTGTGTGTTAAGATGCTAGCATTGTGGGGTTAGGCCTCTGCTTGGGATGCTGACAACCTCTATGAATTCTGGTTTGAGTCCCAGTTATTCTACTTCCCATCCAACTCCTGGCTGATGTACCCAGGAAAGAAGTGAAAGATGGTCCCAATGCTTGGGGCCCTGCCACCCATATTGAAGACCTGGATGGAGTTCCAGGCTCCTGGCTTTGGCTTGGTCCAACCCTGGCCATTGTGGCCATTTGGGGGGTGAATCAGCAGATTGAAGATTGATGTCTCTCTCTCTCTCTCTCTGTTTCTACCTCTCTCTCTCTCTCTAACTCTTTCAAATAAATGTATATATGCATTTATGTATGTGTGTGTGTGTGCATGTGTGTGTGTATAGAGAGAGACCAATACAGAAATTAGTGAGCTGCAATTTTCCTTAAAGCACAGTGATTTTTGAAATAAAGACAATTGGGAACATTAATCTCTGGTATATTCAAAAAGAAAGAAAACTTAGGAAACATGCAACATCAGCAATGAAAAAGTTGTTTGGCACTAACTACAGAAAAGAGTCAATAATTCAATTACAAGGTTGCTAAAACATTTATTTATGTACTTATGTATTTATTTATTTATTTAAGAGAAGGGAGAAGAGAGGGAGAGAGAAACTCTTATCTGCTGGTTCACTCTCCAAATGTCTGGCCCTGGCCCCAGACCAGGCCAAAACCAATGGCCAGGTTTCCCACACATCTCAGTAACCCAATTACTTGAGCCATCATCACTGCCTTCCACTGTACACATTATGAAGAAGCTGAAGTCAGGATATGGGGTCCAGGAATTGAACTCAAGCACTCCAAAGTGGTACACAGTCATCTTAACCAACGTGTTACAAATTAGGCTAAACACCTGCCCCTTAAACTTTTTCTTTTGGTTAACAAAGAAACTAGAATGTCAGGGCTAAAGTCTCAAACTGAAATATTCCCATTTCTCCATTTTCTGGCAGAAGGATTCTCTTGAATAGAGAAATACACTTTTTAAAATAGTGAATTCAGTTCTACTCCTTGTGATTTTTTTGACACTTCCAACACCTCTCACGACCCATGCATGCTGACATAAAAACTTGCATCACATACATGGCAGGACAGTTCCCAGGCTTCTGTGTGTGTGTGTGTGTGTGTGTGTGTGTTTTGTGCTTAGGTGTGAAAATATTTGCAGTGTGTTTGTATTTCTGAGCAGCATATAAGAACTCAGAATATTTTTGATAAATGTGTAGAGCATCTTTCATTTTGCACAGTTCTTTACTATCAACCATCTCACTCTACAGTCCCATGTGTTTTAGGCTAGAAATGCAGAAAGTAATCACCCCGCATGACAGAGAAGCAGCCATCAAGAGAGGCTAAGTGCATGTCCAAGGTTGCAAAGTACACAAGAAGCTCAGAAGGGATGCCCGAGTCTCTGACTGCTGTTCTTCACCCAGTGCTAGCTGGGCTGGCTCCAATGCAATGGAACATGTATTTTCATCATGCCCTATGGATGCAACCAAAGGATGAAACTCCACTCTTCACTATTTTTGTTTCTGATGTTTGTTTCCTAGAGAAACATATCCATAGAAGTCTGGGTAGCATTCTCATAGGAATATCCAAAGATTAAATTTCACTAGTATACAGATTATGTTTTATTATTCTGTATACTCATTCCTGAACAAAGGCTCTCTGGCTCATGTACATAGAAGACAATACCATCACACTAGCTTCTGAGAAAAGAAAGGCTTTATTGTGAGGTTGACCAGCAAGAAGACTGGAGACCAGGCTCAAGTGTGGTTTCCTAATCTGGGGTCCAGGGCAGGTTTTATGAGTTAAGGAGGACAGGCAAGTATGTGGAAGCATTGACAGGACAAGTCCTAATTGGAGGGCTTTAGCACTGGATCTTCCTGGTCAGCAGTTGGGTTCCAGGCATTCTCTGTTCTCCTGGGTTCAGCTGGCAGGAAACGTTGGTTATTTAAGATTAATGGCTTCATTCTCTGCACATGTCCAGGTTCTGTTGGCAAGAGACCAATCATCTGTGTTAGGATCTTTGCCAACAATTAAACATGCCTCAAATACTTGCCTCTCTGCCCAGATGTTTCCAGTCCACAGTGACTGAGGTTTTAATCTGTGGTGCTCTCTAGATTCAGAATTGGTGTGCCCTAAAATGTGTAGTTTTACCTGTGATTGACAGAGAGGAATCAGTTTGAGCTGATTTTGCTGTTATATGTTGATACCTGTTTTAGAAAGAAGCTCTAGAATACCACTGACTTATGCAATTTTGAGAAAGAGTTCGGGAATAGCATGCTATGACACTCTCTCCTAATCTCTCTCTCACACACACACACACACACACACACACAGAGAGTATAATGTGTCCAACATGAAAGAATAATAAAAATAAATTAAGTCATTTAGGATTAAATATTCAACCAAACATCTAATTTAGTCTAAAGTCAAAATAGCATAATTCATGTTGTCCCTATCCATCACAGTATCTATAAATGGCTATCCACTTAGCCAACTAGAGAAGAACAGAATAGTTACAGATGATTAAAGAGATGATTAAAAATGTACCTATAGCTTTTAAAACATCATTGATCATTGTGTGTGGGCTGGAAATAAAACACCTATTTAATTGTGACTATCATTATTTTGAGTCAGGCTTGTGGAAATGGGAGACAGCCATCTATTTCTTCCAAAAAGGTGATTATGAAGAACACATTATGAAACCTCATACAGGCGCCAGTGCTTTGGCACAGCAGGTCAAAGCCCTGTCCTGCAGCACCAGCATCCCGTATGGGTACCAGTTTGATTCCTGGCTGCTCCACTTCTGATCCAGTTCCTTGCTAATATGCCTGGGAAAGCAATGGAGGATGGCCCAAGTGCTTGGGCTCTTGCACCTATGTAGGAGACCCAGAAGAAATTCCTGGCTTCAGATAATCTCAGCTCTGGCTGTTATGGGCATCTGGGGAGTGAACCAGCAGATGGAAGACCTCTCTCTCTGTCTCTACCTTTTTCTGTAACTCTGTCTTTCAAATAAATAAAATAAATCTTAAAAAAAAAGAAAACCTCATTCAGCCAGCAATGACTGGGGCAGAAAGGAATGGTGATCACGACAGAGCTCAGAGACCAGCCACACTGGATTTGATTGGAAACACTTCTCTTAACAACTACTGTGAACTCAGATATTTGTTTAGCTTCTTCTTGTCTTCACCCTTTCATCTGGAAAATGAAAATGAAAGTGATGCTATCTACTCCACACAGTTCTTTAGAGGATTAAATAAGAAAATGCATGGATAGCACAGGGCATGACACATACAAAGCACTAAGTAAGTGGTTGCTTTTGTAAGACAGTTGATAACAGTTTCATTAGTAGATTTTTTAAAAGATGCCTGAGACTTCAGTTCTTTCATATGAAACCTACTGTAATCACTAACAATGTGAGCATTCCTGTTTGTTTCAATGCTGTTTATAGGCACCCTGTCTGTGGTGTCTTGTTAGCGGTCTGACTGGATAAGGATATTAATCAAACAACTGAATAAAGATTACTAACAACAAATACATATTCTGCTTAATCATAGGGAACTTCATAAAATAATTCAAATATTTCCCAGTTACTGTTTAACACAATGTAAAAGAATCAAACTTACAACTTTTTCAGTATTATAGATCAATCATTGGTAAATGAAGGGAGAAATAGCTGTCCTAAGGAGAAAAAGCTATGTTGAGTTCTGAAGTTTAGGAAAATCATAGTAACTTACCATCCCAAGGAGAACATGAACAGATTTCTAGGCAATCATAGAATTACATGCATAAAGCTTTGTCTTTGCCCAGATGGGCTGCATTCAACAGGAAGGAGTGTGGGAATGTTGGTGTGTCCTGAGACGTGTCTTCATTTAATTGCCTGAATTGATTCTTTTTCTGTTTCTCAAAATCATGTGAAAAATATGGTCAACCAGTCAGGGTTATGGAACTTACCTAAAGTTGTGAAATATCTACTCTGGTGGACTTATATGGCCACTATATTAAAGTAAACAAATAAATATATAAAATTGATTATTATAGGACATGTGCACTAAGGTGAGCTAAGAAATATCTCTCTCATTCGATGTAGCTGGTGCTTAATAAATGTTATTTACCCTGAAAAAATCATAATTTGCTAGCCATAATGAACTTCTAATAAAACATGGTTTTTAGGAAGGTAACCTACATGAATGAGACGATTTCTCAAAACTGTCAATAAAAATGATATTAGCCACAAAAATAAATGAGCTAGGAAAAAATGTGCATTAATGGTACGTGAAGAGTTGGAAAAGAAGAAACTAGGTCCAGGACTTTGTCAGTTTTGGAATCAATCATTATAAAAATGTAATGTAGTATTGGAAAAATATGTTAAGGGAAATGCAATTATAACAAAACTAGCAAACATCACATATGAGAAGATGTAAAGTAATACAATGCTTATTTTTATTTATTTTTAAAATTAATAGGCTTTGAAAGAGAAATTTTATGTTTACACAAAATTGAGCAGAAAATACAGAGAATTCTCACTCTTCCCTTAGTGTCTGCATATCTTTACCGCTAGTGTCACCATCTTGTATTAGTGTGGTACGTTGTTTACAATTGATGAACTGATATTGATACATTATTTTAAGAGTCAAGTTAACATCAGTTTTCTCTTATATTGTATATCCCATGGATTTTGACAGATGTAAAATGCCCTAGATCTGCCCTTACAGTATCACCTGCAGTAGGTTCACTGCACTCAATTTCTCACCTGTCTATCCCTCTATCCCTCCTCCACAATCCCTGGAAGCCACTGATCTTTGTACTGTTTCCATGGCTTCACCTTTTCCAATGTCATATGGTTGAGATTATATAACATGTAGCCTTTTCACATTGAATTGTTTCACTTCACAATACGCATTTAGGGTTATTCCACGTCTTTGTGCATTTAGGGTTATTCCACATCTTTGTGGTTTGATAATATTTATCACTGGATAATGTTCTGTGTATGAATGTAATGCATCTTATCCATTCACCTCCTGAAGGATATTTTGGTTGCTTCAAAGTTTTGACAATTATGAATAAAGCTGTGTATACATTTGTGAGCAGGTTTTTATGTGGATATATATATATATATTTTTTTTTTGTTGGACAGGCAGAGTGGATAGTGAGAGACAGAGAGAGAGAGAGAAAGGTCTTCCTTTTGCCGTTGGTTCACCCTCCAATGGCCGCCACGGCTGATGTGCTGTGGCCTGCGCACCGCGCTGATCCGAAGGCAGGAGCCAGGTGCTTCTCCTGGTCTCCCACGGGGTGCAGGGCCCAAGCACTTGGGCCATCCTCCACTGCCTTCCCTGGCCACAGCAGAGAGCTGGCCTGGAAGAGGGGCAACCGGGAAAGAATCTGGAACCCTGACCGGGACTAGAACCCGGTGTGCCAGTGCCACTAGGCGGAGGATTAGCCTATTGAGCCGCGGCGCCGGCAGATATATGTTTTTAATTCTTTTCATTTCTTTGAGTTTTTAACATTTATGATAGTTTTATGAAAATTTTATGCAATAAACCTAAAATATTAACTAAATTGATACATTCCTAGAAAAAATACATTAGTAAATCTGCCTGAAGTAGACTTGAAATATCTGAATTACCCTGTAATTACCAAAAACATTGAGTCATTAGTAAAAGATATTCCCACTAAGAAAATTTTAAGAACAGCTTCTTCATTAAATTCAAACTAAAAAAGAAAAAAATGGTTCCAATCTTAATCATACTTTCCAGTGTAGTAAAATTTGTTATGAGACTAATATAATTTTAATACTGAATATAGAAGATTATAACAAGAAAAGAAAACATGAGCAAATTTTGTTTATGAAGTATAGATGCAAAAATTATAAATGATATGCTGGCAAGAAGAATTTAGAACACATAAAAATGATGCTAATAAATGCCATGGCAAAGTAAGATTTATTTCAGATAAGGTTATAGTAATATACAATATAAATTAATACAATTTTTCATAATATAAAGGAAATCATATACTTACCCCCAGATTGCAAAACTGCACTGCCTGTGATGCTGACATCCCATGTGGGCGCCTGTTCGACTGCTGGCTGTTCTGCTTCCAATCCTACTCCCTGTTAATGGCCTGGGAGAAGCAGTGGAAGCTGGCCTAAGGACTTGCATCCCTGACCCCCATAAGTGAGACCTTAATGAAACTGTTGGTTCCTGGCTTTAGCAGGACTGAGTGCTGGCAATTGCAGCCACCTGGGGAATGAACCAACAAATGGAAGCTCTCTCTCTCTCTGTCTCTCCCCCTCTCTCTGTGACTCTGATTTTCAACATAAATAATCTTAAAAAAGAAAAATTGCTGAATAAAAGTATAGTTAGTAAAATAACTATGTACCTACATAACAGCAATAAATAGTAAGAACAAACCAAAAAATTTAAAGGTATCACTTATAAAAGTCCAAATATACTAAACTATGTAGACACATTTCTAAAATATTGAAGATATCAATGAGGAACTTTAAATAATATTGAAAGACATTAAATAATATATAAGTACATCTAGATACATTATTATATATGCTTTTACCCCTAAATAGTTTATACATTTCATACAATCCTAGTCAAAGTAAAGGCATAGGCTTTTTATAGAAATTGGCAATCTATATGTAAATTCAAGAGGGTACATGTGACTAAGGATACAAGAAATAAAATAGAAGAATTAACAAAGGCTTGCTGCTCTAAGTATCCAGATTTACTCTAATGCCATTATAATTAAGATTATGTAGAGTGGACACAGAAAAGACAAGCTAGTAGACAAGATTGGGAGCCCAAAAGGAAACACACAGCTGGATAGACATTTGTGACAGATTGGTGGAGGGTGGACGGTATCTCTATAAATACTCTTCTCAAGTGTCCTTGTGAGAATAAACTGAAATGAAGTCTGGGTTGGTTAAAAATCTAAATGTGTAAGGCAAAGTTGTCTAGGTTTTAGGAGACAATCAAGAAAATATTTTCATGATATCACCATAGGGAATAATATATATTTGTTGGGTTCAATTTGAAGTATAAATTAATAAAAAGATGTAATAGATCTCTGGTAATGTTCATTGAATTGAACACGTCATTCTTTTATATTTTTAGAAGTAGCTGCTAAGTTGTATAAATTAACATTTTTTCCTTAAAATTAAAAACACTTCATATGTAAAATAGTACTGCAGATATTTTCAAAGCATTGTTCAGTGAGAAATACAAAATTTGCAAAAATGTTTTTACATATGATGTGGTACACTTATAGCATAGAAACACCAGATAGACTTTAAGCATTCTTTGTCTTTTATTTAATATAACAGTTTCTATTTTCTTATTCAAAGAATATCACAGGTTGACATTTTATTTCTAAAATGTTAAAAAAATATGTGATAACAGTAGGAAAAAAGTAAGTTTATTTATTTGAAATGCAGAGTGACAGTGAGAAAGAGAGAGACAGGCAGAGAGAGAGAGAGGAAGAGAGAGAGAGAGAGAGAGAGAGAGAGAGAGAGATTTTCTCAGTTGGTACACTCTCCAAATGCCTGCAATAGCTGGTCAGGGCTGGGGCTAGGCCAAAGCTAGGAGATAGAAACTTTATCTGGGTTACCCATAGGAGTCACCCATGGGAATCCAAGTACTTGAGCCATCATTTGCTGTCTGTTGGGCTGCACATTGGTAAAAAACTCCAACTCAGGCACTCTGATATGGGATGTGGGGATTCCAAGAAGCAATTTAACCCACTGTGCTACAACACCTGTCCCATGTTGTGAACCTTTGAAAATTACTTTTCTGAGGAGTAAAACATTAAATATGATTCACCTCATTTACCAACTAGCTTCTAGGTTGGCATATAGTTGTTTGTAGTAATTCATGATGACTTTTTATTTCTGTGATATCCATTGTAACATCTCCTTTTTCATTTCTGGTTTTATTAATTTTGGCCTTCTGTCCCTCCCTCCCTCCCTTTTTTTGATTAGTTGGACAATGGTAAATAAATTTTGTTTATTTTTTCACAAAAGTAGCTCTTCATTTCACTGATTTTTCTGTATTTTTTGGTCACAACTTTATTATTTTTCTCTAATTTTAATTATTTCTTTCATTCTACTAATTTGGGTTTGGTTTGTCATTGTTTTTCTAGGTCCTTCAGATGCATTGTTAGATCATTTATTTTATACCTTACTACTTTCTTGATGTCGGCACTGATTGCTAAGCTTCCCTCTTAACACTGTTTTTATTGTATCCCGGTGGTTTTGATTATGCTGTGTTGTCATCTTCATTAATTTCCATGAATCCACCAAAATTGAATCATGAAGATATAGAAAGCATACAAAGGCCAATAACCAAAAGGAGATTGAATCAATAATACAGACTTCCAGCAAAGAAAAACCCCGGACCAGATGACTTCAGTGCTGAATTCTACCAAACTTTTAAAAAAGAACTAGCTCCAATTCTTCTAAAACTATTAAAAACAATTGAAATGGAGGGGATTATCCTAAATTCTATTTATGAGGTTAGCATCACCTAAATCCAAAATCAGAAATAGATACAACAAAGAAGGACAGATGCAATAATCCTCAAAAAATTACTAGCAATACTAGCTAATTGAATCCAACAATACATCAGAAATGTCATTCTCCCAGACCAAGTGGGATTTATCCCTGGTATGCAGGGAAGGTTCAATAAACCATCATATGAAAATTAATAAATGTGATACATCACATTAACAAGTTGAGTAAAAATCATATGATTATCTCAATGGATGCAGAGAAAGTATGTGATAAAATACAACATCCTTTCATGATAAAAACCTTAAACAATTTGAGTATAGAAGGAACATTCCACAACACAATCAAGGCAACATATGACAAACTCACAACTAGCATCTTATTGAATGGGGAAAAGCTAGAAGTATTTCCATTAAGATCTGGAACTACACAAGGATGCCAACTTTTACCATTGCTATTCAATATAGTTTTGGAAGTATTAGCTAGAGTCATTAGGCAGGAAAAAGAAATAATGGAATACAAACTGGAAAGGTGGAAGTCAAATCATCCTTAGTTGTAGATTACTGGATCCGATATATAAGGGAACCAATAGACTACACAAAGAGACGCATGCACAAATATAAGTATATACATGCTATGGAATACTACTCAGCCATAATATTTTTATTTTTATTTATTTTATTCTTTTATAAAATTCTGTCATTTGCAACCAAATGGATGCAACTGGAAACCATTATGCTTAGTGAAATAAACCAGTGCTAAATAGATGACTATTATATGTTTTTCCTGATTTGTGGTAACTAATAGAGTACAAAAAATGTAATGTATATGAGCCAAATTGCCATTTTGAGATTTGATTATTGTTTACAGCCTTTGTCTCTACTGTTGAGGAGCAGTGTTTTTTGTTTGTTTTCTTCCCTTCTTACTATATGATGAATTCTTTAGTTAATGGAGGGTTAAGCTTGTGATTATTAAAAAAAATCTTGGGGCTAGCGCTGTGACACAGCAGGTTAAAGTCCTGGCCTGAAGCACTGGCATCCAATATGGGCTCCAGTTCTAGTCCTGGCTGCTCCTCTTCTGATCCAGTTCTCTGCTATGGCCTGGGATAGCAGTAGAAGATGTCCCAAGTCCTTGGGCCCCTGCACCCATGTGGGAGACCAGGAGGAAGCTCCTAGCTCCTGGGTTCGAATCAGCGCAGCTCCAGCTGTTGTGGCCATTTGGGGAATGAACCAGCAAATGGAAGACCTCTCTCTCTTTCTCTACCTCCCTCTGTAACGCTGTCTTTCAAATAAATAAAATAAATCTTTTAAAAAAACCCTGAAAATGTGTTATTATAAAAATTAAAAGAAAGAATAAGAAAGGAGGAGGTGAGGGAGTAGGTGGAAAGTATCACTGTGCTCCTAATCTGTATATGTGAAATACATGAAATTTGTTCGCCTTATATAAATAGTTATTAAAAATGACTATCTTTACTTCTGAAAGCTACTGAAGTTCATTATTTTCCTCAAGCATAATGCTATTTCTTCATATAATATAGATTATTGTAGCAAAAATTTTAGAGAGAATTATTTTTATAGCATACTCAGCTTAATAACGCAAGAATTGTATTGCTACTAAACTTACCAAAATCTATTATTTATCAGGATGGAACAGATAAGAACTAGACAGTTTCTATTTTCCAAGAATAAAATGAATTTCACTACAGAAATTTCAGCACCAATATTTTTTTAGAGCTGTTATGAACTGAATGTTTGTGTCTCCTCCAAATTCACATGTAGAAACTCTATCCATCAGTGCAGCTATATTTGGAGAGAAGGCCTATGAAGTGTGATAAATGTTAAATGAGGACATAAAGATGGAGCCCTGGTCCAATAGGCTGGTGTTATGAGGAAGAGGAACCAGATTCTCTTTCTCCCTCTACCATATTAAGCTACAGTGAGAAGATTGCTGTCTGCAAGCCAGGAATAGAGCCCTCACCAGGAAATGAACTGGCTGGCTCCTAGATCCTGGACTTCTGAGCCTCCATTGTCGTTCCCCGTCTTCGTGGAGGAACGACACAGGACCCTGCGCTGTTCTTTCGTCTGCTCGGCCCTCCCCGGGTTTGCTGCTGGTTCTTCCCGGGTTGGCTACCGTCCCTTACACCTCCGTGGAAGGGCGGTTCCCCCTGCCACATTCCCCACTTCCGCGGGGGAGCGGCACACCGCCGGCCGGCTCTCTCGGGGGCTGCACAGGTGTTCCTTCAGATAGATGTTCCCCTTAGATGTTCCTGGTGCATGTTGTCTCTCTCCTCCTTTATAGTCCTCTTCCACAAATCCCAACTCTGCTACCCACACGCCGAGTACGCTGCTCTCCTCCAATCAGGAGCAAGTCCTACAGTTTCTTGGTTGAACTGGAGGCAGCTGCGTAGAAGCTGTTACTCCCTTCTCAGCGCCATATTGTGGGAGAGCAGATGCATAGAATAAGCCTTAACTCCAGTAACTCAGTCCAGTCCGGGTTGCTCCCCACATCCATGACTGTGAGAAAATAAGTTTCTCTTATTTAATCACCCAGCTTGTGGTATTTTGTTATGGAAATCTGAGATGACTAATACAAGAGCCAAAAATGCAGAACTAAAATGTCCAAATATCTGTGTAAATGCAATATTAATGAAACCTAGTGTTTGTTTCATAGTAATAGTCTTTTCTTCCACATCAGCAAAAATCATTAGCATAATTCCTTACAAATAATACTTGTTATTTTGCCTCTAGTTCATTAATTAGCTTTTTCCATTTAGCTAACAAGTACCAAATTTTGGTAATTAGAAAAACATTCATTTATTTATCTTTGAGTTCTGTAGGTCACCATGTTGATCTCAGTGGGGGAAGTTCTTAGGGTATTTGGTGGGCTCCCTCATAGATTGGTGGTCACCTGAAGGTAGCTTGGCAAGTCTGGAAGGACCCAGTTATCAGTAGGGGCAACAAAGGTGATTGAGCTGCATGTCCCCCACTGTGTCACAGGGTAGCCTGGTTCATTATGCAGTGCCAGTATTCCAACGATCTGGACCAACCCAGATTCAGAACTAACTTTCTGCCCCTTGCACCTCAATTTGTTGGCCAAAGAAGTTCAAAAGTCTAGGCCAGACTGAAGGGACAGAGAAGTATGTTGTCTCTTGCTGGGGAAAGGGCATAGCACCATGACCATTTTTATAATCTACCAAAGTGAAATAATCCATAAGACCACTCAAGTAACATAATTATATTTCTTAGGCAAAGATGAGGCTTTATCCTGACTGTACGGCAGTAACCAATATCAACCCAAGAAAATGAAAATCTATTTCCTAATTAGTTGATAACATTACAGTCAATTCAAACTATAAAACCTTCCCAAAACATAAAATGATAGCTTCCAGAGAGGGCAGTTCTTTCCATTCCTTTGTGAATCACCTCCATTCACACCTATAACTGAAAAGCAATTGAGTTTTTTATTTATTTTTTTGGTCTATGCTGCCATTTATTTCCTCATTTTATGAAGTGATCTTATCTTAAATAGATTACCCTGGACTACTAAGAATATGCATAAACTCTCCACAGTCAGCAAAAAATAAAACAGCATGTTTTGAAACCAAAATAATAAAGCAACATCAATTATTTCCTAAACTGCTACTGCCCATCTTACGTAACTTGTTCTTTCCCTGCTTTTGGAAGAAATCTCAAAGGAACTCTGTAGATGATAGAAGTCTTCCAGGCTTCCCAACCCCTACAACAGTTTCAGTCCAATAACTGGTATGTTCAATACAATGTAGTAATAAATACCCCAAATTTACTGTGGATTAAATCTTCTCTCCTTATAGTAATCAGTATAGACCAGGTTATTCTTTTTTTTAAAGATGTATTTTATTTATTTGAAAGTCAGAGTTACACAGAAAGAGGAGAGGCAGAGAGAAAGAGAGAGAGAGAGAGGGAGAGAGAGAGAGAGGTCTTCCATTCGATGGTTCACTCCCCAATCGACCACAATGGCTGGAGCTGTGCCGATCTGAAGCCAGGAACCAGGAGCTTCTTCCTGGTCTACCATGTGGGTGCAGGGGCCCAAGGACTTGGACCATCTTCTACTGCTATCCCAGGCCATAACAGAGAGCTGGATAGGAAGTAGAGCAGCCGGTACTCGAACCGGCACCTATATGGGATGCCGGTGCTTCAGGCCAGGGTGTTAATCTGCTGCGCCACAGCGCTGGCCCTGACCAGATTATTCTTGATAACAGACAAGCTAAAAACAGGTCTTGATTTTTTTTAAGTTTATACTAAGTCTTCTCAGGATCAGAGACTGCTCCAAGGTTGTACCTTTCCCCTGTGATAACTGAGCCACTTTGCTCTTGGGATGCTACCTTCCTTACCTGGAGAGGGAAGAATGAGGGAGAATGAGGAGTCATCCAGAGGCTTCTTACTGCAGTAGACAAGAAGTAACACATATAAATTCAATCGCATTTTATTGGCTATCAGTAGCCAGATGGCCCACCTCACTGAAAGAGGCTACAAGGTGTAAGCCTTTCATAACCCTAAAAAGGAAATATAATTGTGTATACCACACCACTCTTTCAGCTAGTGCTTGCCAGGGATAGGAGATGTGGCCCACTCCTTTTCTATTTTTTTTAACTGACTCTTGATTTAAATGATGAAAATTCTCACTGAAATAAACACACACACATATAAAGTATTTTCCCAGAGCTGTCTTGATATCAGAGATTATGTCTGTGGATTCAAGGTATAGAAATCTTCATCTATTTCCTTGAAAACACTTGGCTTGGAGTGCTGAGAGGGGACCAAGTTATAAATCAACTCACTGAAGGTTAGATGCTTTAGGTATCTCTCCATGCTCCCCTGACACCTGGAGAGACAGTTGCAGAGTACTTAACCACACTCTTCTATTTATGATTCTATGGTTATGTAACCTTCTAAAAGTTTCTCATGGATAGCCACACTGTTTTTCATATTTTTATCTCTAGCACTGAACACAGGGTTGGGAAAATCGCAGGAATCTGGTAACCATTTGTTGAACAGATGGTACTGAGATAGCAACACTGAACTTCGAATTGCCAAGAAACAGAGCAACTCTTGGGAGAATATGAGGCAGATGCTGACCTAACCAGGGTAATTCTTCAGGGCAGTTGTTGGGACCTCCAGGGATCAAAAAAGGGAATTTAGATGGTCTTTTCTAGGAGTGGATCCAATAAGAGCAATCATGTTGTGCTGAACCAATAGAACCAGAGCTGCCCTATTGGAAGATTTTGCCACTGGGATCTGTCTTAATAAAGCCAGGAGCATACCACTGTGTTCTCCAGTGCTATCCTGGCATGAGTAGGGCCTGGATCTCTATAGGGGAGAGTATACCTGCCAACCTAGCAGAAAAAAAGGGGCATGTTTCTCTCCCCTTGAACCCCCTGCAAATAGCTGAGAGGGTGGGTACCATTCTGGACATACTTAACAGCTGCATCAGCTTATACCTGTGCCCCTAACAACCAGCCTAGAGGAGATGCTTGAGTCTGGATAGGAGGATTGACAAGGGACTGGACACCCATGTAAAACTGTGATGTGCCTCTAGTCAACTAACATATCACAGGCTCTGGGCTTAGGCTGCCTGAGCAGAATACCCACAGGCAGCTGGTTCTGTGAGTGTCTCTGTTTCTCTGGCAGGACAGAGCGGATCCTCAGCATCATGTGACTGTGGGAACTTTGTGTGTTGGCACTGTGGAAGCACAGTGGCTGCATGGGAGGGTGCAGGGTGTGGCTGGGTCTCTGGGCAATTGCTGGGGGCAGCAAGGGCAAATGAAACACACTCTGGGCACCCTGATTGCCTGGAGTAGGTCATTGCTATAGCATCTGTGCTCACATGGAGGACTGCATGGATTCTTTGTGTGGTTCTTATAGCAGTGTGGATGAGCTAGCACTGGAGCAAGCACCTAGCACCATGGAGGAGAGGTGGTGAGGGTGAAACTGGCAACAGAGCTCATCAAATTCTCCACTCTGATAAAAAAGAGGGAGAGCTACCATGCACAACTTTGGTGTCACCTTGGATACTCCCTCACCCTGGAGCACTGAACAGAGCTCACAACCTGGTCACACCTAGCACACAACTCTGGGTATCCACTGAAAGAGCTGGCACTCCATTAAACCACAGAGGTATAGTCCAAATATAAACATCAGAGGTTAAAAACAAAACAAAACAAAAAACCCAAAAAGTATCTCCACAAATGCTTAAAAATAAGTTCAGAAATTCAAGAAACAGGTATAAGGAAAACAATATGACACCACCAAAGGAACACAGCAACACTTCAGTACTAGAATGTGAAGGTAAAGAGATTAATAAAATGCTGGAAATGGAATTCAAAAAGTCAATCACAGGATTACTCAGAAGTATTCAGAAGCAAATCCATGAATTAAAGAAATCATATGTGACATAAATGAAAATTTTCCCATGATATTGAGATTTTAAAGAGAAATCAAAATGAAATATTAGAAATGAAGAATTTAATACATCAAAAAAATGTGGTGGAAAGATCAACAGAATTGGTGAGGCAGAAGAAACAATATCCAAGGTAAAAGACAAATCTCTAGAAATTTTACAATCAGACCAAAAAAAGGAAGAAATTAGAATATTTAAAAATATTGGAGACTTATGGGAACTCTGAAATGACTCAACACATGGGACTTAGAAGTTCCTGAAGCCATGGAAAGAGAGAATGGATTAGACAACATTTTTAAATGAAATACTTACAGAAAACTTTCCAAATTTGGAGAAAGAAAGGGATGTTCAAGTACAGGAAGAACATAGAATTCCTAGTAGACACGACCAGAAAACATCTTCACCATGACACATTGTAGTCATCCTATCCAAAATAAAACATAAGAAAAGGTTCCAAAATGTGCACAGAGAAAAACCAGATTACTTTCAGAGGATCTCCAATTAGACTTATAGTTGACTTCTCATCAGAAACCCTATAGGCCAGGAGAGAATGACCACATATAGTTCAAGTCTTAAGAAAAAAATACTGGGGCCAGTACTGTGGCACCAGCATCCCATATAGGCACCAGTTCTAGTCCTGGCTGAACCTTTTCTGATCCAGTTCTCTGTTATGGCCTGGGAAAGCAGGAGAAGATGACCCATGCACTGGGGCCCCTACACCCATGTGGGAGACTTAGAAGAAGGTCCTGGCTTCTGGCTTCAGACTGGCCTAGCTCCAACACTTGCAGCCTTTGGATGAAGACTTTTCTGTCTCTTCCTCTCACTGTCTATAACTCTACCTCTCAAATAAATAAATAAATAAATGCTATCTTTTAAAAAAAGAAAAAAAAAAAACCCTGCAAACCCAGAATACTTAGCCTACAAAACTCTCATTTATGAATGAAGGTGAAATAAAGACCTTCCAAAATAAACAGAAATTGTAAGAATTTTTTACCACTTGCTTATGGATGTGCTACACACAGAAACAAAGTAACATGGACATCACTATGAAATATTGTGAAGACAGAAATTCTCCTAGTAAAAGTACAAAGGAATCCAATGTAAATAATAGGAATACTTATGGGAAAATGGCAGTGGTAAGTCATTACTTATCAATAGTAACCTTTAATGTAAATGGCCTCAACTCTCCAGTTAAAAGATACAGATGGCTAAATGAAAAAAAAAAAACCACATTCATTTGCTACCTACAAGAAACATTCATTTGCTACCTACAAGAAACATATTTCAGCAACAAAGATACATGCAGAGTGCAAGTGAGAGAATGGAAAAATATATTCCATGCTAACAGAAACCAAAAAAGAGCTGGCGTAGCCATCCTAATATCAGACAAAATAGAGTTTAACACAAAAATTGTTAAAAAAGAGAAAGAAGGGCACTATGTAATGATTAAAGGATCAATTCAACAGGAAGATGTCACTATAATAAATGTATTTGCACCCAATTACTGGGAATCTGGTTATTTGAAAGAAATGTTAATAGATCTAAAGGGAGTCATAGACTCCAATAAAATAATTATGAGTGACTTCAATATTCCACTTTCAGCAATGGACAGATGAACCAAACAGAAAATTAGCAATGAAAGAGTAGAATTAATCGACACTATAGATCAAATGGACCTAATATATCTACAGAACTTTTCATACATCATTTGAAGAATACACCATTTTTTCACCAGTGCATAGAATGATATTCCACATGCTAGGTCATAAAGCAAGTCTCAGCAAAATCAAAACAATCAAAATCATACCGTGCATCTTCTCAGACTTCAGTGGAATGAAGCTGCACATCAACAACTCAAGAATCTCTAGAACATATGCAAACATATGGAGAATGAACAACATGCTCCTGAATGAACAGTGTGTCACAGAAGAAATCAAAAGAGAAATCTAAAAATTTATGACAATGAATGAGGATGACAATACAATATATCAAAACTTATGGGATACAGCAAAAGCAGTGTTAAGAGTAAAGTTTATAGCAATTGGTGCCTACATTAAGAAATTTGAAAGGCATCAAACACATGAGCCACCAATGCATGTCAAGGATGGAGAAAAGCAACAACAAACTAAACCTCAAATTGGTAGAAGGAAATATAATTAAAATTAGAGAAGAAATGAATAAAATTGAAAGCAAAAAATAAAAAAAAAACACAAAAGATCAGTGAAATTAGGAGTTTTTTTTGAAAAAATGACCAAAATTGATACATGATTGGCCCAAATAACCAAAAAAGTCAGAGAAGATGCAAATCAATAGAATCAGAGATGAAAAGGAAATGTAACAGATACCACAGAAATAAAAAGAGTCACTTGGAATTACTACAAAGAGCTGTATGTCATATGGATAACCTAGAAAATGGATAGATCTCTGGAAACATATAATCTACTTAAATTAAGCCATGAAGACATAGAAAACTTAAATGGACCAATAACCATGACAGACATTGAATAAGTAATAAAGGCCCTCCCCACAAAGAAAAGCCCAGGACTGGATGTATTCACTGCTGAATTCTACCATACATTTAAAGAAGAGCTAAATCCAATTCTTTTCAATCTATTCAATACAATTGAAAGGGAGGGACTCCTCTCAAACTCTTTCTATGAAGCCAGCATCACCTTGATTCCTAAACCTGAAAAAGATATAACAGAGAAAGAGAACTACAAACCCAATTCCTTGATGAACATAGATGCAAAGATCCTCAACAAAATACTAAATAATCAAATAATACATCTGAAAGATCATTCACCTGGACCAAGTGGGATTAATATTTGGTTTGCAGGGGTGGTTCAACATTCACAAAACAATTGATGTGATAAATTAAATTAACAAACTGAAGGACAAAAAAACATATGATTATCTCAATAGAGACAAAGACAGCATTTGATAAAATACAGTATTGCTTCATAAGGAAAACATTAAGCAAATTGGGTATTGAAGGAACATTCTGCAACACAATCAAGGCAATTTATGACAAAGCCATGGCCAGAATCCTATTGAATGGGGAAAAGTTGGAAGAATTTCCACTAAGATCCAGAACCAGACAAGGATGCTGACTCTCATCAATATAATTCTATATAGTCCTGGAAGTTTTAGCCAGAGCCGTTAAGCAAGAAAAATAAACCAAAGTGATATAAATTGAGAAGGGAAAGTCAAACTAACCCTATTTGCAGATGACATAATTCTATATATAGGGGATCCAAATGACTCCACCAAGTGACTATTTGAACTTATAGAGGAGTTTCAAAGAGTGGCAGGATCTAAAAACACACACACACAAAAACCAATAGCCTTTGTATACACAGACAATACCATTGCTGAGAAAGAACTTCTAAAATCAATCCAACTTAAAATAGCTACAAAAAAATCAAATGTGTTGGGATCAATTTAAGCAATGATGTCAAAGTTTTCTATGATGAAAATTACAAAACATTAAAGAAATAGAAGACACACAAAAAAATGGAAAAATCTTCCACTTTCACAGATTTGAAGAATCAATATCATCAAAATGTCCATACTATGGAAAGCAATTTACAGATTCATTGCAATCCCAAACAAAATACCAAGGACATTCTTCTAAGATCTAGAAAAAATGATGCTGAAAGTCATATGGAAACACAGAAGATCCCAAATAGCTAAAGCATTTTTAAACAACAAATACAAAGCTGGAGACATCACAATACCAGATTTCAAGACATACTACTTGATAGTTAAAATCAAACCTGCCAGGACTGGCACAAAAACAGATGGATAGACCAATAGAACAGAATAGAAGCACCAAAATCAACCCACACATCTACATTCAACTTATCTTTGACAAAGGAGCCAAAAGCAGTCCCTGGAGCAGGTACAGTCTATTCAACAAATGGTGCTGGGGAAACTGGATCTCTGTATGCAGAAGTGTGAATCAAGACCCCAACCTTACACCTTACACAAGAATCTACTCAAAATGGATCAAAGACCTAAATCTACCACCTGATACTATCAAATTTTTAAAGAACAGTGGGGAGACCCTGCAAAACATTGGCACCGGCAATGACTACTTGAAAAAGACCCCAGGAGCATAGGCAATCAAAGCTAAGATTGACAAATGAGATTACCTCTAACTGAGAAGCTTCTGTACTGCAAAAGAAACACTCAGCAGTGAAAAGGCAGCTGAAAGAATGGGAGAAATGATTTGCAAACTATGCAACTTATAAAAGATTAATATCCAGAATCTACAAAGAGATCAAGAAACTAAACAACAGGCCCGCACCATGGCTCAATAGGCTAATCCTCTGCCTGAGGCACTGGCACACTGGGTTCTAGTCCCAGTCTGGGCGCCGGATTCTGTCCCAGTTGCTCCTCTTCCAGTCCAGCTCTCTGCTATGGCCTGGGAATGCAGTGGAAGATGGTGCAAGTCCTTGGGCCCTGCACCTGCATGGGAGACCAGGAGAAGCACCCGGCTCCTGGTTTCGGATCAACGCAGTGCGCCGGCCGCAGCGTGCAAGCCGCAGGGGCCATTGAGAGGTGAACCAACAGAAAAGGAAGACCTTTCTCTCTTTCTCTCTCTCTCACTGTCCACTCTGCCTGTCAAAAAAAAAAAAAAAAAAAAAAAAGAGAGAGAGAAACTCAAAAACAATAAAACAAACAATCCAATTAATACATGGGCAAAGGACTAGAACATGGATTTTTTAAAGAAGAAATCTAAATGGCCAATAGATACATGAAAAATGCTCAGGATTATTAGCCATCATGGAAATGCAAATGAAAATCTCAATGAAGTTTCAACTCATCACATTAGAATGGCTTTCATACAAAAATCAACAAACAACAAATACAGGCAGTGATGTGGGGAAAAAGGTTGCCTAATCCACTGTCGGTGGGAATGTAAACTAGTACAGCCACTTTGGAAGACAATATGGAGATACCCTAGAAATCTGAATACAGACCTACCATATGACCCAGTCTTGCCATTCTTGGAATTTAATGAAATGAAATCAGCATATGAAAGAGTCATTTCTACCTCATGTTTATTGCAGCTCAATTTGCAATAGGTAAGATACGGAATCGACCCAGATGTCCATCAGTTGAAGACTGGATAAAGATATTATGGGATATTTACACCATGGAATACTACATGGTGTTTAAAAAATATGAAGTTCTGCTGTTTGCAAAACAAAACAAAACAAAACAAAACAAAACAAAACAAAAAAACCAATAGATGCAACTAAAAAACATTCTACTTAGTGAAATAAGCCAGAACCAAAAGACAAATAGCATACCTTCTCCCTGATCTATGGTAACTAATAGAGTATCGAAAACATAATCTAGGGAAGTGAAATTAACTCATTGAGATGCAATGGCTTTGAATAGTCCTTGTCTCTACTGTTGAGGGATGGTTTTATTTTTCCTACTATTATTTTAGTTAGTGTAGGGTTAATCTTATGTGTATAAAGTTAATTGAAAATAGATCTTAGTACCTAATAAGAATGGGAATAGGAGAGGGTGGAGGAAGAAGGGTGTGATTGCAGGTGGGAGAGAGGATGGGTGAGAAAGATCACTATGTTCCTAAATTTGCATATATAAAATGCATGAAGGTTGTATACTTTAAATAAAAGATTTCTAGGTTACAAAAATAAAAAGATAGAAAATAGTACAGGAAGCTGAAATTGTTATTAAAAACTCTCAGGGCAGTAGGGAGAAATTGTTTGTATGAAGACACTTGCAACACTCAACAGGGTATTTTCTGACTTTCTTTGAAAGAGATTTTCAGGACAGATACTTGAGACCTGCTTGCAGAATAATCCTTCAGAATGCCTCCTTTATTTTTAGCCTAATATGTGTTTTTAAGAGAGTTCATGTTAAACTCATGGTAGTAATAGACAGATATTTTAACCTTTATTTTCTAAAATATTTCTCAACTGAAAAATATACTGATCTCTGAGAATCTTGCTTTAAACCTGCATTTTTTTTTAGGATCAAAGGAGCATTGGCATTATTTGTTGGCAAAAAGTGAAGTGGCTTTCCAAGCATCAAAGCTCTTTAAAGTGTTTTGAAAATACAATTACACTATTCATCTGTTTTCCCTTTAGAACCAGTGTAGAATGCTTGCCAGCTATTGTACTGTGCCTTGGATGTGATGCTAAGATGAAATCTCAGTTGAAGTAAATTGAAGTCCCTCATTAGATATTGAACAGCAGCATGAGAGAAATTGGTTTCCTTTAATCTTCCACATAAGGAGGCAATCTCTTTTTATGCAAGTAAAGAATTTTGCATATTGATTGTACTTTCTGATGATGAACTTACATGTTTATAGGCTAAATGGTATTCTCAAAAAGAGTGCATTGTAAGTATCTATTTTCATAATTTCCTCTGACAAGTTACTACTCCAGTATGCCAGACACTGTAATAACACAATCCATTTTTTCTTTTCTCATTCTAATGGCACTATTCTCTTACACTGATTTCTTGCTTCCATAAATACTTAAATATGTCTTGTCAGTCAAAGAAAGTGGCAAGGGAATCCCTCTCTTTTATGTCCAAACTAAATTCTCACCTTCTGATGGGAAGTAGGGTGATCAATTTGTTCTTGTTTTCCTGGGACTTTTAAATTCCTGGTGATGAAAATTTGAGCCAAGAGAAATTCCTTAGCCCTGGGTAAAGTGGATTACTGGTAATTTGAGAATAGTATATTAGTAATTATTTAATTTTCTCCATTTGTTTTAATATTTTTTCTATAAATACAGGCATTCATATACACACAGACATGTGTATATATATATGTATTTACACACTTAAAAAGATTTATTTATTTATTTTTAATGATTTTATTTATTTACTTGAAAGTCAGAGTTACAGAGAGGCAGAGGTAGAAAGAGAGAGAGAGAGAGAGACAGACAGACAGACAGAGAAAGGTCTTCCATCTGCTGGTTCACTCCTCAAATGGCCACAATGGCCGGAGCTGAGCAGATCTAAAGCCAGGAACCAGAAGCTTCTTCCTGGTCTCCCAAGTGGGTGCAGAAGCCCAAGGACTTGGGATATCTTCCACTGCTTTCCAAAGCTATAGCAAAGAGCTGGATCAGAAGTGCAGCAGCCAAATACTAACTGATAGAATAAAAAAGGGAGAGAACCATCCAACATGGGAAGCAGGATACACAGCAGACTCATAGAATGGCAGATGTCCTAAACAGCACTCTGGCCTCAGAGTCAGCCCTTAGGGCATTCGGATCCAGCTGAAAAGCCCATGAGAGTATTTCAGGCATGGAAAGCCAAGACACGCTGCCCCCCCCCCCCCCCCCAAAAAAAATACCTAAATGGAAGATCTCTGCGAGTGAGATCCCAGTAGAAAGAACAGGTCATCAAAGAAGGAGGTACCTTTCTCTGAAGGGAGGAGAGAACTTCCACTTTGACTATGACCTTGTCTAAATATGATCAGAGTCGGAGAACTCAAAAGGCCTCCATATCCTTGGCAACTCATGACAAGAGCCTAAGGTGATTACTGATGCCATAAGCAAGAGTGTCAATTTGTTAACAGGAGTCACTGTGCACTTACTCCTCATGTAGGATCTCTGTCCTAAATGTGCTATACATTGTGATTTAATGCTATAACTTTACACTTTCTGTTTCTGTGTGGGTGCAGATTATTGAAAGCTTTACTTAATATATGCTAAATTGATCTTCTGTATATAAAGATGGTTGAAAATGAATCTTGATGTGAATGGAACGGGAGAGGGAGCGGGAGAGGGGAGGGTTGTGGGTGTGAGGGAGGTTGTGGGGGGGAAAGGGCCATTGTGGTCCATGGGCTGTACTTTGGAAATTTATATTCATTAAATAAGGGTAAAAAAAAAGAAGTGGAGCAGCCGAGACTAGAACCGGCATCCACATGGGATGCTGGCACAGCAAGCAGCAGCTTTACCTGCTATGCCACAGCCCTGGCTCCCCAAATATTTTTTTTTAAATTTATATTGACAGAAGGAGTTAGAGAGAGAGAGAGAGAAAGAAGGAGAGACAGAGAATAGAATAAGCTTCCATTTGCTGGTTTACTTCCCAAATGGCGGCAATGGCCAGCACTGTGACAGGACGAAGCCAGGAGCCTGGAGCTTCTTCTGGGTCTCCCACATGCATACAGAACTCAAACAATTAGATCATCTTCCTCTGCTTTCCCAGGCTCATTATCAGGCGGCTGGATCAGAAGTGGAGCAGCCAGTGCCTATATGAGATGCTAGCGTCACAAGTGGCAGATTAATCCAGTAAGCCACAACTCTGACCCTCTTATTTACACATTTGTAATGAACCATTTACCACTTAAGAAAAAATGAGAGGCATCATTCTCCTTTACTTCTCTTTTTCCCCAGAAACATTTTATTTAGGGAATACAAACTTCATGCATTTCATCAATACAACTTTATGAATATAATGATTCTTGCCATTGTACTGTCCTCCCACCCACAATCTTACCCTTCTTCCTCCTCCCTCTCATATTACCATTCTTATTTTTTACTAAGATCCATTTTCAATTAGCTTTATATAGACATATGATTAACTCTATGCTAAGTGAAGAGTTCAACAAATAATATAAAAAAAACTGCTTCTCAAAAGTTGAGACAAGGGGTTTTCAAAGTCATTGACTCCCAAAATATCAATTTCACTTTCATACATTACCTTTTAGGTTCTCCATTAGTTATCACAGATCAGGGAGAACATATGGTATTTGTCCTTTTGGGACTGGCTTCTTTTACTAAGCATGATGTTTTACAGTTGCAACCATTTTGTTTATTTTTGCAAATGACAGGATTTCATTTTTTTAAACTGCTGTGTAATGTTGTACGATAAACATATCCCCTAATTTATTTATCCATTTTTAAGTTGATGGGCATTTGGGTTGGTTCCACATCTTATCTATTGGGAACTGAGCTGTAATAAACATAGAGGTACAGATAACTCTTTCATATTTTGATTTCATTTTCTTTGGTAATCTCCAAGAATGAGATGGCTGGATCATATGGTAGGTTTTATTCAGATTTCTAGGGTATTTCCATATTGTCTTCCACAGTAGCTATATCAACTTACATTCCCACAACAGTGGATTAGGGGACCTTTTTCCCTACATCATTGCCAGTATTTGTTGTTTGTTGATTTCTGTATGAAAACCATTCTAATGGTGGTAAGGTGAAACCTCATTGTGGTTTTCATATTTATTTCCATGATGGCTAGTAAATCTGAGCATTTTTTCATGTGTCTGTTGGCCATTTGAATTTCCTCTTTTGAAAAAAGCTGGCTTAAGTCTTTTGTCAACTTATTAACTGGATAATTTCGTTTGTTGTTGTTGAGTTTCTTGAGCCACCCACAGTGACTGCCCAAAACCTAGCCACACCCTGTGCCCTCCCACACAACCACAATGTTTTCACAGTCCCAGCACACAAGGCTCCTACATTCACAAGCACCCAGCCCCCTGTCAATCCTCCCAGCCAGAATCAAGCATCTCCTCCCAGCTGATTGCTGGATGCATGGACACAAGCTGGCACAATTGTTACCTATGTCCAAAAATAGCACCTGCCCTCTCTTAGCTATTATAGGATGTCAGTACTAGGTGGTTGCGGAGAGAGAAATGTACCCTCTTCTTTCCTCTCTAGGTTGGTAGGTATACTGACCCCCACAGGGCTCCAAGCTGGATTCATGCCAGGCTCTTATAACAGCTTCATCACCAGTGGCTTGGGCAGCTGCAATCTGGTCTCACCTCACTCTCCAAAGTTGATGCTGGGGTTCTCAGCTGATGGGGTCCTGAGTTGTATGTATTCACAGTGTCCCCCTAATTTTTGTGGAGTTTCCTCTGTAGTTTTCTCCTGGACACTTTCTTGAGATTGCACACTCTCCATTTTTTTTTTTTTTTTGAGAACTATCTTCCCCTGGACTAGAGCAGTAAGCTCCCTACCTATTCCACTATCTTGTAAATATGTCTCCTTTACAACTAAAAGTTCAGTGATTATTTCTTAAGAACAAGTGTAATCTCTTTCATAACCACTGTATGTTCAGTATAGTTATAAAAATAAGGAAATTTGTATTTATAGAACTGTCTATGTAATTCACTCGATATTTAAATTTTATGAAGTATCTTAGCAATATCCTTTAGAGTTTTTTTTTTCCAGAGTCTAGAATCTAATCCAAGTTCATGTATTTCACTCAATTGTTATATCTTGTTGGTCTTATGGAACAACTTGCATATAATCTCTGTGTTCCTTTCCTTAGCATTTCTAAAAGTTATTGTGTAGAATATCTCTCAATTTGGGTTGATCCAGTTCCTTCATGATTAGATGCAGCTCCAACAGTGTTTAGATAGGGATATCACTGAATGGTGTTGTGTCTTTCTCACTGCATCTTATCAGAAGACATAGGCTGGTAGGTCTGTCCCAGTATTGATGATGTGAGGAAATATTTAGATGTTCATTATCTAGTTTTAGTATCTATTGGAAATTTTCTAATTACATTTTTCATTTTTTATTTGTTGCCATCCTGCTGCTATATAATTTAATGAAGAGGTTTATTGTTATTCTTGTCCTGCGTGCTTGCTCTATTATTTGAGATCTTAGTAGGCCAACTGAGTAATATATCCTGACAAATGCCATGACTGCAAGGTCTTGAGTCTCCTGAAAATAGGGACAAAATCCATCTATTTCTTGCCTTTTGGAAAAAATAGGAGGAACAAGTGGTGTGCTATCAAAAATACCTTTGAAGACTTCCGAGAATGGACACTGCATAGTTTTATAGGAAGACTTTTGCACAGTTGGTAGCAAAACTCATTTATTGACTATCTACAGCGCATTTTACCAGATGCCACCTCATAAGGTGTTACATTTAATTTATATAAGCATAGCAAGTTCGATCTTTTTGGGAAATACAATTTTTACCTTACTTGTCCACAAAGGTTTCTTATTAGTATATGAAATGCTACTTGCATGGTTTTAAGACTCAAAGAACAAAAATATAGGTATTAAAATGCACATTTATATATGTAGTGTGTATATATGTGCACACGCAAACACACATATATGATTCCCTTTGTCATACCATAGATTATCAGAAGATGATACTTACATAGACAGGTCAGTTTGAAGACAACTAGTGCTCATCTTGTGGACAAAATTGTGGTTGTTCACACTTGGGAAATTTTGCATGTATTTATGTGCGGCTTTGCTTCTCCAAACATTTGTAGTTGGTTGTTTTGATATGAACAGACACTTTCACTTCAGTAAGTAATGTCAAAACTTTGATAATTGCTAAGTGACTTGGTTTGAAAAGCCCTTAACTCAGTGTATATCATGTGTCCTTCATCTGTAGTGTTATTCAAAAGACAACAAACTCTTAACCTTTTTTTTTTTTTTAAATTATTCATTTTATTTGAAAGGCAGCTTTACAACTAGAGAAACTTCCACCTGCTGGCTCACTTCCCAAATAACTGCAATGTCCAGGGCTGGGTCAGACAGAACCCAGAAGCCAGGAATTTCATCTGGGTCTTGCACGTGGGTATGTGGGCCCAAGCACATTAATCATCTTCCACCGCTTTCACAGGAACATTATTAGGGAGTTAGATTGAAAGTGGGGCAGCTGAGACTCGAACCGGCACCCATATGAGATGCCAGTGCTGTAGGTGGCAGTTTAACCTGTTATACCAGAGTCCCAACTCTTAACTCTTGAGTCCTAAAATTTAAGTCATGTCTCTGGGTAAGGCATTATAGGTAAACAGGATGTGAAAAGTAATCTCAGTAATAGAACTAAGTACTGCGAACACTTAGCTATATACTCTGGGAATTTAGCAATATGCTTGATTTGACTGTGGTTTTGTTTCAGGGACTAATATACAGTCTGGCCCTATAGGAGACTCAGGTAATAGTTATTACAGTTTAACCTATGCAATATGGTTAAAGAAACTGTTATTTTTAGGAATAGGCTGAAAAAACCCTATGATTTAGTTTTTAGAGACTTGACACATATAAACAGTTTCTCTAATTTCCTGTCTATACAAAGATGGAAAATAGAATCCACTTCTTCACTAGTAAAATAAAGAAAAATGAAAACATAATTGAATTAGATGAGCACTGCTTGCTTTCAGTCCAAAAACGCTGTGTTAATAATTCTTAAACGATTACACTCTTATACTTAGCACATTAGACTGAGAGCAGAATAAAGAGAGTCCTTTATTTTTGTCTGGAGGTTCTGTAAGTAATAGGAATCAATAATGTACTTAATAACTCATACATTTAAATCTATTTTTTAGGATGTAGATCACAACTTTCTTTCTTAGTAGTATACACTCATGGTTTTACTTTGAAGATGTTGTTGGCTCAGGTTGACTCCTAGGTTTGGAATGAAAACTCCAAGCAGTGTATGGTTATATGGCAAAATGCCTTTTGGGTTAAAGTGATTCATTTTATCATGTGGTTTCTAAATTACACTGTGGTGAGGATTTGGTGCTCTATTCATTTACTTAAATCTAAACATATAAAGGTTCATCCACAAATAGAATTCCCATGAAAGATCTTGAGGGAGAGGAGGTTGATAGGAAAAAGAGAAAATTACTTTAAAGCAGTAGTCTCCAAAAAGATTAGGAGAAAAGGAAAAACAGTAGAGGAAGAAGAAAGGAATGTGAAAGCCAAGGATATCTAAGGGAGGAAAGATTCATAGAAAGGTAGATAAGGCAATGTTTAAAAGAAATAAAATATTTCTAGAAAAACAATGTCTATACAAAGGTACTTCAAAATTTCATGGAAAATGGATTTACCTGGTAAGTTTATTTTGATGCCAAATAATTTGAAATCCATGCATAATTTTTTCAAATAATATATTTCCATGAACTTATTGAACACTTCCTGTATAGTTTTTTTGACAAGATAGCTCCTTTAAAACCACTTCTATTTACTCTTCACAATCATCTTTCATATTCAACCTGCCTTGTTTTTTGACTCCTCGAATACATGAATTTGGGGAGATTCCACAATAAAAAAGAAAGATGAACACAAATAGAAGGAAACGAAAACTATGTTGGTCACTGTGCAAAGTGTCACAGTACCAGGTGTATTAGAAGCATGCTGATGTTTTACAGATGACAAAGGAAATTCAAAAAAGAGATTGAAAAGGATCTGACTAGTTTGGTAGGGAATGACTCATGGATATTTTTAAGATCTCATTGATTGCTTTTATTTCTGCTGTAATCCTGTTTTATTGGTTTCTTTGAAAAGAATATCGTGTAGTTAGAGCCAAATTGATTTCTATGTGGGAGATTACTATTATTAAGTTTACAATCTTTATTTAAAGAACGAAATCTGTGAGTAGTAAAATGCTCTCTTCAGCAGCCTCTCAACTATTCCAAAATGAGTTGAGTACCATAAATTGTCCTTTATTTTACTTAATGACTTGTCTTTCATTTGTTTTCTTTTTTGTACTTTTCTGAGGACAGTTTTCTTCATCTTCCCTTTTAGTTTAGTCACATTTCTTCTCTGCACACCATCCCTGAAATACTGTAGAATGAGAGCATCATGAAAAGATTAGCATTTGAAATATAGTACACTGATGTATGTATTTACACAATGCTTGTCTTGAGGTTTTGTATAGAAGGTTTGGTCAATGCCATATGCTCAGAATGCTTATTCTTGGATTATAACTCTGAGAGTGTGATTCAGATTCCAAATTTTGAGAGCAAGGTTCTTGTTAACTCTTGACCACAGTTATTATGGTCCTGTGCTTTATTTCCAGATCTGGCCATCCTTCCTTAGGCTACTACAGAATGTGGAAATTAAAAAATGTCCACGTGGCTCCTCCATTATGCCTAGCAAAGGGGATTTAAAATAACAGAAAACTTCACAGCTTTTCCAAATCTAGTCCTTAAATCTTCCTGCTTAAAGCCATTGTGCTGGGATTTTGAAGATGAGACATCAACTGGCTTCAGTTTGGGGTAGGTTTTTGAACACAAATTTGCTCCATGCTCCATTCTCTAGAGTGAAGTGCCACTTACCAGTGGCCAAGTGCATCTGTTCCAGATGAGCATGGCTGATGCCGCTCTGCTTTAGCTCCCAGCGGCATTTCTTTCCTCTTGGGTAAAACTTCCACTTGTTCTTACTCATAGCTGGTTCCACTTTTATTTCTTCTGTGTCATTTCGTCTATTAGAATATAAATTTACTGACTCAGAAAGACACATATTTAATGTTCTCCCTCATCTTTGGGAGCTAAAGAAATCAACCAACCCACTAACAAAAACCACCTCAACCTCAACAGAGAATGTTGATTATCACAAGCTATAAGACGTTGGAGAGATAGAAGGAGTTTGGGTTAAAAAAAAATAGGAGAAACTGGATGTTGTTCCTTAACTGGGACAAATAAATGGCACTAATATGAAATGTTAATAGTAGAGGAAGCTGGGTATCGGGTATATGAAAATTCTTTGTACTACACAACGTTTTTGGAAATTTAAAAGTATTCTGAAATAAAAAAAATTAAAAGAAAAAAGTAAAGGCATATAAACTCCTAGAGCATGAATTATTTTGCTCTTGCTGTTTTTTTTTTTTCATTTTATAGCATTCATGGCACCATTTTGCTCATCTCAGTTGTGCAATATAAAATCATTGTACAATTACGTATGTCATATATAATTACATATATGATCTAAATGCAACTTATATGTAAGTAGTATATACAAATTTATGTATATGAAAATATATAATAATACATAAATTTGTTAGTCATGCAAACATAGTCATTAATCTGTGAGTATTTATAAGGTATGTCATGGTATTTTGGGGGGCAGCAGGTCAAAATTAGCTTGAGCTTCACTTTTTCCATGCACGTAATTATTTTAAGTTAATGGACATTCAGTTCTGAGGGATAAATGAAGTGGAAGTAATGAATTTGTCAAATATTTGGAAAAAATATAATCTTGCTGCTAAAATTTAAATTATTTTGAATATTTATGCTTGACCTTCTAGCTATATACTGTGTGTATGTGTGTGCATGTGTGTGTATTGAAAGAAAAGAACTGTAAAATTAATTGCATCCAAAAATGGGAGGATAGGAACTATGGAGAGGGAGGCTGCAGCATGGTTTTCAGGCATAGCAAACCCGATTCCAACACCAAACCTTTATGAGAGAGTTCAGTTCTCTGAACTGGTAAGTTCGGCTTTCACTTTTGTTTTCTTTTCCAAATTGCATAACTGGAAAGCATTGGCTGTGGAAATACTCTGTGAAGTCGGTGATTCACATACCCTATCTCTTCATTTTTGTTTCTAAGATGCTGCTTCAACAGTGATGACTTTGGGAAGATTAACGTGACACTGTAGATACAGCCTCCAATTTTCATACATTCATACTCAGTTATAAAACATTTCTAAGCTATGTGTAATTAATGTGCCCACAAGGGACCTGCCAAAAGTGCAGGTGTTTCTAGCCTATACGGCATCACATCCAGTTTTATACTGAGAGACAGAAAACTTGATTTCAGAACATTCACAATAAGAATTTGATGTTTGAGGATACCCATAAATAGAACTTCAGCTTTTAAGGTAAAGATTGTGTGTATGTGAAAGGCCGGGAAAGGAGGGAGACAGAGAAGCAGAAAATAAGCCATTATATGAAAACTTGTAAAAAATAATATTCTTTTAAGAAATACATTGAGAATAAATTTCGAATATATAACTGCAAATAAAATGAATAAAACAGGTCTATGTATTAACTTGGGTAGAGTATATAAAAATTGAATTGAGTAAGAAATATAAGTTGCCCAAAAATACTTAGTAATGATTTCTTTATGCAAAATTAAAGTAATACCAAATATTATATATATGTAAACATATTTATGCTAAGAGTTTTAATATACACAGTTATACAGATACACACACTAAATTCCGATTAATTGTTTTCTAAGGGCTAGGGCGATAGTGAATATAACTAGAGAAAGATGAATTTGTTTTTTTTTAAACTTTTATTTAGTAAATATAAGTTTCCAAAGTACAGTTTATGGATTACAATGGCTTTCCCCCACCCATAACTTCCCTCCCACCTGCACCCCTCCCATCTCCTGCTCCCTCTCCCATTCCATTCACATCAAGATTGATTTTCAATTATTTTTATATACAGAAGATTGATTTAGTATATATTATGTGAAGATTTCATCAGTTTGTACCCACACAGAACATAAAGTGTAGAATACTGTTTCAGTACTAGTTATAGCATTAATTCACATTGGACAACACATTAAGGACAGGGATCCTACATGAGGAGTAAGTACACAGTGACTCGTGTTGTTGACTTAAGAATTTGACACTCTTGTTTATGGTGTCAGTAATCTCCCTAGGCTCTAGTCATGAGTTGCCAAGGCTATGGAAGCCTTTGAGTTCGCTGACCTCGATCTTATTTGGACAAAGTCATAGTCAAAGTGGAAGTTCTCCCCTCTCTTCAGAGAAAGGTACCTCCTTTTTTGATGGCCCGTTCTTTCCACTGGGATCTCACTCGCAGAGATCTTTCATTTAGTTTTTTTTTTTTTTTTTTTTTTTTTTTTTTTGCCAGAGTGTCTTGGCTTTCCATGCCTGAAATACTCTCATGGGCTCTTCATCCAGATCCGCATGCCTTAAGGGCTGATTCTGAGGCCAGAGTGCTGTTTAGGAAATCCGCCATTCTATGAGTCAGCTGTGTATCCCACTTCCTATGTTGGATCGTTCTCTCCCTTTTTTATTCTATCAGTTAGTATTCGCAGACACTAGTCTTGTTTGTGTGATCCTTTTGACTCATAGACCTATCAGTATGATCAATTGTTAACTGAAATTGATCACTTGGACTAGTGAGATGGTATTGGTACATGAAACCTTGATGGGATTGTATTGGAATCCCCTGGCACATTTCTAAGCAATGCATTTGTTTCCAACAGTTTATTTCTTTAGTGAAGAAGAAAAGATACGAACCAAATGTGGCATAGTACTTTCATGGTTTCATGGACAATGCTTGTTATTATTTTCTATTTCAGAATATATTTTTTCCAAATTAACAAGAAAAAGGGAATTTTATCCTTTATAACTACTCATACTTGTGTATTGAGAAAACAGATGGCAATAAAGTTTAGAGGTTTATAGCATACATGACAAAAAGGAGTTATTAAACTCATTTTTAAATATTCTGCTGGTAAACCAAATAAGTTATGGACTTTCAATATTTTCTATAAAGGTCTTTATTACACTGCTCACTATGAAGTCCAATGATTATACTAATATTTAATATTGTGGTAGAAAACATTTTTAATATTCTCTCTTGGTGTTCAATATTGAAGCATTAACTCAGAGGTGTTTTGTCTGATTTCTTCACTCCCAAGGATATTGATAATGCATTCTTATTTTCATATTTTATTTCATTTTACTCAGCATCTGTGCATTTGTGCAATCTGAGATAAACTTAGAGAGAAAGGTCTTTGTTCAAATCTTTGTGACAAGAGTGAGGATTGGTCTAATTCTGCCTCTCCTGGTCATTTCATTTAGAAAATATTTTCTCTTTAATTGACAAATAATGATTATACATGCTAATGAGGTGCAATATGAAGCTTTGCTATACATATACATAGTGGAATGATTAAATCAAGCCAATTAACATATGTCACCTCACCTACTTATTTTTTCACAGTGAGAACTTTAAAAAACCTGCTTTTCAGAAATGTTGCAATACATAATACTTTATTATTAACTGTGGTTCCTATGCTGTGTGATAGAACACTGAAAGTTCACCTCTCTAATGGAAACTTCACACATTTTGACTCAACTTTCTTTCTTTTCCCAACCCCTTGTCACCCACAACCCTTTTCCATTTATACTTAACTACTAAGTACTTTGCACACTCAGAGGTCAGTTTTTTTATTGGCTGTTGTTCCTTTTAACTTGTGTCCTAGTTGTATTTACCTGCATTGTGACCCACCTGAACACCAGAGCACAGATTTAAGAGGAGGAAGTATTATACATGAAGATGGAGAGAGTTCTAACTGTGTAGAAGACATTGCTAGTTGTTTGTCCAATATCTATACTTCACTTCTAGTCAATAGATCAGTGACTTTTGTAGGACAGTAATACCCAGCCTAAAAGTTCACTTTTTCCTCCTTTTAGTTTTTGCTGGACATTTGACTTAGTATTAGACATTAAAATTAATTGGGAGTCATTGAATAAGGGATCTAAAGAACTTTTTGAGAGGGAACCTTAATGGACAAATTTTCTTTCCCCTTTTCTTTTCTTTTCTTTTTTTTCTTTTCTTTTCTTTTTTTTCTTTTTCTTTTCTTTTCTTTTTTTCTTCCCTTTTCTTCCCTTTTACTCCCCCTCTTTTCCCTTCCCTCCTACTGGATTGCAAATGCTGTGCTCCTAAATAAGGTAGCCATCTTCTAAATGACAGAGGGAAGACTGCACATTAACAACAGCTCAGCAAAAGAACAGCAGGACTTAAGCCCTAAATGTAATCTGGGAGCTGCCTTAGACCTGGCCTGCTTACTACTAAACACACTGGTATATGAAAATACTCAACAGTAAGTGATTCATGTGTTTAAGCTACTGTTAGGCCTCAATACACCACTGACAGGTACTAGGGACTCATCATTTTACAGATAGTGAAACTGACATTAACAGGTCAAGTGATAAGCTTTATGTTTGAACTACGCATCACCTATATTCTACAATACTTGTTTTTGCAAGCGCAAAATGTTGAAATGTTTTAAAGATTATTTAACCATACCTCCTGGCAATCAGCAATGAATTCGCATAGTATTTCTTGGTGCAATTCAAAGGACTTTCAATATGATGTTCTTTTTAAAAAAGATTTATTCATTTAATGACAGTTATAACTCTGTAAAGAGAGAGAGAGAGGAGAGAGATCTTCCATCCATTGGTTCAGTCTCCAAATGATCACAATAGACAGGGTTGGGTCAGGTTGAAACCAAGAGCCAGGAGCTTAACCAGGTCCCCCATATGATTGTAGGGGCCTAAGCACTTGGGCTTTCTGTTGCTTTCCCAGGTACATTAGCAGAGAGCTGGGTTGAAGTGGAGCAGGGGGACCCAAACTGGGCCCATATGGGTTGCTGGTGCTGCAGATGGCTTAACCAGCTGTGCCACAGCATCAGCCCCTTAACCTTTCTCCTTTGTAATGAATTCTCTTTAAACCTCAATCTAAAGCTTGATTGTGTTCTTCAAAATTCTCATATTGAGGATTTCTTCACCCATCATTATGCCTTAAAGAAAAGCTAAATTATAGTTGCTTATTATATGAGAGGGGATACTTTTTCTTGTGATTTATCCCATAAAGATAATACTAAGAGAAGAAAATGTTTTAATGACATTCTTCATTTCCTTCTGGTTAGGTTTAGCCAAAATATATATCTTTATTTCTAAAAGTTAATTTTGATGAGGTAAACCAAATCATATTAAATAATAAATTTAAAACCTCAAGTCATTAGTAAGTTTTTTTTTTTTAATTTTTTTGACAGGCAGAGTGGACAGTGAGAGAGAGACAGAGAGAAAGGTCTTCCTTTGCCATTGCTTCACCCTCCAATGGCCGCTGCGGCCAGCGCACCGCGCTGATCTGATGGCAGGAGCCAGGTACTTATCCTGGTCTCCCATGGGGTGCAGGGCCCAAGGACTTGGGCCATCCTCCACTGCACTCCCTGGCCATAGCAGAGAGCTGGCCTGGAAGAAGGGCAACCGGGACAGAATCCGGCGCCCCAACTGGGACTAGAACCCGGTGTGCCAGCGTCGCAAGGCGGAGGATTAGCCTAGTGAGCCGCGGCGCCGGCCAATTAGTAAGTTTTGATAACATTTTAATTAATACATTAAATTCTCATGTCACAACAAATGCACAATAATTACTATGACACAATTCTCTTCAATTCTCATGTTAATGTGATATTTATACCAAGAGAATAAATTCAGTGTAGTTCTTAAAATTCTATGAATATAATGATGCTGCCTTCTTTCCTCTCTCTTCCTTTCTTTCCTTTCTGCCTTCCTTTACTTTTGATTACTTTTTAGCAGATGCATAGTGTTAAAATTTTAATTCATGTATTTTCATTTTATTTGAAAGGAAGAGACATAGACAGACACAGAGGCAGAGAAAGTGAGATCTTCCATCACTGGTTCATTCCCCAAATGCCCACAGCAGCCAGGGTTGGTTGAAGCCAGGTTGAAACCAGGAGCTAGGAACTCAATCCTTGTCAGTGGCAGTTACCCAACCTTCTGAGCCATCACCTGTGCTCTATCAGGAAGCTGGATGGATTGGAGGCAGAGCCAGGACTTGAACCAGGTACTTTGTTACAAGATGATGATGTTCTAAGTGTCATCTTAACTGCCTCACCACATGCTTCCCTCTATAAAAGGTATTTACTAAGCATCCCTAGGTGTTATCAGGCATTTTTTTGTTTGTTTTACAAAAAAATGAATGTGCCTGTATCTCTGTTTTCACAGGGTCTATTGTAATGGGTGACATATGTAAGTAAATGAGTAATTGCAGCTCACTGTGAAAAGAGCAGTGAGAGAGATACTTATACAGTTCAGTGAGAACACCCAAATCAAACTGTGTCAAGGAAGATGTCCTAGGAGGAAGCCAGTGCTTCAGTTATGTAACCAGAAAAAGTAACAACTGACCAGGGGCGACAGAGGAGGTGCACTTCAGCTGAATGTGGTATATTTAACAAAGATATAAAACTATGTAAGCAGGACTAAATTGGGAAAAGCTTCAAGCAGCTTAGCATAGCTAGAATATGAAGTTCTTTGAATTTCTGCTGCTCCAAAACTTTCCTAATCCATCCTCCTATCATCAGCCTATGTTGATAAGAGTGATGGACATCCACATGTTCAAGCATCTTAAACAGTGCTGTTCTGCACAGTAGCAGTTCTTAGTCTTTTTCAGTGACAAATAAATGTATGCTATTCACATGCCTGCCTCCTCCCTACAGACAAATGTAAGGACATACTTGTTTGAGAAGGTGTTTTAGAATATGAATAGAAATGCCTTTTAAAATTCTATTTTATACAAGGTAAGCAATTTGCAAAGCTTATCATTTTATTACTACTTAGGTTATGCAGGGCTGGCCTTGTGGCACAGTGGGTAAAGCCACAACATGCAATACTGGCATCCCATAAGGGTATCGGTTGGTGCCCCAGCTGCTCTGTTGAACAGCTCCTTGCTAATGGCCTGGAAAAAGCAGCAGAAGGTGGTCTATGTGCTTGGGCCTCTGCTATCCTTATGGGAGACCTGGAAGAAGCTCCTGGCTCCTGGTTTCTGCCTGGCTCATCCCTGGCCATTGTGGCCATGTGGGGAATGGACCAACAGATGGAAGTTTCTCTCTCTCTCTCTCTCCTCCCCGTAACTTTGACTTTCAAATAAGTCAATCTTAAAAAAATGGTTACGAACATCTCAAAATCAACAGCTGGTGTGAGATATTAATAAATTAGGATTTGCAGAAATCTGGTTCTGAAAGCCTATATTAATTATATATAGTATGTAAATATTAAACAGAGGTGAATTCAAAAGGGAAAACAGAACCATTTTCCAAACATTTCTACTTTTCTATCTTATTGTTCTTATCTGACATTATGTTCTTGAATCAGAGTTGGTTTAGATAGGGTTGTGCATAATGGTTCTTGTGATGATATAACTTACAATCACTTTAAGATTCTCCCCACTCCCAGTTCCAAATCCCACCCTACATGTCAGAAATCAGTGTACATGCACCTTTAGGAAGCTTGAGATCATGGAGGCACTAAGCACCATTGGTCGAAATTCTGCTATCCTGAAGCATCAAGAAGTCAGGCAAGACTCCCGGGTGAGACTGTGAAATGCTGTTGAGACTCCTGTTACATGACTTGCCTGACCAGCAGCAGCAAAACTGGGAGGAGGAGAAGGGAGAAGACATTCCATGATTCCTTGTGAATATTTCTGAACCTACCCGAAGGAAAGACACTGCTTGACTCCCTTGGTGAAATAAGTGCTACGTGCAAATTTCTGAGCTCACTCTTCCCATTTCTTTAGCAAGAAGGGACCTGTTTTATCATCCCTTTTTAGAGCTTCTGGAAGAATACCTCATCCCTCTGCATAGGGGAAGTCTGTTGGGCACTGAGGGTCATGGTGGGACTTGATGACTTTTACTCTGTGAGGGATGGGGGACCACTGGAGATCTTCAAAGAGCAGCAAAGTGATCAGGATTGCATCTAAACTGAATTGTTCTGTTTGCTAATTTTTGGCACACTTTGTGGTAGGAGGAGAGGAGATGGGGAAAGGCACAAGAAAGGAAGACAAGTTAGGAAGCTTGGACAGGCAGGCAGTGTTGGAGGGGTTATGTTCATTTTTTTAAATAAAGATTTTATTTGTTTATTTGGGAGGTTGAGTTACAGGCAGAGAGAGGGAGAGCCTGAGAGAAAGGCCTTCCATCTGCTGGTTCACTCCACAAATGGCTGCAATGGCTGGAGCTGCATTGATCCAAAGACAGGAGCCAGGAGCTTCCTCTGAGTCTCCCATGCGGGTGCAGGGGCCCAAGGACCCGGGCCACCCTCTACTTCTTTCCCAGGCCATAGCAGAGAGCTGGATCATAAGCAGAGCAGCCAGGACTAGAACCAGCACCCACAGGGTATGCCAATGCTGCAGGTGGAGGATTAACCTACTGTGCCACAATGCCGGCCTCTGGGGTTATGTTCTTATCATGTCCCAGGCACAGACCTCCGTGCTCAAATTCATTATAAAAGGAAAACAGATAAACATTTCTGCCCTTGTGGAACTTATGTTTAATGTGTACGGGTTGAGAATGAATTAAAGATGAGTTAGCGGTTAACAGTAATCACAGACTAACTGAAGAGAGACTGCAATCTCTGTGACTTTAACTGGAGGATTAACCAAATGTAAAGATGCAAAAATGAGTCAAATCTCAACCTGCTAGTGTGTGGGCATCAGAATCCTCTCTCAGTTATTGGGGATCTGAGTGCAAGAACCCTGCACTGTCCTTCCAGTGTTTTTATTCATAGATTGAGAATGCACAAATTCTAAAGAAGCATTTTAACAAAGAGATTTTACTCTAACATTTAACTGGAATGAACTGATTTAAAGGATATTTTTTGCTACTCTTGAAATTTTAAATTAAAAGGCATTTGAAAAGTATGGAAAAAATTAAGATTAAACCATTGGAGGCATATAGTTCTGTTGCAAAACAAATTAGTAATGTTTAAATTTCATTTTCAAGCAAAGGATAATCTCATGTATACTGTGTCCCCCTACTTTGGGTGTGCACACAGGTGGATGTATGCAGGGGTACATGTGCAGAAAGTTCGTGGGGTATACTTGCACCCTTGCTTCAATTTTACTGTGAACCTAAAACTGCCTAAAACTAAAATAGTCATTAGAAAAGGATGAATTGGGAGCAGTGTTGTGATGCAGGAGGTTAAGTTGCAGTCTGCAACACTGGCATCCTCACAGGAGCGCCAGTTCAAGCTCCACTTCTGATCCAGCTCCCTGCTAATGCACCTGGGAAAGCTGCAGAAGGTGGCCCAAGTGCTTGAGCCCCTGCCACCCATCTGGAAGAGCAGGACTGAGTTCCAGGCTCCTGGCTTTGATCAGGCCCTGTTCCATGCTGTTGTGGGCAGTTGGGGAGTGAACCTGCAGATGAACCCCCCCCCCCCAACTCTGCCTTTCAAATAAACAAATCCTTTGAAAAAATGAAAAAGGATGAATCCCATTGTCCTTAAATACTCATTGGAACAGGAATTTGTGTGGAAGAGTAATCTTTCTACTTTTTACTTGTTGAACACTATATGTAGTGATGCATTAAGCCTGTGATTAAAAAGCAAATTAAAAATATTTTATTGAAAAAATTAAAAGAAAAAAAAAGAAAAGAGGGAGGAGGGAGGGAAATATTGTTATTAGAATTGTATCTTATAGGCCGGCGCCCCGGCTCACTAGGCTAATCCTCCGCCTAGCGGCGCCGGCACACCAGGTTCTAGTCCCGGTCGGGGCGCCGGATTCTGTCCCGGTTGCCCTTCTTCCAGGCCAGCCCTCTGCTGTGACCAGGGAGTGCAGTGGAGGATGGCCCAGGTGCTTGGGCCCTGCACCCCATGGGAGACCAGGAAAAGCACCTGGCTCCTGGCTCCTGCCATCGGATCAGCGCGGTGCGCTGGCCGCAGCGCACCGGCCGCGGCGGCCATTGGAGGGTGAAGCAATGGCAAAGGAAGACCTTTCTCTCTCTCTCTCTCTCTCACTGTCCACTCTGCCTGTCAAAAAAAAAAAAAAAAAAAAGAATTGTATCTTATATAAATAAAATCTGTTCTCTTGATATCAATTAAAACTTAAAAATATCTTAAAAAAAGAAATTTTTTAGGAAGAAATTGACCACATATTGAAGTCTGGTGAGTTTTTCAGGATATGTAATTAAACTCCAAGTAAGATGATGGAGCAATTTCTTATCTAATGGCTTTATGAAGGAACTGACAAAATGGCCAAATGTGAATCAGGGCAAACTAAACACATTGTTTCACTCTGTGAAGGTTTGTTGCTAGCTGTGCGTGAAGATGAGACACAGATGGATAATTGAGTCGCCTCCCCCTTTCATGAGACCAGCTGAGAACACTGATATGGAATCTCACATCACTGATATGAATCATTGATATGAACACCGATACGAAACCCTTAATACTGCTGTGCGTGTAGAGGATGACCATATTTTGTTTTTATAACAGTGTTAAGTCTATTATCAACGCTGATTGCCCTTCAATTGTGTTTCATTAAAACAATTTTCTTCGCTGTGCAGAGTGTTCCATTCTTTTCTTTTACGTGTAAACCTCCCGCACTTCCCCAGTCTTCTTGTTCCCATAGCATGTCTCTCTAGTGTCTTCCTGAAATCCTATTTGACATTCGTGTTCATAGCTGGAAAATTCCTGTGCCCTCTGGGGCGGTGTGTGCTAAGGAGGTGAAACTCTGCACAGTACTTCCCACTTGTCTATCGCTTCTCCTTTCTCTCCTGTGTCTTCTCAGCCTTTCTAAGCAGAGTTTTGCTGTTAGTTGGTTTTCGTGGTTTGACACCAATTCTATCATGAGGGATTTGCATTTCTGGTAGCACCTGCTTCTTCAGTACCCAAAGGGATAATACTATTAAGAACAGTAGAGGGATAGACAACAGGGTCAAATTTAGTGTGACTGGCTTGGTTCAGAAACTGCTCAAATCCCACCTCTACTCTGGGTAGATCTCTCTCTTTTAGGCCTAAAATGTCTTTAAAGAAGTTTCAGTAAATTTATCCAAGGAATTTCAGACATTGATAGAAGCTAACTTTGCCTTGCAGAACTCATAATAATATTATGAAAAAAGTGTGCTAGCAGTATTAACATTTAAACAATAATCTTTAATAATTAATATTTCCTGAGTTCCTTAATACTATGACCAATAGTAGTTAATGCTTTAAATTTAGAACAAGAAGAGATAAACACAATTTTTCTTTGTGTTAAATATTAAGCATTGTGCTTTAATTTCATAATGTAAATACTTTTAATAAAATAGGTAAACTTTTATCATATTATTAATGTATGTGTTAACATACATAATGGCACAGTGGAAGTAGTTAAATCTTGTTAGTAAAAAAGCCTTGATAATTTTAAATGCTTATTCTGTGAAGTAAAAATGAAAACAAGAGGAAAGTTAATAAATTCAACTACCTGAGTATTGAAGTTACATTGACAATAAATAGCATGAGTTGCATGTCACCCTCCATTCTCTCTCTTCAGTAGTTTCCATCCTTTGCTGATTCTGTGCTGATCACACATACACATACATACAGTAACAGCCTTCCAATTTGTACCCTAGTTTATTTTTTTTTTATTTTTTTAATTTAATGAGCATAAATTTCCAAAGTACAGCTTATGGACCACAATAGTCTCCCCCCCCCCGTGTCTTCCCTCCCATCCACAACGCTCCCCTCTCCCACTCCCTCTTCCCTTCCCCTTCACATCACAATTAATTTTCAATTATCTTTATATACAGAAGATCAATTTAGCGTATGTTACGTAAAGATTACCACATTTTGCTCCCACACAGAAACATAAAGTGTAAAATACTATTTGAGTACTAGTTATAGCATTAATTAAACACCTAAGAGTAATTGTGTATTAATTACAGAGCTCAACCAATAGTTTTAAGTAGAATATAAAATGCATCTTTTGCATTGTTGTGGCTTCCCCCCGACCTCCCTCCCTCCCGTGGCCCTCCCCTCACCCACTTCCTCTCCCCTCTCCCCCCTTCATCACGTTTCATTTTCGGTTACCTTCATATACCAAAGATCAATTTAGTATACACTAAGCAGGGATTTCAACAGGTTGCACTCACACAACCGAACCAGGTATAGGGTATTGTTCGACTAGTAGTGTTGTTTTTGAGTTTCATAGATAAACATATTAAGGACAGAGATCCTGTGAGGGGAGCATGAACCCAGTGACTCCCGTTGTTGATTTAACAATTGTCACTCTTATTTATGACGTCAACAATCACCCGAGACTCTTGCTATGAGCTGTCTAGGCTATGGAGGCCCCTTGAGTTCACCAACTCTGAATTTGTTTAGTCAAGGCCATATCACAGTGGAGGTTCCTTCCTCCCTTCAGAGAAAGGCGCCTCTCTCCTTGATGGCCTGATCCTTCTGCTGGAGTGTTGTTCACCAGGATCCTTCATTTAGATTGTTTTTTTGCCACCGTGTCGTGGCTTTCCATGCCTGCGAGACTCTCATGGACCTTTTAGTCAGATCCAAATGTCCCAAGGGTTGATTCTGAGGCAGGAGTGCTGCTTTGGGCATTTGCCATTCTATGAGTCTGCTGTGTGACCTGCTTCCCCCGCAGGATCATTCTCAACCCTTTTGATTCTATCTTTCATTATTTGCTTACACTGGTCTTATTTGTGTAATCTCTTCGACACTTACCCTATCTTTTGGATCAGTTGTGTATTTATATTTGTCTCTTTACCAAGTGTGCTGGCATTGGTACCTGCCTCCTTGGTAAGATTGAGTTGAAATCCCCTGGCACATTTCCAGTTCCACCATTGGAGGTAGGTCTGATTGAGTATGTGCCGTCCTATATATCTCCTCCCTCACTTATTCCCACTCCCATGTTCCACAGAGATCAATTTCCTATTAATTTTTAAACACTTAAGAATGGTTGTGCATTGATTGCAGAGTTCAACCAGTGGTCTTGTGTAGAGCATACCGAGCAACAACAACAACAACAAAAATACTAAAGGAACAAAATAGTAAGTTTTTCCTCAACAGTCTAGACAAGGGCTGCTCATGTCATTGTCTCTCATAGTGTCCATTTCACTTCAATGGGTATCATTTTAGGTGCTCGTTTAGTTGCCATTGATCAGGCAGAACATGTGATATTTATCCCTTTTGGACTGGTTTATTTCACTCAGCATGATGTTTTCCAGCTTCCACCATTTTGTTGTGAATGCCCGGATTTCGTTGTTTTTTACTGCTGTATAGTGTTCCATAGAGTACATATCCCATAGTTTCTTTATCCAGTCATCCGTTGATGGACATTTAGGTTGATTCCATGTCTTAGCTATTGTGAATTGAGCTGCAACAAATATTGAGGTGCAAATGGCTTTTTTCACCCCTTTAATTCCATTTGGGTATATTCCAAGGAGTGGGATGGCTGGGTCCTGTGGTAGTGCTATGTTCAGGTTTCTGAGGACTCTCCAGACTGTCTTCCATAGTGGCTTTACCAGTTTGCATTCCCACCAACAGTGGATTAGTGTCCCCTTTTCTCCACATCCTCGCCACCATCTGTTGTTGGTTGATTTCTGTATGTAAGCCAATCTAACCGGAGTTAGGTGGTATCTCATTGTGGTTTTGATCTGCATTTCCCTGATGGCTAGGGATCCTGAGCATTTTTTCATGTGCCTGTTGGCCATTTGGATTTCCTCTTTTGAAAAATGCCTGTTAAGGTCCTTGGCCCATTTTTTTATTGGGTTGTTTGTTTTGATTCTGTGGTGTTTTTTGATCATTGTGTAGATTCTAGTTGTTAATCCTTTATCTGTTGTGTAGTTTGCGAATAATGTCTCCCATTCTGTTGGTTGCCTCTTCGCTTTCCTGACTGTCTCCTTTGCTGTTAAGAAACTCTTCAATTTTAGGTAATCCCATTTGTTTATTTTATCTTTGATTACCCGTGCCTCTGGGGTCTTCTCCAGGAATTCTTTGCCTGTTCCAATATCTTGAAGGGTTTCCCCTATGCTCTCAATTAGTTTCATGGTGTCGTGGCGCAACTCTAGTTCTTTGATCCATGTTGAGTGGATTTTTGTATAAGGTGTAAGGTAGGGGTCTTGCTTCATACTGCGGCATGTGGACATCCAGTTTTCCCAGCACCATTTGTTGAAGAGACTGTCCTTGTTCCAGGGGTTGGTTTTAGGTCCTTTGTCAAATATGAGTTGGTTATAGATGTTTGGATTGATCTCCGGTGTTTCTATTCTGTTCCATTGGTCTATCCATTTGTTTTTGTACCAGTACCAGGCTGTTTTGATTATAACTGTCCTGTAGTATGTCTTGAAGTCTGGAATTGTGATGCCTCCAGCCTTGTTTTTATTGTAAAGGATTGCTTTAGCTATTCTGGGTCTCCTGTTTCTCCATATGAATTTCAGCATCGTTTTTTCTAGGTCTTTGAAGAATGACTTTGGTATTTTGATTGGTATTGCATTGAACTTGTAAATTGCTTTTGGGAGAATGGACATTTTGATGATATTGATTCTTCCAATCCATGAGCATGGTAGGTTTTTCCATTTTTTTGTGTCGTCTTCTATTTCTTTCTTTAGTGTTTTGTAATTTTCATCATAGAGGTCTTTGACCTCCTTGGTTAAATTTATTCCAAGGTACTTTATTGTTTTTGTGGCTATTGTGAATGGGATTGATCTTAGTAGTTCTTCCTCGGCCCTGGCATTGTCTGTGTATACAAAGGCTGTTGATTTCTGAGCATTGACTTTGTATCCTGCTACTTTACCAAACTCTTCTATGAGTTTCAGTAGCCTCTTATAGGAGTTTATTGGGTCCTCTATATATAGTATCATGTCATCTGCAAACAGGGATAGTTTGACTTCCTCCTTTCCCATTTGTATCCCTTTAATTTCTTTTTCTTGCCTGATGGCTCTGGCTAAGACTTCTAGGACTATATTGAATAGCAATGGTGAGAGTGGGCATCCCTGTCTGGTGCCAGTTCTCAATGGAAATGCCTCCAACTTTTCCCCATTCAATATGATGCTGGCCTTTGGTTTATCATAGATTGCCTTAATTGTGTTGAGGAATGTTCCTTCTAACCCCAATTTGCTTAGGGTTTTCATCATGAAGGGGTGTTGTATTTTGTCAAATGCTTTCTCTGCATCTATTGAGATAACCATATGATTTTTGTTTCTCAATTTGTTAATGTGCTGGATTACGTTGATTGACTTTCGAATATTGAACCATCCCTGCATACCAGGGATAAATCCCACTTGGTCCGGGTGAATGATCTTTCTGATGTGTAGTTGGATTCGGTTTGCCAGAATTTTATTGAGTATTTTTGCATCTATGTTCATCAGGGAGATAGGTCTGTAGTTTTCTTTCTCTGCTGTGTCTTTTCCGGGATTAGGAATTAAGGTGATATTGGCTTCGTAGAAGGAATTTGGGAGGATTCCCTCTCTTTCAATCGTTTGGAATAATTTGAGAAGAACTGGGGTTAGTTGTTCTCTAAATGCCTGGTAAAATTCGGCAGTGAAGCCATCCGGTCCTGGGCTCTTCTTTTTCGGTAGTGCGTTTATTACTGATTCAATTTCTTCCATGGTTATGGGTCTGTTTAGATTCTCTATATCTTCACGGCTCAGTTTAGGAAGGTTGCATTTGTCCAGGAATCTAACCATTTCTTCCAGGTTCCCCAATTTGTTAGCATACATCTCTTTGTAGTAGTTTCTGATGATTCTTTTTATTTCTATTGTGTCAGTTGTTACATTTCCATTACTATCTTTGATTTTACAGATTTGGGTCTTCTCTCTCCCTTTTTTGGTTAGTTGGGCCAATGGTGTGTCAATTTTGTTTATTTTTTCAAAGAACCAGCTCCTGGTTTTGTTGATCTTTTGTACTGTTTTTTTGGTTTCAATTCTGTTTATTTCTTCTCTGATCTTTAGTATTTCTTTCCTCCTTTTGGATTTGGGCTTGATTTGCTGCTGTTTTTCTAGTTCCTTGAGGTGCATGGAGAGTTCATTTGTTTGGTTCCTTTCCAGCTTCTTGATGTAGGCACTAATTGCTATAAACTTTCCTCTTAGCCCTGCTTTTGCTGTGTCCCACAGGTTTTGATAGGTTGTGTTATCATTTTCATTTGTTTCTAGAAATCTTTTGATTTCTCTTTTAATTTCTTCGATGACCCACTATTCATTTAGGATCATGTTGTCCATTCTCCATATATTTGCATATGGTGTAGAGATTCTTGGGTTGTTGATTTCAAGTTTCACTGCACTATGGTCTGAGAAGCTGCATGGTATGGTTTCAATTTTTTTGAACTTGTTGAGGCTCCCTTTATGGCCTAGTATATGGTCAATCCTAGAGAATGTTCCATGTACTGGGGAGAAATACGTGAACTCTGTGTCTGTGGGGTGGAGGGTTCTGAAGATATCTATTAGGTCTATTTGGTCTATGGCGTCAATTAGCTCAGTTGTTTCCTTGTTGAATTTCTGTCTGGTTGATCTGTCCATTGGTGAGAGTGGGGTGTTGAAGTCCCCTGTTACTATTGTATTTGAGTCTATATCTCCCTTTAAATCCTTTAGTAATTCTTTCAGGTAGCCAGGCGCCCTGTAATTAGGTGCGTATACATTTATAATAGTAATGTCTTCCTGTTGGATAGATCCTTTAATCATTATATAGTGCCCTTCTCTGTCTCTTTTAATAGTTTTTATGTTAAAGTCTATTTTGTCTGATATTAGGATGGCCACACCAGCTCTTTTTTGATTTACATTAGCTTGGAGTATCTTTTTCCATCCTTTCACTTTCAGTCTGCGTGCATCTTTGCTGATGAGGTGTGTCTCCTGAAGGCAGCATATAGTTGGATCCTCTGTTTTATCCAATCCGCTAGTCTGTGCCTCTTTGTCGTGGAATTGAGACCATTCACATTCAATGTGATTACTGTTAAGTACTGTCTTTTCCCATTCATGTTTCCTGAAATGAGCTGTATATGTATTTTGAACTTTGTTTGTGGGTTACTCTACATTTGATTTTTTTGTAGTGAAGTTCTTGTTTTTGTATTTCTGTGTGCAGCACGTCTTTGAGCAAGTGTTGTAGGGTTGGACGCGTGGATACAAATTCTTTCAGTTTCTGTTTGTCGTGGAAGATCTTTATTTCCCCTTCATTCACAAATGATAGCTTTTCAGGATATAGTATTCTAGGTTGGCATTGTTTGTCTTTTAAAACTTGGAATATATCGTGCCATTGTCTCCTTGCCTGTAGTGTTTGCGATGAGAAGTCTGGGGTGAGTCTGATTGACTTACCCCTGAATGTGATTTGTCGCTTTTCTCTGGCACATTTTAGGATTTGTTCTTTGTGTGTCACTGAACTGAGTGTTGCCACAATGTGTCGTGGTGAATTTCTCTTCTGGTCTACTCTGTTCGGGGTCCTGGTTATCTGTTGTATTTGTGTGTTGTTATCCAGATGCCTTTGTTTAAAGTTTTCTGATATTATTTCGTTGAAGACACCGTCTAATCCATTCTCTCTTTCCACCCCCTCAGGGACTCCTATTATCCGAGCATTACACCGTTTGATTGAATCTTGTAGGTCTCCGACCGTGTTTTTTAATTTTTTAATTTCTTCTTCCTGCGATTGAACTGGCTGTATTATTTCTGGAAGTTTGTCTTCGAATTCTGATATTCGGTCTTCTATTTCATCTGTTCGATTTCCGAGGGATTCCACGGTGTTTTTTATATGGTCAAATGAGTTTTTCAGTTCTAGTATCTCATTCTGGCTTCTCTTTAAGATCTCTAATCCTTGGGCTTGTTTTTCATTCAGCTCTTGACACTGTTTCTCATTATTTCTAAGTATTCTGATTATTAATTTTCTGAATTCTTTTTCTGGCATGTTTTCAACTTCTTCTTCTTCTGCCTCTGTTGGTTTAGCCTGCTCCATTGGCAAATTTATATTATCTTCTATGTTTTTTTGGTTTTTGGTTTTGTTTTTTGGCATTCCGTCTGGGTGATTTTTCGGGTTGATTTCCCTCTACTATAGGCTGCTGTGAGTCTCTACCAATATCCTGTGTAACCAGGCTGCTCTACACAGCCCGCAGGTAAACAGACAGGATGGCTGCTCTCTGCCCACTGCAGCTTTGGATCCTGTGCTTTTTCCCCACCAGGAGGCGCTATTCAGTAACTTGAGTAGTCTCAGGGCTTCGGGCTGCCCTCCCTCGAGCACCCTCAGCTCCACCTTTGGGCTCCGCTTCCGAAGGTTAGTGTGGAGGCAAAGATAGTTCTCCTTTAAGCCCGAATGTAAACAAACAAAATGGCTGCTTCCCGCCCGCTGGAGCTCCGGGGAGGTGCCAAGAGACACTGGCTTACTCAGTCTCTCAATTAGTGTCCCTGAATTGTGCACTCTCTCCGCTGGCGCCACTCACTCTGTTCCGTTCTCTATTTCCTCCCCCACTCAGTCGTGCATGTCCCAGTGTCCGTCCCAGGATGTGTTGGGGGAGGGGCGGCGGCAGCTGTGCCGCGGTGCTGGGCGAGTGCCCCGTCTCACCTCGGCCTCCAGCGCTGGTGCATACACGCTCCTGCTGGTGTCCTGAGTCCCAGGCGTCCGCGTCCTCCCCGCGTGTCCACCCCAACACCCCAGTTTGAGGAAGGGCTTAAAAACTACAAATTTTCATCCCTCTTTGAACCTTCCCTTAGTGGAGCTTCGCTGTGCTCCCTCCCTCTCTATTCCACCATCTTCCCTCCCTGTGTGTACCCTAGTTTATAGCTATCACTTATGGAACATACTGATTACCTCCACACCTCTTAGTCTTCCTTCCATACTGCATTAGAACTGAGAGAAATTCCATGATACCAAGGCCTTAGGTGATGTGGAAAATAGCTTATCTCATGGCTTTTTCTTTTGCAAATTCAAGAGAATTTCTTAGTATAACTTAAGAACTGAGATCTGGGTCTAAAAACTTGTTTAATTTGTTAAATTACTGTTTTCCTAAATAATAGACCCATTTGGGTTAATGTTGTAGAACTAATGCTTCCAGATTCATGAATTATGAAACAGTGTCTTAACAAGACCTTTAAATATGATTAGCTTTGGAAGCTCACTTTTCAGGGTAGTTTTCTTAATTTGCACCCTTCTCCCTTTGTAGTATTTATAAATTGCCCCCAGCAAGGGTAAATTATTTCTAGCAAAATGTAATTGAAATCAGATATTTCAATCTCAGTGTCCACTAAGTAACCACGTACAGAAGTAGAAGTAGTAGAAGAATCGATGATATCAAAAGCAAGTCATGAGCGTTTGGCAGAGCGGTAAGATGTTGCCTCAGAAGCTACATCCAATATCAGAGTGCCTGGGTCTGCTCTTCAATCCAGCATTTTGCTAACGTGCACCCTGACAGAGAGCGAGTGATGGCTCGAATAGTTGGATCTCTGCCACATATGCCAGAGGCTTGGGTAAATTCTATCTCCTGGCTTCGCCCTGGCCCAGTGCTATCTAGTTTATTCTTTTTTTTTAAGAATTATTTATTTATTTGAAAGAGTTACACACACACACACACACACACACACAGAGGTCTTTCATCTGTTGGTTCACTCCCCAGATGGCCGCAACAACTGGAGCTGCACCAATCCGGAGCCAGGAGCCAGGAGCCAGGAGCCAAGAGCTTCTTCTGGGTCTCCCTTGTGGTGCAGGGGCCCAAGGACTTGGGCCATCTTCTACTGCTTTCTCAGGCCTTAGCAGAGAGCTGGATCGGAAGTGGAGCAGCCAGGACTTGAACCTGTGCCCATATGGGATGCCGGCACTGCAGGTGGTGGCTTTACCGCTGTGCCACAGCGCTGGCACAGTGCTTTCTTTTGTGGGTGTTTGGGAGGCTGAATCAGCAGATAGGATCTCTCTGTCTCTTTCAAATAATTAAATAGATACATAAATTTAAAATGTTAGAAAGTATAAGTTCATACTGTAAAAGAAACCCCCCCAAATATTTTTTTCCACTATAAGAAACCACTACTATTGATGATTTTAAAAACTCAGGATAGGGTGGGAAGAATCAGTATGTTCCTAATGTTGTAGTTATGAAATACATGGGGCCGGCACTGTGGCACAGTGGGTTAACGCCCTGGCCTGAAGTGCTGGCATCCCATGTGGGAGCCAGTTCGAGTCCTGGCTGCTCCACTTCCAGTCCAGCTCTCTGCTATGGCCTGGGAAAGAAGTGGAGGATGGCCGGCGCCGCGGCTCACTAGGCTAATCCTCCGCCTAGCGGCGCCGGCACACCGGGTTCTAGTCCCGGTCGGGGCGCCGGATTCTGTCCCGGTTGCCCCTCTTCCAGGCCAGCCCTCTGCTGTGGCCAGGGAGTGCAGTGGAGGATGGCCCAGGTGCTTGGGCCCTGCACCCCATGGGAGACCAGGAAAAGCACCTGGCTCCTGGCTCCTGCCATCGGATCAGCGCGGTGCGCCGGCCGCAGCGCGCCGGCCGCGGCGGCCATTGGAGGGTGAACCAACGGCAAAGGAAGACCTTTCTCTCTGTCTCTCTCTCTCTCACTGTCCACTCTGCCTGTCCAAAAAAAAAAAAAAAAAAAAAAAAAAAAAAAGAAGTGGAGGATGGCCCAAGTCCTTGGGCCCCTAAACCCATGTGGGAGACCCGGAAGAAGCTCCTGGCTCTTGGCTTTGGATTGGTATAGCTCCAGCTGTTGTGGCCAATTGGGGAGTGAACCAGCAGATGGAAGACCTCTCTCTCTCTCTCTCCTCTCTCTGTGTAACTCTGATTTTCAAATAAAGAAATCAATCTTTAAAAAAAAAGAAATACATGAAATTTGTATACCTTAAATAAAAGGTTTCTGTGTTTAAAAAAAAAAAAAAGAGAAAGAAAACCTCAGGGGACCGGCACTGGGGCATAGCAGGTAAGGCTGCCGCTTGCAATGCCAGCATCCCATATGGGCGCCAGTTTGAGTCCTAGCTGCCCCTCTTCCGATCCAGCTCTCTGCTATGGCCTGGGAAAGCAATACAAGATGGCCGAAGACCAGGGGCTCCTACACCCACGTGGGAGACCTGGAAGAACTTCTGGCTCCTGGCTTCTGATCAGCTAAGCTCCAGCTCTTGTGGCCAATTAGGGAGTGAACCAACCAGTGGATGAAAGACCTCTCTGTCTCTCTCTCTCTCTCTGCCACTCCTTCTTTCTCTGTGTAACTCCAACTTTCAAATAAACAAATAAATTTAAGAAATCCTCAGGATAACAGTATTCAAAAATTTAAAATTTTTATGTTGGTAAATACGAGATGCTTAATAATGCAAAAAATAATTGGAAATGAGTATATTATGAACTGTAGGCCAAGGAAAATTTCTAGGCAGAAGTAATTGTTTCTTAAATTTCTCACCCTAATGTGTTATTGTGATTAAAAGGAGTAACAAGAGAGAAATTGAAAACATCAACTTAGCGTTATTTGAAGTTAAAGAATGTTTTGTAATTTTGATTCGCCATGTCTTAAGACAGAAAGGGACTGTATGATTACAGAGAATAACTTGGAGAACAACAGTTTGATAAAGTGGGTAAAGGGGTTCCCTGGGCCCCTGCACCTGTGTGGGAGACCTGGAGTTAGCACCTGGATCTTGGCTTTAGATGGGTCCAGATACGGCTCTTGCAGCCACTTGGGGAGTGGACCAGCAGATGGAAGACCTCTCTCTGTTCTGCCTCTCTGTTACTCTGCTCTTTCAAATAAATAATCTTAAAAAAAAAAAAAAACTCTTAAAAAATAAAAAGGAACAAAGGAACGAAGGAAGGCTTACATAAAATTTTCAAATTCAAGAAAAATGTGAGGATTCTCATTCGTTTAAATACTTAGAAATAAAAAAGTGCTGTCTCAATCTTGAGAGTTGAAGTAGTAGTATTAAAAAAGAATAGTTTACTTAACAAGCACTATCAGTAGAAAATATAAATTTGCTCAAGAAAGTTTTGAAGATATTTATGGATAAACTGTGATTTTTTAAAACAATGTACTCATTTCAAGTAGCTCTGGGAAATTGATCATCTTTAAATAAATACGAATCCTGACTTTATTTTTAAAAAAGAAAGAATCCTGACTTTCTGAACAATTCATGTAGAATTGAAGAGGGTGGACTCAGAGTACCACTGCCTGGTTTGTCAATACAGTGTCTCCACTTAATGTGTGATATTTGAGTGTTATTTAATTTTACTAAGTCTCATTTTAATCTCTAGCAGGGAAGCATGCCAGACTGTCTCTCACTGGGTGGTCCTGAAGTTTTTAGCAGCGTTAGACACATATGAAGTACTGAAAAATGCAAGTTATTATTCTATACCATAAAATGCATATTTGGTGACACTTTGAACTTTCGAGAACAAAGATATCCTGTACATTCCTTACAGCTATTCTAAAGATCAGATATTGAGCGTGTCGGAAACTTGCAACATCTACCCTATTTTTAACCTCTTTTGTAGTATTCCCAATGGTCCAATTTTGAAAATATAGAACTCTTGAAGCTTATTATATGTCCAGATCTGTCATCAGTTGTATTTGGAAATATTCTGCACCGGTAAGTTTAACTCAAGTATTTAAGAAGCATCCCTAGAAATTTTTAGTTTTACCACTTCTTTGAAAATATTTACTTCTCTCTGAGCTAAGAACCCTTTGCCTTTCCCTAGTGATCAGATTCTTTCACTTCTAAATTTGTCTGATGTGATGGTAAAAGAAGAAAGTTGCTTTTCCTTAGCTAGTGAAGTTTTGAAGTTTATTTACTGTAAGTAATGAACTTTAATTACTTTTGCAATTACAGCTTATTTGATCGAATTTTCCACTGTCTGCACAAAACATCTGTCCTACTGGGACCATGCATAGTCTCTGATCTGGGTACAATATGCTATTAAAATATAGTAACATCTGCAGTCCATTAATTTCTAAAGCAATGGGCAAGTTAGGCTTCCAAAAGGGTTCAGCCAAGTTTATCCTTGGGAATTCTCTTTTTTTGCCTTCTTTCTAAATGACTGAGACAATGCATACTTTCTGCTTTGTTTTAGTCTTTACTTAGGGTTAAATAAGGAAAGATAAACAATTAACATAGCGTTTGATTTGATGCTCTGAGTATGCTAGCGTTCCCCAGAGATGATAGAAATAATAATGGAGAGAAGGCATTCCATTACAGTTTTACTGAATTCAGGATGCTGTTACTGGCCTGCTAAGTGCTGTGAAGATACTTTGTGGAAAAAACGTTTTTTATGTGAATTTCTTTGAACACTAGGTCTAAGGATGCTTGAAAGGTGGAAATTGGCTCCTAGGAATGAAAGGGCTTTTACTTTTTGTCTGAATATATGCTGAAAGACTATAATTATCATTATTCTTATTTCTTATTCCTCAATGAAATATTTTGATGAGAGCTCAGAATATTCTCTCATAAAGGCTAGAGGTCATTTCCTATGCCCTTCCATTTCTGAGAAAACAGATGAGGCATAAAGAAATCACAGGGAGGAAGCAATGTTGAGATAAAGAGTATCAGTGTATCCAGAAGCAGAGGTCACTTACTTCTCATGTAGATTTTGGAGTCACTCTATCGTCTTATCCAACTTTGGTTTATGTTTTTCAAACAACAACAACTGTCACTCCAATTTTCTAAACATGGCTTATTGTCCACCCAAGTCTTCATTTTAGGAAACTATGGTTTGTAGAAAATGTTCATGTTCACCTCTCTGTTTCGTAATTTTTTTGAAATTACTTGCCTTATGATAGGTTTCTGGCCACTGAGATGAAGTTGGAAATAAAGGATGCCACTTCCAAGTTGATTTCTTCAGTCTCCTCTCTTTTTTCCTTCTCGTTCAGTCTTGCAGGTAAGAAATAATTTTTTTAGTGTTAAATTTGTGATATTTAGACATTGCAGGACTACATTAAATTATTCCAATACCATTTACTAAACAACTTATGCAAGCCATACATACTCCTAGTTAGATAGTTACCAATGTACCTCTGAAAATGAACATTGCTTAAAGAGAATTATCTATGAATCTTTGGCACTATCTTAATTAAATATGGTATGTCTAGTCCTCAGCTCAATAGATACAGCATTTATAGTCATATTTAGGAAAATGGCTTGTTCAGCTCCAAGCATAGCTCAGTGATTAAAAAAACAGTACAACCAGCGAGGAGAGCGAGCCTGGGAGTAGCTTCAGAAAGCCCCATTAAAGGATGACTGTGTAAGTGGGCAGAGGTAAGAACTTGAGAATCATCAAGGGTCAAGGAAGTGAAATGACCTCTCAAAGAGCGTTCCCTTAGGAAGCTTTCAGCAGTTGAGGGCAACCGTGAGGACCAGAGGAAACTCATGGCCATGTCATCCTCAGCTTGGAGCCTGTGAGTACAAACTGTGAGCTTCACAGTGAGGATTCTTCCCTCCCTCCCTATCTTCGATATGGATGAAAACACACACTGATGGAGATGGGCTGAACCCCTTGAGGTAATCTGATGCACTCTTTCTACCACTTCTGCACATCTTAAATGGGTTTTAAACAGCCTAAAATGTCTACAATGTGTTCATTTCCTGTGGTGGATTTACAGTGTGTGACAGGAAATCCATTTCTTTTCCTGTAGATGCTAAATTCATTACCTTGACACAGAATTCAGACTCACTCTTTGCACTTGCTGCCATAGCAACGAATATCAGGCATTTTTTTTTTCCTTTTTATTTTTCCTTCCACTGGAAGCAGGGTAGTCAAATGTAGCAGTAAGATCTATACTACAATTAAAAAAATGCTTTTAAAGGCCCCCAACACTATTATGCCAAGAGTGTCTTCATATCATCACCACTGTAATTACAAATTTCATAAATCTATAATCACATTATAGACCAAGGCATTCTAAACTAGCAGAGTATGTTGTCCCTTAAGATATTTTTATGAGCAAATTTCTTTTATCGACTTCTCAAATTTATTCACAACAATGAGAGCTATTTGAAATAATGGATGCAATGGATTTTTCTTATCCATCCAACAGAATTCACTACAGAGCAGAGATTATTATCAGAGGCAAGTCCTGGGCAGGTACTAGACTTAAGTGATCCAAATGGTATTATGGCTCTGAATAATGTCATATTAAAATTCCACATGTGTTGGAGTGTGCTTTTTTTTTTGGGGGGGGCAGGGAGTAGCCTCAAAAAAGGGAAGAACACCACAAACTCGCCAACACAACAAATTGTCCTTGTTTCCTAAATGACAGGGGAAATAGCTATTGAAAAACCTTTTCAGACAACAAAGTCACTAATTTTTCCTTCCTGAACATCTGTAGATTTGGCTTGGAGTGGTGGCTGAGAAGGAACTGAAGGAACACCTAATTTTCTTGCCCAAGTGAGGGTCCAACATGTACTTTGTTCACACGTATCTTAAGGGGAGACACGTTGGCATGCATACATCACTTTACAGAGATAAGAAGAAAAAACACTGGGAAATGATGAGGCTGTGTGGGAGCTCAGGACTAGAGGCAGGCCAGACTAACACCATCCCACAGCTCCTTGCCAGCACATACAAACAAACAGCAGCTCCTTCTCAGCACGTATACACTAAACGTATCGGGACGGAATTCCCTTGAAACAAATATTGGCCAAAGAACAAGATTTAGGTTTTGACAGAAACAAGTTAAAAAAAGGCTCCATTAAGACTGCCTCCACCTTCATAGTAGCTAGTGTATGACCACCACACTTGCTCCTTGGAAATAACATGCTAAAGACATGCAAATACCCCTAGATTTCGAGAGCTCAGTGGCTTGGTCACTTTTTCTATCAGTCCATCTATTTGTCTGGAATCTCTCTTTCTTACTTAAATAAAACTTCACTTTTTCTACTCTCCCCATTGTGTCCCGTCTTGTAAATTGCCATGCACATCAGGACATGAACCTGGACTCATCTGACCAGCTTTCCAGTGACAGCTGTGCCATCGGCAGACTAGTCACTAAACAGCAATAAGCATCCGGTGTTGTACACAAGGACTCCAACACCCGCGCCCACGTGCACTTTGACTGTTTGGCTCTTGTGTCAAATGCAGTGTCCAGAAACTGCGTTGAGGTGAGAGAGTGCTCAAAGAAGGAAGAAACAAGTTTCACAACTCAATGCAGGTACACCCAAGGACTGAAGAAAGAGTGATGGATAATTACTTTTTAAAAACTTTAAAAGAAATTTTGTCTTCAGGGTTTAGCACTGTGGCGTAGTAGGTTAAGCCTCTGTCCATGGCACTGGCATCCCAAATGGGTGTCAGTTTGTATCTCAGCTGCTTCTCTTCTGCTCCAGCTCTCTGATGATGGCCTGGAAAAGCAGTGGAGGATGGCCCAAGTGCTTGGGTGCCTGCACCCACCTGGGAGACCGAGACCTGACTCCTGGCTTTAGACTGGCCCAGCTCCAGCTGTTGCAACCATCTGGGGAGTGAACCAGCAAGTTGAAGACCTCTCTTTTTGTCTCTCCCTCTGTCTGTAACTCTGCTTCTCAAATGAATAAGTCTTAAAAGTTTTTTTCCTGCATGTCCCTTCTTATCTTCTTCCACAACAGAAATATTTTACATTTAGTGATTACCCAATTTCTCTTTGTAGTCTTAGGTCTGAATTAAATTCAGATCTATATAATAAGATTCCAATATCACATATTTCCATGTCTTTCTCCCTAAAATTATCCCCCTATTGAACATTATTTTTGCTTGCTCAGTAAATTAGGATTGAAGTCTCTGTAATGTGCTTTTGGTAACACATAGTTATATACAATCCAGAAAATGAAAAAGGTAATGAAAAGTATAGCATTTTAAGCCTTACAAAGAAATAGTGTTCAACGGTGGAAGGAATACTGAGGCATTGTATTGATTACTGAATATTTCATTGAAATAGCAAGACAGGAATATGAGCAATATCAATGAGATATATAAGATATACAAAACCTAAGGAAAGTATGGTGACAGTAAACTCAATAAGTGATTGAACAGCTTTGGAAAGGTGAACTATTGTAGGAAACACAGAAATGGGGAAATCATGGCACCTTTTCTCAGGCAGCTGGTTTCACACACAATAATTACAACAAAAAGATTTAGGTAGTGTGCCACCAATTATATATGATGGCAGAAGGAGAGATAAACCAGTAACTGACTAAATGAGAAAGGTTTCACAGGGAATTGGAACTTGACCAACATAATTAAAGAAGGAAGACTCAGGCTGCAAATGAGTGTTGAATGAGGGAGAGGCTTTCTAAGGTAGAAAAAATTCAAGAACTGCGACAGTCATCAGAAAGAGCTATTAATGAGTCCCAGGATGAAAGTGACACGTTAGGGAATCGAATGGGAAAGACTGAATGCATTAGCTGTCCGGGAGAGTGTGAATGGACTGAATATCAAGGGATTATGCTAGGGGAGTGTTCATGGAATGGTGAGCAAAAAAGGACATTAGTTATTTAAAGAAGAAAAGTTGATGGAATTGAGTGATTAATACAAGATTTATTATCTTAATTATCATATATATATGATAATTTCCAAGTCAGTATTTTATAATAGGAAAAACTATACACAGTTGATATATTTTCTTTGAAAAGCATGCAATATCTCATTTTTCTGAAAAAAAAGAAAGAAATCATTTCAGGGGATCTATGAGGTCAAAATCATTTTCATGATACAAAGGTGTTATCTTTATGGGTTAAAAAATGTAATGTATATGAGTAAAATTGACATTTTGAAATTTGATTATTGTTTACAGCTCTTGTCTCAACTGTTGAGGAACGGTGTTTTTTTCTTCTTGAAAAAGAGACTTGAAAAATACTTTCAAATATTCTCAATTTCAATTTCAAATATGGCAAAGTATGCTAGATATGATCCACTTAAATATAAGCTCTTTGGAATTGTCAGTGATTTTTAAGAATATATGGGGTTCAGGTGTTTGACAGAGTACTAATTTAGTCCTATGTAGAAATATGGAGTTGGGCTCTTTGAGGATGAATGATAACTCCCACAATCACATTTGAGAAGGGGTAGTGTCAGCTGTGAGCAGTCATAGCCATAGAAGCAAGCCATTGCTATGAACTCTGTGACAATGTTCTCACTCCCCAGGACCTACTGATTTTAAGCATACTTGTTTAACAGTGCATAAGTAAGTAACATGTAAGAAGGGCTCTTCCTTTTCCCTTTCTTCATGATGTTATGTGCAGTTTTCAGAATGTCCACTGGAAAAAATTCTGCTTTGTTAATCATAGTTGACACAGGAATTACCATCAACACTGTAGCAGTCAACACCAACTGCTGCACATTTTACCTTGATCATGTAGTGAATAAAAGTAAGTAATAACATGAGATTGGCAAATTCCTGTATTTAATTTGGACTATAAAATATAGAGACATTGCGTACACCCATATCCCAATAGAAAAAAGGTGTTTATGGTTCATACCCATGAAAAACACTACATCTGTAGCTAATTAGCTAGAAATGCTCAGGAGGAACATACATAGGCATTCAACGAAATTCCCTTATATGACTCTCAACATGATTGTTTCAGGGCAGAATGCTTGAGAGATCACATTCATGCTGATTCCTCATCAGAATAAAATACTTTTCTTATTCAGTACAAAGCAATGGTCCTCTGACAGATGGCGCCTGTGGGGGAAGTGAACAGTGTGGAGAGAACACCAACCGCTCCCCTCACCAGGAAGCAGCTATCCATGGATTCTCCTTGAGCAGTTGGGTACTGTGTCCCATCAGATACAGAAGAAATATACACCTGGATGTGTATGTAATTTAGAGAGGACTTCCCTTTGATGAGTGTCCAGCTTCCTTAGCCTCCAGATTATTTAAGACACTCAGACAGTCAACAAAATAGCATGATCAAAGAATCCAGGTATTGAAACACAGGGCTGAATAACTTCCAGGTTAAGGAGAATAAAGGGACGTGAGAACCAAATGGTGATAACACTGTGCCAATGTTCCTGTTCTGATTTTGAGCATTGTCTGCTGAGGAGCCTGGGAGAAAGGAATATAGAAATTATTTGAACTATTTTGTAACTTTTTTAAAAAGATTTATTTATTTATTTGACAGGTAGAGTTACAGACAGTGAGAGAGAGAGAGACAGAGAGAAAGGTCTTCCTTCTGTTGGTTCACCCCACAAATGGCCGCTACGGCCGGAGCTACGCAGATCTGAAGCCAGGAGCCAGTTGCTTCCTCCTGGTCTCCCATGCAGGTGCAGGCACCCAAGCACTTGGGCCATCCTCCACTGCACACCCGAGACACAGCAGGGAGCTGGACTGGAAGAGGAGCAACTAGTACTAGAACCTGGGGCCCATATGGGATTCCAGTGCCGCAGGCTGAGGATTAGCCAAGTGAGCCATGGCGTCGGCCCCATATTTTGTAACTTTTTAACATATGAAATTGTTTAGTTAAAAGTTGAATGATAAACCTACATTGTGGATAACAAATGTTACAACTATATTTAATAGTGAACCTATATGGGTAGTGATTAAGAATGTAGGTTGTGATATCAGAATCCCAGGGTCTGAATTCCTGTTCCATTGAGGGCTAATGGTACAGATTTCACATTAGTTTTCTAGGAGCTTTAGTTTCCTCATCTGTAAAATGGAAAAAATACTACATCCTATAGTGCAGTATGGTTGTGAATATGGTGTTTAGAAAACTGCCAGATTTCATAACGGTCTATGTGAATGGGATGGGAGAGGGAGTGGGAGTTGGGAGGGTTGCGGGTGGGAGGGAAGTTATGGGGGAGAAAGCCATTGTAATCCATAAGCTGTGCTTTGGAAATTTATATTTGCTAAATAAAAGTTAAAAAAAAGAAAATTATTTTTGCAGTGGAAATGGTTATGTAGAGAATATTAAAATGAAGTACAATATTATTCTGTTTGTGAGAAACCACATGAAAAGCCATTTAATTGTCACTTATGCAGAATCTTGGGCAAATTTTGGTCAATGGAGGAGCAACTGGACTCCGTGGTGAGAGGTTTAACATTGCCTCAGGAGAGCACAGGAGCAGATAGCTTAGGAGATCAGGGGAGACAGTTAATGAGACCATTCTGGGATACCTGAACTTTCGACAAGGCAGTTCACCAATCGCTTAAGACAGAGAGAATTTCTGATAAATAATATAGTGTACAAAAAATAAACTTTTATTCAATTTATAGGCCCAAGAAAAATTTTGGGTTTTGAATCTTAAAAATGTTATTTTTCACATGTGCAACTGCTTTGAACCATTCCAGAACAACGCAGCGAGGGGGAGAATGTGGTTAAGATTAGCATCAGAAGCCTCAACATTCCAATACAACAGGGCTTGCGGGAATGAGGGAGGAGTTTCAGATAATGTAAACCATTGCTGTGCAATGATGTGCTGTGGGAAAACTAGACCTGGGATCCTAAAATGCAGTTGCTCTGGTACAGTGTATGATCAGAAAAACACTCCATTTCCACCCTATGGCTTTGCTATTAAGACCAGCTGTGGTGCACCAGGCTAATCAAATTTTATATCCTTTAATTTTGCTCATTTTATAAACTCAGTACTTCCTTGAGAAACCTTGAAACTAAGCATTGGGCCATGAAATTAATATAAAAAACATTTCACAAGTATAAGAATTAGATCATTGAAACTGAATAGACTCCTGGTTTATTCATCCCTTTCAGACTACAATCTTCACTTATATCTAAGGTTGCTGTTCAGGTTGCACCCAGGAAGGAGGAATCACTGACTATCATGAACAGATGCAGGAAACACAAGAGAGCAATCCAAGGGCCACGGAGAGGGGGTGATATCAGCAGAACTCAGATCCAGAAGCGTCTGTTGTGATCAATGACCCAGGACCATTAAGGTAAGGGTTATCTGGAAAGAAGTTAGAATCATGTAGAATAGTGCCTGATGAATAGGAAAAGATGGGACGACTTTCTATTTCTCTCGAGCTTCCATTCTTAGTCTTCCACTAATGTCTCCATCCGGCCAAACGTGCTAGAAAGGCAGTTGGCAAGGAAACCTGAACAACACTGTTCGGAGAAACAGGACACAGATAGATCTGTGTGCAGACAGGAAATGATCATGGCAGTGCCCCACCCATGTCTGAAACACCAAGGAAATCAAGTTCCTGCTGTGGCACATGCACTAGTCTAGGAGAAGCTTCTCCATCAGGTGCTTTGCCTTCAATTTTTTTTTTTTAATTTCACAGCAAGAATGTGAAATGTTTATTATTATCTCAACTTTGTAGATGAGGAAGTTCTGATCTGTGTCTGAGATTGCAGAGCAAGAAGGGAACAGAGGCCATCTGGTTCTCTACATACACATCTCCTTTCCTCTTCACTCAGCACTTACTTTGCTTTATATTATGTTGGCACTGTAGAGTTTAAAACTCTGGAGCTAAGAGACAGCAGAATTAACCCGATCTAACTTTAAAGACACAACATATGGGGCTTGGAAATGCTTGCTTAAAATCATATATTTTGACCAGAAAGGGAACCACAATTTAAGAAATTGGATAATGCCATTGTTTAACCTGTATGTTGTCTGCTCTCTTGTTCTCTGTACAAGATCTATGAAGAATCCCTGGTGGGGACAGAATGAAGAGCTCGGATGGAAAGGATTCACCCTGAAGAACCAAGAATGCATCTGTTGTTGTGCTCATTCACTTTTACTGTCCTGGAAGTAGGGAGCTGGACTATCTACCTAAATTGAGGAGGATGAAAAGAGATGGAGCCTGAGAGCCCGATACAAGTTAGGACCATCTGCTGAGGGAATGGAGCATGAATGTGACTAGGATTGAATATGCAACGGAGCACTGAAGACTCACTCATTCCAGCAAAGTGTGAATGGTGTAAATGTGAGATGGTGCCAGTTAGCAGGGTCATGTGGTTTCTTTAGCTCTGGAGAAGAAGCAGAAAAGTGAGTTCGTAGACTGTTCTAGTATCACCGGTCAGGTGAGGCAGGCTGATGAGAGCAATCAAACTGAGAACTTTCCTAACATGAGTCTGAGGAAATTCATGGACTAAGAAAAAGATAGCATCAAAAGGGAAAGATAGGGTCAAATTTAGATTGAATGAAATAAAAATATTTAAATAAAAATATAAAAATATTGGAAGCAATGAATGAATCAAGTTAATATTAGAAAACACAATTTATAAGTGTTAGTTTTCAGGACTGTGTTCAAAATAGTAACTGCTAATCATACATAGCTGCCGAAAATTGAATTGTGCTATATATGTAAAATGAAAACCAAGGGTTGCTATTTGGCTCAGTAGTGAAGTTGTTGCTTTCCCTGTTGGAGTACCTGGCTTGAGCCCTGGCTATTTACTTCTGATTCAGCTTCCTGCTAAGGTGCACCTGGGGAGACAGCAGACAATGGCTCAAGTTCTTGGGTCCCTGCCACTTATCTACATTGCAGACTCACATGGAGTTTTGGCTCTTGGCTTTGCCTGACCCAGCCCCTCAGCTGTTGTGGGCATTTGGGGAGTGAATAAACAGGTACTGATCTCCCTCTGTCTGTTTCTCTATCACTATCTCTCTGTCTCTCTGCCTTTCAAATAAAATTAAAATAAACAAAATAAAATGCAAACCATATTTTGAAGGCTTAGAATGAAAAAAGAATGCATAGTATGTCAATAGTTTAAATATGTATCCCATATTGAAATGATAATATTTGGGTTATATTTGGTTAAAGAAAATATACCTTTACAATTAATTTGTCCTGTTATTTTTAATATATGGCTATTATAAAAGTGAAAATTATACATATGGCTTACATTTTATTTATATTGGCTACAGTGTTTTAGGAGTTGTGTAGTTATAAATTCCAGACAGTTTTTGACCATTTAAAGGATATATGGTGCATAATAGATCAGTATTTTGCAATCATTAGAAAAAGCCACAGTATAAAAATAAAGGGTAAGCAATATGTCAATTTTAATGTGTTAATGATAGTGATCATTGGGGTGGGCATTGTGGTGCAGTAGGTTGAGTTGTTGCTTGGGATGCTGATGTGGGAGTGCCTGGTTTGAGTCCCACCTACTCTGCTTCCTTTTTTTTTTAAGATTTATTTATTTATTTTGAAAGTCAGAGTTACACAGAGAGAGGGAGAGGGAGAGAGAGAGAGAGAGAGAGAGAGAGAGAGGGAGGGAGAGAGAGAGAAGTCTTCCATCCATTGGTTCACTCCCCAATTGGCTGCAACAGCTAGCGCTGTGTCATTCCAAAGCCAGGAGCCAGGAGTCTCTTCCAGGTCTCCCATATGGGTTCAGGGGCCCAAGGACTTGGGTCATCTTCTACTGCTTTCCCAGGCCATAGCAGAGAGCTGTATCAGAAGTGGAGCAGAGCCGGGTCTCGAACTGGAGCCCATATGGGATGTTGGCACTGCAGGCGGCAGCTTTACCAGCTATTCCACAGTGCTGCCCCCCTACTCTGCTTCTGATCCATTTTACTGCTAATGTGTTCTGAGAGCCAGTAGATGATAGATCAAGTGCTTGGGTCCTTGCCACATGTGTGGGAGATGCTTATAAGTTCTGGGTTCCTGGTTTCTACCTGGTCCAATCTTGGCTATTAGGGGCATTTGGGGAGTGAAACAGAGGATGGGATAGTTCTCTCTCTTTCTCTCTCTCTCTCTCTCTCGCTCTCCATAACTCTGCCTTTAAGGTAGATAAAATAAATTAACATTAAAAATGGTTAACATTGCTTAATTTAGGTGAGAAGAGTTTTCCTGGTTTTTCTTTAAAGATTCAATACCCAACTTATTTGTGGATAGCTTAATACATAGATTAGGAAACACACTCAATAGTTTGATGTTTTTAGTCTTTTATTTGTATTTAATTAGTTCTATACTCAGAGTTATGGATTGGCAATATGGGAATAATTGCTTTGTGGCTCTCAAATAGCACTGTATATTCAGATAAAGTATGTGCCCACAAACCTGGAGTGATTTCTCACTGAAACTACTTCCATTGAAGTTAGCAAGCATTTCTCACTTAAAGTAGATATTAAGAAGTAAATGCAATTGGATTTCTAATTTATTTCTTAGTTATACTTATCTCTGAAAGTGAATGAATATGGCTTAATAATTAAACCCTTGTGTATATGGTCAAATGACCTTTGACAAGGGTGCGAAGATTTCTCCATGGGGAAAGTATAGTCTCTTCAATAAAATGTTGGAATAATATATACATGAAAAAGAATGAAGTTGGAACCTTAACCTACACCACATGTAAAACTCAATTCAAATGTATTAAAGATGATAGAACAAGAAGAAATCATAAAGGAAAAGACATTGGGTTTGGGAATAATTTACTAGCTATGGCACTGAAAGCACAGGTTAGAAGACTAAAAAAATACAGATGGGACTACATCAAACTTGAAGTCTTCTGGATGCTATTGGAAATAACTAGCAGAGTAAAAACATTATCAATTGAATGGGAGAAAATACTTGCAAAACATGTATGTGCTATGAGGTTCATATCTAGAATATACACAGAACTTCTATAAATCAACAACAAAATAACAACCAAGATTTTAAAAATGAGCAAAGGACTTGAATAGATTTTCACCAGGAAAATATACAAACTTCTAGAAAACAAATGAAAAGATACTCAGCATCCCAAAACTTTTGAGAAATGCACATCAAAATCACAATGAGATTTCACTTAACTTCCTTCATAATATCTACTATCAAAAAACCAGAAACTAGCAAGTGCTAGTGAGTTAGTGGAGAAATTTGAGTCCTCTCACAGTGTTAGTGTGAATGTAAATTGTGCATCCACCATGGAAAGCAGCATGGTGTTTGTTCAAAGTATATACAATTGGGTTGGGTGTTGAACTTAATGGTTAAGATGCTAGAATACTCATGTCCTATATCAGAGTACCCGTATTTGATCCCTCTCTGGTCCTGACTCTAAATTCCTGCTAATGTGGATCTTGGGAGATAGCAATGGTTGGTCAACTAGTTGGATTCCTACTATAAATCAAAGACCTGGGTTGAGTCCTCAGCTCCTGGCTTCAACCTAGCCCACCCCAGCTTTGGTTGTTTTAGGCATTTGGGGGAATCGAAGCAGTAATTTGGAGCTCTGTTTGTTTGTCTATTTCTTTCTGCTTCTCAAATAAATGCAATTAAAAATAGAATTAACATATGATCCAGACACCCTACTTTTAGGTGCATGTACAAAAATACTTGAAGACAGGGTCCTGACATATCTACATACTCAAGTTCATTGCAGTATTATTGATAGTAGTAAGGAGATAGAATTAACACAAATGTTGATTGCTGAGTAAGGAAAATGTAAATACCAAAGTGAAATTTTTTTTGAATTTCTTTTTTTTATTTAGTAAATATAAATTTACAAGGTAGAGTTTATGGATTACAATGGCTCCCCCCCATAATTTCCCTCCCACGTGTACCCCTCCCATCTCCCGCTCCCTCTCCCATTCCTTTCACATCAAGATTAATTTTCAATTATCTTTATATACAGAAGATTGATTTAGTATATATTAAGTAAAGATTTCATCAGTTTGCACCCACACAGAAACACAAAGTGAAAAATACTGTTTGAGTACTAGTTATAGATGAATTCACAATAGCTAAGACCTGGAACCAACCCAAATGCCCATCAACAGTAGACTGGATAAAGAAATTATGGGACATGTACTCTATAGAATACTATACAGCAGTCAAAAACAATGAAACCTGGTCATTTGCAGCAATATGGAGGAATTTGGAAAACATCATGCTGAGTGAATTAAGCCAGTCCCAAAGGGACAAATATCATATGTTCTCTCTGATCGGTGACAACTAACTGAGCACCAAAGGGGAAACCTGTTGAAGTGAAATTGACACTATGAGAAACAGTGACTTGATCAGCTCTTGTCCTGACTGTTGATGTACAATGTAATACTTTATCCATTTTAGTATTTTTTTTTTGGTTCTAGTACTATTGGTTGAACTCTGTAATTAACACACAATTATTCTTAGGTGTTTACATTTTAACTGAAAAGTGATGCCTGTTAAGAATTTGGAAAGCATTATGCTGAGTGAAATAAGCCAGTCCCAAAGGGACAAATACCATATGTTCTCCCTGATCGGTGACAACTAACTGAGCACCAAAAAGGAAACCTGTTAAAGTGAAATGAACACTATGAGAAATGGTGACTTGAGCAGCCCTTGCCCTGACTGTTGATGAACAACTTACTATGTTATCCCTCTTAGTATTTTTTTGTTTGTTCTACTTAATACTTTTGGTTCATTACTGTAATCAATACACAGTTATTCTCAATTGTTGAAACTTAACTGAAAAGTGATTGCTGTTAAATATAAGAGTGGGAATAAGAGAGGGAAGAGATGTGCAATTCGGGACATGCTCAAGCTGACTTGCCCCAAACGGTAGAGTTAGAAACATACCAGGGGATTCCAATTCAATCCCATTAAGGTGGCATGTACCAATGCCATCTCACTAGTCCCGGTGATCAATTTCTGTTCACAATTGATCATAATGATAGGACTAAGAGCCAAAGGGAGCACATAAACGAGACTAGTGTCTGCAAATACTAGCTGATAGAATAAAAAAGGGAGAGAACGATCCAACATAGGAAGTGAGATACACAGCAGACTCATAGAATGGCAGATGTCCTAAACAGCACTCTGGCCTCAGAATCAGCCCTAAAGGCATTCGGATCTGGCTGAAAAGCCCATGAGAGTATTTCAGGCATGGAAAGCCAAAACACTCTGGCAAAACAAAACAAAACAAAACAAAACAAACCCTACATGAAAGATCTCCGTGAGTGAGATCCCAGTGAAAACAGGTCATCAAAGAAGGAGGTACCTTTCTCTGAAGGGAGGAGAGAACTTCCACTTTGACTACAACCTTGTCTACATATGATCAGAGTTGGTGAACTCAAAAGGCTTCCAAAGCCTTGGCGACTCATGACAAGAGCCTAGGGTGATTACTGATGCCATAAACAAGAGTGTCAATTTGTTAAGTCAACAACAGGAGTCACTGTGCACTTACTCCTCATGTAGGATCTTTGTCCTTAATGTGCTGTACATTTGATTTAATGCTATAACTAGTACTCAAACAATATTTTTCACTTTGTGTTTCTATGTGAGTGCAAACTGTTGAAATCTTTACTTAACATATGCTAAACTTATCTTCTGTATATAAAGAGAACTGAAAATGAATCTTGATGTGAATGGAAGGGGGGAGGGAGAGGGAAAGGGGAGGGTTGCCGGTGGGAGAGAAGTTACGGGGGGGCGGGGAAGCCATTGTAATCCATAAGCTGTACTTTGGAAATTTATATTCATTAAATAAAAGTTAAAAAAAAGATAACCTATTTTTTTTAAAAAAGTAGCAGTGATGGTTCAAGTAATTGGGTACCTGACACCCAGTGTGGGCGACCTGAGCTGTATTCTCAGTCCCTGGCCTCAGTCTTGGGCAATTTCGGTCATTGGGGTAGTGAACCAATGCATGGGAATTCTTTCTCTCCCCATCTCCCTGCTTCCCCTACTCTCTGCCTCTATAATACATAAAAAATAAACTAAATAAATCTTACGCTCAGTGATCCCATTTAATTATGACCATAAAGCTCCATGTTTCTTTCAATACTAACTCTGCATCTGGAGATGGTGCTTGTTTGCTGTAGTTCTGTTTGAGTGAAGATGTTTATTGGTTTATATTCAGGTGCAATTAGCTTTACCTGGGTAGCAGCATATTTTGTTGTATTCATAGTTGAAAATTTGTCAGTATCTATGTAAATGAGCCCTGACAAGTAATTACCTTACTTGAAAGTATCATTGTGTCTCCAAATCACATCTACCTCAGTGAAAATTTTCAGAGATAAAGAGAACAAATAATCACTTAATTCTATGTTCCCAATGTATCTCACACACTAGGACCTAATTTATGCTCCACATATTAGTGAAATCTGTAGAACTGTAAAAAAAAATTATGTTATCATACACAAACAACAGCAACCATTCTTCTAAATTATACACAATTGACATTATGCAAAATAAGCTGGTATGTACAGATGTCATACCTGTTTATGCTATGAAACAAATTACTTTAAATAGTGCCTCAATTTTAGTTTCTTCCCTGCCAGGCAAATTAATCAACCTAGAAAGCATCATTTGGTCCTTATTCTGGAAAATGTTGGCTTACTGGTGAGGTTCTGTGCTTTTTTGAAAACCATGTAGAAACTTTAATGTTTGTATACTATTATTCAATACATCTTAACAGATAATACAGTGAGACAAAGTGACCATTGGTTCACTAAAATTCATTTTCCAGATACTCGTCATTAGGAAGCCTACTCTTGTTTTTTCATCTTCAATTTATGTAAGTAATGACAACTGCAGATTCAGTTGTGTTGGACAGAGAGAATCACAACACATGCTATCCTGTTTTTTCATAATTTATGACTTTCTTAGTTGTAATAATTTCTTCATTATTTTGCTTTGATAAATAACTTTTGAGTCATTGATCCATTTTTTTCTGAATTTACAATGTGTAGAATGATAGTTGAAAATAAAATTGATAAATTCTGAAACAGTATATAAGCTCAGATGACTCCAAACTTGAATATTAGATAAGAACATTGACTGTTTTAATTGTTGTTGAACATATACACCTTTTAAGCATATGGCAATCAGAACATGATAGAATTTTTGATATCTCTCATTCTTCAGAACTTGACTCATCTTTCTTAAGGGCCTTCTCCCGTACCATTTTTCTACCTCTTCCTTGCCCACAAACCCTCACCCTCACTTCTACACTAGCTCTCACCTATACTTTAATCCTTATCTCTATATTCATCCTCAACTCTCTCAATCATACTGGATTTTATTTCTTAATGCACCATACTTTTGACTATTCTGTCTTGCTCTATCTATCTATCTATCTGTCTATTATCTATCTATCTATCTATCTATCTCTCTATCTCTATGAGGGCACTTCAAAAATGTGATTGATAAATTTATTTTGCCTCAAAAATTGTAGTCCAATAAAGGGATCTTCAAAAAGTTTATGGGAATGCATCCTATGAAAACCAATGAATACATTTCTTTTTTCACTAAAATAAACATATCTTTTAATTAGATTTTTCCAGAGAGCTTTGGAAGTACTCTTGTATCTATCTTTCATCCATAAGTCATTTGCTTATAGATTTACTTATTATTTACTTAAAAATGATCTCTGTAGGAAAAGATTATTGAGGAAGATGTTAGTGCTGTACTAAGATGTGTGCTCAAGTTGCCAGTGGAGAGAAATGTTATTAATTAAGGGTAGGAGTCTTCAATGATTCTGAGGAGTTATATGGAGGGTGCTAGATGGCAGAAATGAAGGTGGAAGAGGCTAGTTTGGTCAGGTAGGGAGGAAACATGATGCTATGAAGATAATTTGATTTGGGCACTCAAATTCTCGTTCCACTTCAAAATTAGGTGTTTCTGAATCCATTTGAAACTTACTTTCTTAGAATGTTTTATGTGTAAAGCTATTACTTCCTGGAGTTTATGTGAGAATCATGGGACATAAAACAATGTCCTAAGACAATGTCTATCATGTTATCTGCCCATATATTAATAATGGTGCATCCTACCTTTAAAGAAAGAACAGTGGTCTGAAAATGTTGATTGGAACTTGAACATGTTATGACCCTTGATGTACAGAAGAAAATCAAATAGCCTATATTTCAGAGGAAAGAGAAGACCAGAAAAACATAGTGGAGAGATTATCCCATGAAAATATTGTCTATATTAAGATATATTGATGACTGAATGGAAATTCCATTGGAGTCATTAGAATTGATTTTTCAAAGGGAGTAAATTCAAGGAGGTTGAGGAAAGGAAGGAATTGAGACAGATTTGGGTAAAGCTTTGTCAGTCTAAAAGGGCATTCTCTTTTTTGAGACAATCATAGACTGTGGAAAGCAGTACTTAATGGAAATGTGATTAGCATCAGGATTCCAAAAGGACTAAGAAAAACAAATATTCTTTCTTTTTTTTACATTTAGAGAGTTTTCATTTAAGTATATATAAAGGGTTTAGAGTTATACTTGGTTAATTCAATTTTGAGTTTCAGTTTCTGGCATCTATTGGCTAGAAAGGAACAGGACTGATTGGAAGCATGATTTTCTGAACTTTCCAAGGGGTCCCAGGGAGACTAACAAGAATTCACAATCCTTTGTATTTTAGTTCTTCTGTTTAGAATAGATTGGGAGGTAGTCAGTGCTACCTGACCTAAAGTAAGAAGCATCTAGAAAATGAAAGATAATGAGCTGTGTTTTTAGATAGGATTGGAGTTGAATTTTAGCTTTTTTAGTGGTATAAACCTGGGAAATATAACATCCTTTAGAGACTCTCTTTTCTTAATTGTAAAGTGAGGATGGTAGCAATGAACTTTCTAGGAATCTGTGGGCATTAAGTTGGATAACATGAGCATGCTGCCTATTATATTCAACACAGCAAGTAGAGGTGCCTTTCTTTCCTGTGCATTTACCAGTTGTGTCTCACAATTTTGCCAAATGGTTCATCTTATTCTTTCAGTAGTCAACAAATATGGAGTGAGAATCTGCTGTGTATAGGCTCTATGGTGGGTGCTGGGAATATTATGTGGAAAAGGCAAATAGAGCCACCACCCTTGAGTTATAGACTAGTGTACGTTATGATCCATGTTTTTTACTACTAAAACCATCAGGCAGTGTTTTCAGTTTCACTCCTGTGAAATCAAGTCTATATTTTTTCAGGATTCTTCTACTGAATGCTAATTTGTGTTAAAATCTGATCTCCAATAAAAGGGTTTTTCTTCGGTAGTAATGTGTTTACTTCTAGAAAATTGAAGAAAAATTAGCCCTTATTTGTTGCCTCTTCTTAGTGTCATTACTCTTTATATCGAGTCATAATAATGATAGTTTCAATTAGATAAATAATGTAGCTTTTGTATAGTCTTATTCCTTAGGTATAATGTACTGCTTTGTGAGAGAAGAAATATTATTGTTAGGATTGTGAATAACAGTTTCACATTCAAGACATCTATCTGTCTTTGAAACTAAGAGAAATAAATAAAAGCTTTTTTTCCCTCATATGAACTTGACTTACATGCATAACGATAAGGAAGTAATCTATACAAAGTTCTATTGTAGTCATCTCATAGTATTTTATTCTAAAGGTAGAAGACAATGTATACAACAAGAAGAATTCAATATACTTACATATTTAAAATGGAAATAATAAGATAAATATATATTCCCAAAGTGATCTTTAATGCTCTGAAAAGTTACTACAAGAGGACGTCAGATTTTTCGGAATATACGTGCCGCTTTGGATCACGTCACAGCTCCATAACAAACAGTTATTCAGCATAAACTGGCCCTGTAGAAGCTGCTCTGCCCTTCCCCCTCCATTTTCACTTTTCATGCTCCCATCCTCCCTTGGGAAGATGCATGCTGCTCCATTTGTGCTCAGCACCAGCATTGCCATGGAAACTTGCCTCCTTTTCTTCCCCCTCCTCAGTTACCAAGTACAGCTTCTGGACTCAGTGCCAAGACCTCCTCTGTACAGCCTCAATATTCTTTCAATGTTTAGACAAATCTGTTGGAAAATGTTCTTTACATTGTTTTTTTTCACAGTGCTATAGCTGCAGTTTTGTGCTAACCATCTCCATGGATCTACCCACGTTCTATCCCTCTTTCTTCATCATAGCTTAAAAAAATTGTATTTTTTGGTTTGATATTTAATAGGGTATAAAAGGTAATTCAGGATCACAGAGATTACATCCTTATCATCAGTTTCATCAAGTCCTTAATTAAAAAATTTGTATACCTAATTTCTGGGCATTTCTGTTTTTCAAAAATGACAGCATTAAAACTTGTTGCAAAAATGTCCTAACAGTTATTTAAATTAGTTCTCATATCTTAAAAGTCTGTTAAAACATATCTATAAACCTTAAGTTATTCCAGTCAGCATGATTCAGATGTTCATATAATCTATTGGAATCTCCCACTATTACAGAGGAATTAGGTAGTACATTTTATGAAGACTTGCAAAGTATCATTTATGATTTAATTAGTCATTGCAATATTTTATGCTGGCACAAAAAGTTATGAATATGAAATGAATTTCTGTCCTTTTCCCCATTTTAAAATGTCAATTTTGCTTATAAATTTTTAAAACATTGAAGAATAGGCTTAGCAAAGTATTTATTTATTTAAAATTTTTTTAGAAATAAACTGTATAACCATCCTGGCTCTCCCATATATGCTGACATTGCTATATTTTTCCTTGTAAACATTTATATTTAAAAATTTAAAGATCTCTTATTTGGAAAAAAAATACCTCTAATCAACAGAAGAGGGAGCAATTTTTCCTCATTTTTAACAATGCGGGGTTGTTGTTTTAGTTCTCTTTTCACTCTGTTTTTTTTCTAAATGTAAACCTGCTCTCTCATAATCTCTACTGCTGATTTTCTTTCCTTTCTATTTTTTCTGGGAGGAGGGGTGTCTGGAGCAAGACCACCCATTTCGATCAAGGAAACAAAGGTTAAATTCTTTCTGGTTTGATACTTTCTCTTAGGATATAGTTAAATATTAGAAATCTTTGTCCTCTACTGTATATTTTTACTTGCAACAATGCTTTTAAAAAAATCTACTGAACCAGTTTACAAAGAAGCCCCGGCATTGTGCAGCCAAATGGAGTGATTGTGTGCATTCTCCAGGGTCTGCCTTGTGAGAGACTCTCTCTCTGTTGTTCTCATTCTGAGCTGGGTAGGAACTGTGCACATCTGAATAACAGAGTCTTTTCTGCCTGGTGCAATCCTGGATTGTTACAGTCTAGAGGCCAGCCATGCTGTCACCGGCACAAATTGATTTAACCATCAATTGCTGTGGTCATTAAAGCTGCTAAAAGTCCCCGCCAAACTGATGAATTGCAACTGAATGTGAAATGAGCCTCCAAGTCCGTTTCCCACCATCTCATATCAAAGGCTATTGTATGCCTGCAAAGTAAAGGGTTGGAGGTTCAGGCTGGAGTTCAACAATGGGCCCTGTCAAGGGATAGAGCTCCATTCACTCTGGCACTCCCAATTACAGTTTGCCTTCCATACCTTATTGTATAAAATTTGCATCCAACTAATACATTGAATTATTGGCATACTTTGGGTGTCAAAGGAGTCATTGAATGGTTTGCCCTTAAAATACATGGAATTCTAGGCATCTGTTGGTTACTGGGTCCTGACAATGAAATGATTCCCTGGCTTTTCAATGCTTGCAATAGGACTAATTTTCTCTCAGCTCAGATTTAAGACTTTTAGGCACTATGCACAATGTCTTCCACATTCACAGCCATGAACGCATATCTGGAGTTTTATTTTGTGTGAAGCAGTAGGGGAGGAATGGTACTGTTCTTGCCTAACAATGATACAATTAAAAATTTTAAGAGTCTCTATAAGCTCTTTGGGGCCAAATTAATTGGGCTAAACTGGAACTACCGTTTGATTATTTCTTTTTACCTGAAGAAAAATACATACTAAGAAATGGATGCAAAATTAAAATTGTGGTTAGGCATAGATTTCAATGCCCAGAAGAGATTTTGTTTAATTCTTTTAGAAAAAGAAAAATAGGCTAGATTTTAGACTCACAGTTTGGACAAAGGTCAGTGAATTAATTGGACAATGAGTGTATACATACATATATATGATGAATATATATGCTTAAATACACATTTACATGTATTAGTACCAATAATTATTTAGTAATTGAGTATGTGGAAATGAAAGATCATTGAAATTAAGCTATTCAAGCTTTAATACAGCTATATTAGCAGGAAAATTCAGAAGAGTTCATGTTTTGTAGCAAGATTACCATGGTCCTGGTTGTGATAAAACATTTCTTTTTACTGTCAGATTCTCATTTGAAGAATGCTTTCACTTTAGATCTTGTGTTAAATATGTCAAATAATTTTATTTATACATGCACTTGCATATGCAATTTGAGGAAGTTCACCTCAGGTTTGTTTTTCAGTACTTAGGTTAATATTTAATGACTATGTAAAGAATACCTTTAAATTTCAGTGTCTAGCTGTCTGTTCTTTCTCTTTTTCTCTAACCAAACTTCACAACGTTTTCCTCAATGTGTAGAGGAAGCTCTGTAGGAGAAACATGACTTTGGACATCAAAGGAAGAAAGCTCTCTGTCCATTTCCAGCAGCCCCACATGCTCTGCTTATTTTCTTTCTCTAGTTCATCTTGCCGTGAAGTGGTATCAACGGGACTGAGGAGAACAGATGTGGAAAACAAAATAAATCTGCTTTCATATTGGAACAGGGGTTACATGAATGCAAAGTATGAAAGCAAGCAAGCAAAGCCAGCAAGCACCACAGTGCCAAGAGAAGAGGGAGGAAGGAGGGAGGCTGTACTTAGAGATGCACTGCATAGGTCAGGGGTTCAGGCCATTCAGATGTATTAATAACGAGTTGGCAGACAGATCCAGGTTTGAGTTTCCCTGGACTCTGTTTACCAGAGACTCAGCGTCTCCAGGGGCTGTGTGTGGAAATCCATCAGTAAGAAGTATTACAGTTTGCCCAAGGTTCCAAATGACCCTTAAAGAAGGTCATTGGATTCCTGTCTTTAAAAGATCTATTGTTCAAAAATAAGAGGAAGGGGAACACAAGCTCTCTTGGTTAAAAAGAAAAAAAAAAAGCCCATAAGAAAACCAAACAAAACAAAATGACTGAAAATTACTTAAGCATTGTAAACCAAATGGAACCTCTATGCTTCATGAACCAAAAAACTATATTATATTTTAGATATAATTTAATATGGAAATAAAAATAAATTCTTTCTATAATCTTCACTCTCAGAACAGCATTGGAAATAAGATACTCATTTGTGAGATGAATTGCAAGGTAATAGAATCTCCCAATCTCTTAATTATTTCTCAAAGACAATTTGCCTTTGGATATCTATGCTGAACCAACAGTTTAGAACTCTTTTTAACATTAATGTGGTGGCAGCATTTCTGTATTTATCATAATTATTAATTTATACCATGATTTACTTAAGAAAGTTCTTAAACTAGGTTGAAATGAAAAATTCATGTTATTTCTATTTAAAAAACTTAAAGTCCTCTAATATCTATAGAAGTATTTGTAGAAATATATATTCTTTTTTTTTTTTTTGACAGGCAGAGTTAGACAGTGAGAGAGAGAGAGACAGAGATAAAAGTCTTTCTTTTTCCGTTGGTTCACCCCCCCAAATGGCCACTAAGACTGGCGTGCTGCACCCATCTGAAGCCAGGAGCCAGGTGCTTCCTCCTGGTCTTCCATGCGGGTGCAGGGCACAAGCACTTGGGCCATCCTCCACTGCCTTCTCGGGCCACACCAGAGAGCTGGACTGGAAGAGGAGCAACTGGGACAGAATCTGGCACCCCGACCGGGACTAGAACCAAGGATGCCAGTGCCGCAGGCAGAGGATTAGCCTAGTGAGCTGCGGCGCCGGCCAGAAATATATATTCTTACTGAAGATATTCCTAAGGGGATAGATAGCATGGCACAAGTTTTGTGAAACCAATAATCATGTGGCCAGCGTTGTGGCACAGCATGTTAACCTGTCACCTGTGGCACTGGCATTCCATATGGGTGATGGTTCAAGTCTGGGCAGCCCCGCTTCCAATCCAGCTCCATGCTGGTGTGCCTCAGCGAGCAGCAGAGGATGGCCCAAGTACTTGGGCCCCTGCACCCATGTGGGAGACCCAGATGGAGTTCTTGGCTCCTAGTGTCAACTGATCCAGTCTCAGTCGTTTGGGGAGAGAACCAGCAGATGGAAGACATTTTCTCTCTCTGTAACTGCTCTGAAAGTAAATAAATACATCTTTAAAAAAAAACCTCTATAATTAGCTTAAAATGTGTAATTTAAATTTAAGAATATTTTATTTGCACACATGTTTTTTAACAGCTTAAGAGAGCTTTCATTAAAATTTTATCTTGATTTCCTTATATCAGATTTAAGAGAGAAGTAAGCCTGCTGGCTTTTTTTTTTTCTTTTCTATTTTATGGACTGAAGTATTGCCCAATTCCTGAATGAAAAATAAAAGTAATAAAGATCATTAAGAAGGCACTACATCTAATAGATACTAGATAAATATGTGAAGTGAACCCAACATTCAGGTTCTAGGAGTTCCTGAAGGCATGGAAAGAGAGAAAGGATTAGAAGGCCTTTCTAGTGAAATAATAGCAGAAAAATTCTCAGGTTTGGAGAAAGAAAGGAACATCCATGTACAGGAAGCACGCAGAACTCCCAGTAGACATGACCAGAAAAGATCCTCGCCACAACACATTGTAATCAACCTCACCACAGTGAAACATAAAGCGAGGATTCTAAAATGTACAAGAGAGGGATCTCCAATTAGACTCACAGCAGACTTCTCATCAGAAACCCTACAGGCTAGGAGAGAACAGCGAGATATAGTCCAAGTCTTAAGAGAAAAGTCTGTCATCCCAGAATATTATACCCTGCAAAGCTCTCATTTGTGAATGAAGCTGAAATAAAGACCTTCCATAACAAACAGAAATTGAAAGAATTTTTCATCACCCGTCCAGCCCTGCAAAAGATGCTTAACGATGTGCTGCACACAGAAACATGATCATTGCTATGAAAGAAGGTAAAGGAAGAAAATCTCTCAGTAAAAGATCAAAGGAAGATCAAACAATAAATTAGGAATATTTTTGGAGAGTCAGAATTTTGGTTAATTTCCTAACATAAAATGACTGAGAAAACATGGGCAAGAGCTTTGGTCTTCCGTGTTTAAAGTTCATTCTTTTTTTTTTTTAAAGCTTTATTAATTTGAAAGCCAGAGTTACAGAGAGGCAGAGGCAGAGAGAGATGGAGAAAGTCTTCCATCTGCTGGTTCATTCCCCAAATGGCCACAATAGCCAGAGGTGGGCTGATCAGAAACCAGGAGCCAGAAGCTTCTTCTGAGTCTCCCAGGTGGGTGCAGGAGTGCAGGGACTTGGGCCATTTTCCACTGCTTTCCCAGGCCGTAGAAGAGAGCTGGGTGGGAAGTGGAGCACCTGGGACTCAAACTGGTGCCCATATGAGATACCAGCACTGCAGGCAGTGGCTTTATCTGCTACTCCATGGCGTTGGCCCCATTACACTATGGTGTTTCCATAATAATTTTGAGTTGAGGGCATAATGGAGTTAATTTTTAATTCTTTGGGGGGAAAATGGTGAGCTTTTTATAGCATATTTAGACTTCTCAAACCAGAGAGTGTCTCTCTTGGTTCTTGGGCACATTTTTATGGAACCAGAACTCTGGATATTATATTTTGTGTAGTTTTATTTAAAAGATTGTATGGGATATTCCTACATTTTAATGCTTTTGTTTCAAATTATTTTTGAAGGTTATTTCATTGCTTCCTTTAGTATAAAAATTCTTGTTTTAAAAGTTGACTGGAGTTGGCGTTATGGCACAGTAGGTTAGTCCTCTTCCTGCGGCGCCAGTGTCCCATGTGGGTGCTGGTTCTGGTCCTGACTGCTCCTCTTCCAATTCTGCTCTCTGCTGTGGCCTGAGAAAGCAGTAGAAGATGGCTCACATGTGTGGGCCCCTGCACCCACGTGGGAGACAAGGAAGAAGCACCTGGCTCCTGGCTTCAGATTGGGGCAGCTCTGGCTGTTGCGGCCATCTGGGGAGTGAACCAGCAGAAGGAAGATCTTTCTCTCTGTCTTTCCCTCTCACTGTCTGTAGCTCTACCTCTCAAAAAAAAAAAAAAAAAAACTTAAAAAAAGTTGACTTATTTTCATTTTCATTTAGTTCAAAATTTTTTTTAAAAGATTTATTTTATTTATTTGAAAGAAAGAGTTACCGAAAGATGTAGAGACAGAGAAAGAAAAGTCTTCCATCTGCTGGTTCACTCCCTGAATAGCTGCAATGGCCAGAGCTGAGCTGATCCAAAGCCAGGAGCCAGGAACTTCTTCTGGGTCTCTCATGTGCATGTGATATGTGGCCCAGCCAGGAAGATAGGATATGATTGATTAGATTTGTGAGCTGGAGACCATGCACCCCTGCCCCTACCTGATCTCACCTCTGTACACCTACCTACCAATCAGATATTGATGCTCAAAATGATTATTGATGCAGTTGAGTCTTGTCTACCATATTTCTTACTGTTTGCTGCTTGTTACCCTTGTTTTTCCTTTGTTTCCCACTCTTTTTTTGTCCTTTGTAGTTTTAATGGAGCATTTTATGATTCTCTCTTTAGCATATACATTATACTTCTTTAATTTTGTTTTCTGCCCCAAATATATTTAATATTAATCAAAATCTACTTCCATATGGCACTATGCCACTTCATAGGTAGGCGACAACATTATAATAACAACATAAATCGAATTCTTCCCTCCCATCTCTTGCATCATTGCTATTTATTTCACTTACATGGAAGCATATATAGTATTTACATATATATATATGTAATATGCACATGTAGTTGACTACATTATTATTATTTTTTTGAAAAAACTGCTATCAGGTTAATTAAGATGATAAGAAGTTGCTGCTGTGGTGTAGTGGTCTAAGCCTCTGCCTGTAGCGCCAGCATCCCCATATAGGCACTGGTTTGTGTCCTGGTTGCTCTGCTTCCAATCCATCTCTCTGATTATGGCCTGGGAAAGCAGTAGAAGATGGCCCAAGTCCTTGGGCCCCTGCATCCACGTGGGAGACCAGGAAGAAGCTCCTGCTCCTGGCTTCGGGGAGTGAACCATCAGATGGGAGACTTCTCTCTTTCTGTCTCTCCCTCTCTCTGTCTGTAACTCTACCTCTCAAATAAATAAATAAAATATTTCTTTTTTAAAGAAGACAATAAAAAATGTTTTATTTTACTTTCACTTATATCTTCTCTGGCACTCTTACTTTCTGTGACTCCACATTTCTGACCTACATTGTACTCCTCTAAAATGCTTCAATAGTTGCAAAGCAGGTCTGGTAGCAACAAATCCCCTGAATTTTTGTTTGTCAGGGAAGGTCTTTATTTTTCCTCTACCTGTGAAGTATAGTTTTGCATAGTATAGGATTCTGAGCTGGTGATTTTTTTGTCTTCTCTGAGTTTAATATTTCATTCCACTTTTTCTTGCCTGTAAACTTTCTGAGGAGAAATTGGATGCTATTCTTATCTTTGTTCCTCAGCCGGTCAGGGGTTTTTCCCTTTTGGTTTCTTTTGGTAATTTTTCTTTTATTTTCTGTAGTTTGAATATAATATATCTATGTGCAGTTAATCTTGACATTAATCCTGCTGGTGTCCTCATAAGCTTCCTGGATCTGTTTCTGATGGGGAAAATAATTGGGAGGAAATACTCAGTTATCATTGTTTCAAATATTTCTTCTGTTCCTTTTTCTCTTTTTTGTACTTCTAGTAGCTTGCCTCAACTTATTGCATTTCTTTTTTAAGTGTTTTTTTTTTTCTCTCCCCCTTTTGTTTTTGAAGGTTGCAATGGAGATATTCTCAAACTCAGATTCTTTCCTCCTTAATGTCCAGTCAAACAATAAACTCACTAATGGTATACTCATCTCTATTTCAGGGTCTCTATGTCTAGCAATTTTTTGGTTCCTTCTTAGAATTTCCATGTCCTTGCTTACATTGCCCATCTGTTCTTCCTTGCTGTCTACATCATTTGTGAGAACACTTAACATTTTAAAAAGCTTAATTTACTTACCTTTATTTACTTGAGACATAGAAAGACATAGAGAAACAGCAGAAAGACAGAGAGAACTCCCATATGATGATTCACTCCCTAAATGCCTGCAATGGCTGTGGGCAAAGTCAGGAGCTGGGAACTGAACCCAGGTCTTCCACCTGCCAGAGGCCCAACCACTTGAGCAATCGTCTACTCCGTTCATCTTACCAGGTAGCTGGAATCAGAAGCAGAGCAGGACTAGAATCCACACACTCAGATAGGAGATGCTGGCATTCTACCTGGCATCTTAATCACAAAATCAAATTCCTACCCCATTCTTAACATTTTAGTTATGGCTGTTTTGAATTCTCAGCCTGATAATTCAAATATACCTGCCATATTCAAGTCTACTACTGATGATTGCTTCATCTCTTCAAACTGTTTTTTTTTTTTTTGTATTTTTTTCCCCTGATGCCCACGCACAACATAATAACTGAAAGGAATTGTTGTAGATAGGACTTTAGAAATGTCGAGCTGCTATGCAGGGAGGACCCTGAGATTAGGTCTCAGCCTTTGTCGCTGGACCGCGTACTGCGCAAGCTTCCTAACTGGTCCTTCTCCTTAGCTGGGGTGTAGCGGCCAGAATGGAACTGGGTATTTTCCTTCTCCAGGTAACAATCCCAGTATAGTAGGCTCTGGTTAAACATGAGTAGTTTCTCCTTCAGGCAGACCCTCAACAGAATGTTCTATTTTTAAAGTTTATTTATTTATTTTGAATTATTTGAAATGCAGGCAGACTCTTTGAGAGAGAGATTGATCATCTGTCTCTTGATTCACTCCCTACATGCTCACCCTAGCTGAGGCTTGGCCAGGCCAAAGCCAGGAGCATGAAACTATTTCAATCCCCACGTGAACAGCAGGGACCCAAGGACTTGCGGTATAACCTGTTGCCTCCAGGGTGCACAGGAGCAGAATGTTCGATCAGCAATCTAATATGGGGCGTGTGTGTCTCAAAAGGTTGCTTGACCCTGCACTAAAATACTGACCTCATGAATGAGCCGTTTTGAAATAAGACAGAATTCTATTTTTCTTAGTATTATCTGGTTCCAAATTTTCTAATAAACTCCAGTTTATAGTCCAGCTTTTTAATCCATCTTCCATACTGGCCAATTAGGAGTCTGGATAAATTCACAGTTTTTTCTAGAAGACGTGCCTTGTTAGCTATGGCTACCTAAATGTGTTTTAAAGTAGTGTTTTCTACCTTTTCTCACTTATTAAATAAGTCATGATCTTCTTTCTCTCTATTCTCAATTTAAAAATATCTGTAATATCTGGAGATAGCTTACCTCACACTTTTCTCACTTTTCAGGCTCATATTTTGAGATATGTACATTTTTAGTTCATTTTTAAAGATTTATTTATGTATTTGAGAGGCAAAGCAACAGAAAGAGAGAGGGAGAAACACAGAGGTCTTCCATCTACTGGTCCACTCCCCAAGTGGCTGCAGTGGCCGGAGCTGGTCAGATTTCATCTCCACAAGGGTGAAGGGGCCCAAGCACTTGGACCATCTTTCCCTGTTTTCCCAGGCCATAAGCGGAGAGCTGGATAGGAAAAGGAGCAGCAAGGACATGAACCAGCACCCATAAAGGTGCCATAGACGGAGACCAATCCTGAGAGACATATGCTTTAAAAAAAATTACTTCACTCTTATTAAATAAGATATTCTCAGGGCTGGCACTGTGGTGCAGTGGGTTAACGCCCTGGCCTGCAGTGCCAGCATTCCATATGGGCGCCGTTTTGAGTCCTGGCTGCTCCACTTCTGATCCAGCTCTCTGCTATGGCCTGGGATAGCAGTAGAAGATGGCCCAAGTCCTTGGACCCCTGCACTGATGTGGGAGACCCAGAAAAAGTTTCTGGCTCCTGGCTTCGGATCGGTGCATTTCCGGCTGTTGCGGCCAATTGGGGAGTGAACCATCAGATAGAAGACCTCTCTCTCTCTCTCTTTCTCTCTCTGCCTCTCCTCTCTCTGTGTCTGACTTTAAAATAAATAAATAAATCTTTTTTTAAAAAATAAGATATTCTCAACTATTGTCTTAAAACATTGTTTATTGATTGATTTTTGGAAACTGACTCCTTTTTTTAATTTCATTTATATAGTGTTTATTACAGAAGTCAAATTCATTGGGGGGAAAGTTAGTAAATACAAGCAAGCATTTAAAAAAATTAAGACCGTATTCAAGAAACCACCTCATATTATCCTTTAAGCTACGTCTGTCTGTCTATATAGCCACATCTACACCCACATCATATTTTAAGCTAAATGAAGCATTGTGGTGCATATTATTTTGTAACTATTTTTTGATAAATGCCACTTTTTCATTTTAGTAAATTTTTATTGTGTCTCGTTTTCAGATAATATAGAAACCTCCACATCTGATTGTCAAATATTTTTTACATTGCATCTAGTCACTACAGTCCTCTTTTGATCAAGCACAACTTCTATTTCATAATACATATACATTATAGAAATTTAGCCAGTTTCCTTTCCTTGAAGAATGTTTTACTCTGACTTTATCTTCTCTCCCTCCTTCCCTTTCTTTTTCCCTCCCTCCTCTCTCCTCCCTCCCTCTTCCCTCCCTTCTCTCTCCTCCCTCCCTCCCTGTTCCCTCCCTTCTCTCTCCTCCCTCCCTCCCTCTTCCCTCCCTTCTCTCTCCTCCCTCCCTCCTTCTTCCCTCCTTCCTCTCTCCTCCCTTCCTCCCTTCCTCCCTCCTCTCTCCTCTCTCCTCCCTCCCTCCCTATAAGCCTTTATTCTCTATGAATCTTGAAAAGATGAATCAGCTTCTGAAGGTTTGAGGGATTCAGGTTGAACATTTGTGGTTAGGATGCGACACAGGTGGCTCCGTGGGTTTCTTGTTGAGTCCTGTCAGGCACAGGATATCCAGTGACTCACGAGTAGTACTGCACAGGTGGGCCACTGGGTCTGGATGATGACAGTCAGGTCCTTCTACTGCACTGACAGACTCTGCCCCAAGGGCTTAGGAAATAATTTGTGTCAAGTTTGGTTTCTGATTGACTTTCTCTTAATGGTTTTAACATGACTTGATAACACGCTCCTGGATAGAATATTTCATTAAGGTTTTGGGGAAATGATGTTTTCAGAATCCTACAATCCCTGCTACATTTATTAGCTTAAATATTTCATAAATTAGAGCAATCTCTCATCACTGTGGTTATCTAGTTACTTTAAAAGTCTCGGCCAGCTCTGCGGCTCACTTGACTAATCCTCTGCCTGCGGCGCTGGCACCGCGGGTTCTAGTCCGGTCAGGGTGCCAGATTCTGTCCCAGTTGCTCTTCTTCCAGTCCAGCTCTCTGCTGTGGCCTGGAAGTGCAGTGGAGGATGGGAGAGTATGGGTAGATAATCGCATGGGAATTTGTTATAGGAAGATGTACTACATTTATTTCCAGGGTGTTGACGGCTCTGGGGCTATATATAGACCTCAATTTTAGGATTATTTTATTTTATTCAAATTAATTTAATGGATAACAAAACTTTATGTAGGCAGGAACTAACATCCCAGGTTCACAGTACTGAAAATCAAAAAGCAGTTTAAAAATGGAATCTTCATTCCCTTTAAGTCATTTGGTAGCAGTCTGTGACCTCATCTGAACTCAAGTGGTGGCCAGCTGCTTAAGTGTTTATTTTTTTGGGTAATCCTACATTTATCTGTTGAAATATTAGCATGTTTGATTACAAGGAACTACTGAAGACTCTGGCTGCAGTGTTACATAATATACCGTTATGTGTGCCTTTTTAGTTTTTGAAACCCGAGAAAACCTAAGTCTCAGAACACATTTTACCCCAAGGGTTTTGGATAAGGGCTGCAATCTGTACTAACATTCTGCCAGAAAGAAAAATGATGTTTTGAGATTTAAGTTACTTGCCCAAGGCCATGAGAGATAAGTTGTTAAGCCAGGTTTGAATCTGTTCTGCCTGGGTCCAGGGGTAGAATACATGTCATCCAGTTGCTGTCATTAGATGTGACTTTTGTACACAACTTCTTAGCACAAATTGTACATAGGTGGAGGATAAATAAGCCCTATGAGAACTCATATAATCTCATTTTGGAAGGAATCTGACTATAAATTAATGGGAAAAGTAGCTTTCATAAATTGGAAGGAAAAATATTTTATTTTAATATGAGGTAAGAGACTCAGACTTTCTTCTCCTCTGTTAAATGAGTGACATGTTCAGATAGCACCTACCATCATCACAATTATCAACTGAATGGCCCTATGTGCAGAATTCATGAGTTCTTGCACAAAAGGAATTTATATCTGAAAATCCATTCTACATCACAACTACCATTAATAGTAGCTAACATTGACTGAATTCTCAGAATTTTCCTGTACTGTGGTGACCATTTCATATTCATAATTTCATCTAATGCTTAAACACCATTATAAAGTAGGCAGTATTTATTACTCCTTTATTATGGATAAGGAAATCCAAGTTCAGAGAAGCTTAGCAAGTTCCCAAGGTCACATATCTAGTAAATGGGAAAGACAGGCTTCTGATCTGTGTTCCCAGATGCTGAAATGGTAGTTTATTGCCATGTAACACCTTGTCTGTCAAAAGGAAAGAATGATAGCAATAAAACTACTGGCCGGCGCCGCGGCTCACTAGGCTAATCCTCCGCCTTGCGGCGCCGGCACACCGGGTTCTAGTCCCGGTCGGGGCGCCGGATTCTGTCCCGGTTGCCCCTCTTCCAGGCCAGCTCTCTGCTGTGGCCAGGGAGTGCAGTGGAGGATGGCCCAGGTGCTTGGGCCCTGCACCCCATGGGAGACCAGGAGGGGCGCCTGGCTCCTGGCTCCTGCCATCGGATCGGCGCGGTGTGCCGGCCGCAGCACGCCAGCCGCGGCGGCCATTGGAGGGTGAACCAACGGCAAAGGAAGACCTTTCTCTCTGTCTCTCTCTCTCACTGTCCACTCTGCCTGTCAAAAAAAAAAAAAAAAAAAAAAAAAACTACTATCTTTGTAAGCCTATTATGAGCCATAAACTTTGTACCTGTATCCTGTAGTCCATACAACAATCCTGAAACTAAGATTTGTAAAGTTACATGCTTTGCCTATGCCTATACAATTACTACTTGTTCCTTTCTGTTACAAAGCGAAGGTACTTAAATATGAGAAGAAAAAGATTTCTGAATATGACTTATTACACTGTAATAGCCTAGGAGAGTTATTTCAGTTATTGGTGCATAGTGCTTATGATAAGGTCAACTTCAGAAGCAGTGAAAATTATGTCTGTTTATTTTTTAGGACTACAGTTTGGTCATTCTACAAAGTTTTCTTACTTACATACATTTCTTTCCTTTGCTTGGAGGATATTGTACATTGAAAGAGAAGAAGATACAGTAACTTTGTTCACTGAATGACTTGTTATGCTATTGAAAGGTTTTTGGTGATCAAGACAGGTGTGTAGCTTTTGTAGGTGCTGGTATTTATCCCCGAAGAAACTGAAGGACCTAAAGCCATCTCCAGTAGAATAGAAGACTCATGGATCTGATGTTCTTCTCCCTCCATGGAATTTGAAAGGGTGATAGAAATAGACTGAGAAGATAATAAGAAGGAAAGTGGATAAGCTAGGGTAAGACAGACCCCTACATGCCTGCCTGATACAGGTCCTGTGAAGGCAAAGAGTTGACTGAACAGGCAAAGCCAGGAAATATTTACCACAACTCACAGGCCTCACGAGTAGGTGAGAATGTCTAAAGATAAGTGTTCCTTTGCAGTCTTGGGTCATTTTTACCTGTCTTTACTGAGCTGGTTGACACAAGTAGGACTTTGAAAATGAGGATGATCCTTTAATCTCTTTCTCTGCATTGACATCATGAGCACAGGGGCCCAAGTGAGTACAAAGGATAGCTGTTCTTTGGGAACTATTTGATCATAAATGAGGGAGGGGAAGAGGTGGACGTAGATGAGTAGGGTGCTCTGGATGAGTTATTTGTTAGTCTGCAAAGGACTTAGGTCAATCACTTTAGAGGGAGAGCAAATTCCACTTGTGAATGCTTTTGTAGAAGTTGGACACTTCGAAATCTGGCTAATGAAAATACCTAACAATGTTTCAACACCTAAGCACTTGCAGCTCTAGTTCTTAGAGCATAATCTCAAGGCCATTCAGGAGTAACTGTAAGTTTCTCAGTGCAGCACGATTTGACTCTACTGGGAATTAGGTCAGAATTCATAAGTAAAGTCTCTACACAGCTACATTCACTTTAGACACTAGCTGCAAGCCCCAGAGGTCTCAGACCATCTGACTTCTGATCAATTGAATACAATATTGGCAGTTCCCACTACACTCTCAGATTTGATTATTTAACAGAATGACTCTAAGAATGCAGGAAAGCACTTTACCATAACATTTTATTATAAAGGATAAAAATCCTTTATATTTAGTTCTATACAACTCTTAATATCAGGCTTTTGTGTCCTTGGTATATGCCACCTTCCTGATATGTACTGATGTATATCAACAACTCAGAGATTCATGAATTTTTGGGTGTGCAGAGTTTCAAGTGGAGTTCTGCTACATACATGTGAATGATTGAATCATTGAACACCTCTCCCCTTCTTGAGGTTGGGTTGGATCAAGGTTCCAACCCTCTAAAAATGTGGTTGATTTTTCCAACATAGCTAGTCCCAGTGTGAAACTATCAAGGTTCACCATGAATCATTTCATTAGGATAAACTCAGGCAATCTTCTAGGGGGCATCATGGAAAACAGGCATTCTTATCACTTTACCTAAGGAAATTCCCAGGATGGGGGACTTTCTCTAAGGAATTAAAAATGGAGATCAGCCAAATTCTTTATTATAACGTGCTTGAGTTAAATTACAGAACAGAGTACCAAGAGGTACTGCGTTGTGAGTGGATGGAGGTTATGGGGGAGGGGTCACTGTAATCCAAAAGCTGTACTTTGGAAATTTATATTTATTAAATAAAAGTTAAAAAATTTAAATTGTAAAAAGCAAAAAGATCCTAGTTTAGTGGAAATATAGGCAAGGGCTCTAAACAATAATCGAATGGAATTATGGCCATTTCACTGATAGCAAATTTTAAGGTAATCAGAGATCATCAAAACTATAGTGGTATAATATTCTTTTTAAAAATGTTTATTTATTTATTTGAAAGGTAGACTTGAGAGAGAGAGAGAAAGAGAGAGAGACAGAGATCTTCCATTTGCTGGTTCACTCCCCAAATGGCTGCAACTGCCAGAACTGGATTAGTCCAAATCCAGGAACAAGGAGCTTTTTCTGGGTACAGTGGCCTAAGCACCTAGGCCATCTTCTGCTGCTTTTCCAGGCCCATTAGCAGGGAGCTGGATCAGAAGTGGAGGAGCTAGGATGCGAACTGGTGCTTGTATTGGATGCCAGCGGCTCAGGTGGAGGGCTTTACCTGCCATACCACAACACTGGCCCTGGTATAACATTCTTAACCATTGGCTTGACAAAGGTATGAACCAAAGATTGACAAAAATAGATTTGCAGCAATACTGATACACACAGGCATTTCTTTCTTTCTTTTTTATTTTTTAAATTATTTTTTCTTTTTAAATTTTACATAAAGGAGAACATGTGGTATTTCTTTGTGTGATTGGCTTATCACACTCAACATGATGTCCTAAGTTGCATTCTACCTATTAAAAATGTAAATGAAAGAAAAGAAATGAAATGCTGAAAAGTAAATACAATATACAAGTAGAAAATATATATTAAAAATACATTTAAAATATTCAGTTTTATTTTTACTAGCAATAGCACCAGGATTATGATTTGGCATGGTCATTTTAGAATTTATAAACAGGTATCAGATGCTGAAGGTTCACCTGTATTCACAAACCTGGAATTCCTATCAAGAAAAATAATTATGAAAGGATAGAACTGAAAGCTGAGAACCTCTGGAGAATCTACAATTTGAGGAGCTCAGGCAGAGGAAACTGAAATTTTTTTTTTCCTAATACTTCTTTTGTATGTTGAGGCAAATGTAATCTATCTGTAAGAAAGAGACTAAGTGCAGCTAGGAAAAAGCAGAGTCAGCAGATCCATCAGTCAAGTTAGCCTGCTGGAAAATAACAGTGCACACATTAGGTAAGGAACACGTCTTCTCATGTAAAAAGAAGCATGAGGCTAACCAAGTATGATTTAATGCAAGAAAAAAAGGGATTACACATATATTGCTGGATGACCCAGGATCGCTGCCTAGAAATGTGATTATCCTTTGCTACTGTGCAAAAATACAGCTATCTCAACTGTTAATCAAGAGAGTGGCAATTAGATTAGGAGGTAGATAAGCAGCATGTAATTGAGCTTATAAATACTTGATCTGTTTAAGCCATTCTATATCTCCTGTTTAGAAGTTTCAACTGTACTTAGAAAACAGAATTACCATGTTTTTTGGGATGAAAATTAAAACACACTGTATTTAAAAAATCATAACACATAGAGAACTATAAAGAAAAAAGCAAAAATCACCTTTAATCTTAGGATAAATGCTAACAAAATATTCATAAGTCTATATGTGAGTTTATATATATTAAATATATACATGTGCTTATATAATAATAGTGTAATATTTTATATGCTTCTATGTAATTTGCTATTTTTATTAGTTAAGCCCTGGATTTTCTGTAGATTAATAGTTATCTACGCATCATTGTTTTAGTGCCTCTCATAACATCACATGTCTGCACCATAATGCTTTTTAACAAATGCTATTCTTAAAATGATCAGTCTCCATAATTCTAATGATCCTATTCTTGGCTTCTACTCTTCACCCACAAAATCATGTGGTTGGGATTCAAGCCTACTTGATGCCTAAGGCCAATGTAGACATTTATTAGAGTTTTTTCTTTTATTAGCTACATGGCTTGAAAGATTATGTCTCCCTACTGCTAAAGTACAGAAAGAAAATGGCCAATTAGTTAAACATTATCATGAACAACAATCTCTAAGTAAAAAGATCCCAAGATAAGGCCAAAGGAACATATATTTAAGGAGAATAATATACGTAATTTGTGTATATTCTTCAAAGGATCCTTGAATAGAAGGAGAACTACTCTGAGAAAGTTTAAGTCTCTCCAACATAAGGCAAACAACCTTAAAAGTAAGCAATGATGTTTACAATTAAGAATCAGTTAAAAAAACAGATAATCAATAGCTACTTGATTTTCCCTAATTTGTTTCTACTTGCCAGTCTATGGAATTTACTTGTTGGAATTATTGAATAATATTTTTATTAGTTGTATTGACAAAAATATGTATTCTTGTTTTGTGCAAAGTTAACAAGTAAAAAAATTATCATTTACTTATTAATGCCTGTAGGACACTTAATCATTGAGACCATGGAATAGTTCTTATAACAATATTCACTGCAAGGACAAAATGACTAATCCTATGCAAAATATCTATGATAAAACAAACACATATTTTAGGTATCCATAAACTATAAATTGTCAATGAATCTTGTTACTATTTTATTCTAAAATATTATGGCGTTATAGCATCCATGAACATAGATGGCAGAACAATTTTGTTAATTTAATGAATGCTTTTCCTGCAAACTGTAACAGTAAATACATTTTAAATTAATAGTAAATGTTTAGTGCCACAGACAACTCACTAGAAAGCTCTTGCTGAATGAGGTTGCCATATATTGGTCTGCAGTGAACTTCCCAAACTTTTCCTGCATCCTTCAGATAGTATAGTCCCTGTGTATGCTAACAGTGTCACCATAATCAAGGAATATTTTAATGTTATGATTAAAGCTTATGTTACACAAATAACCTTAGGAAAGTAGAAATTGTCTTCCAAAAAATTCCCATTCCTCATTCACCAAGGAGAAAGGCAGGTAGCAAACTGAATCATTGCATCTTGATTGCATGGGATTCATACAGTTACTTTGGAATGCACAGAAACATGAAACCCATGAGTGTGAAATTATCATCCAGGCACTTTTATCAAATGATAGGGGACATTCATGAGACCATATGAATTGCCAGGATGCTGAATGGCTCCATTCTTCTTTTTTGGTGGAAAATATTAGGAGTTGTTTCTATGGATGGACAGATTTCTTGTAGGGGATTTTGTCTGTGAATTGTTCACTCTGTCTCTGCCCTTAATTTCCATATTGAGAGTTAATTCAGGAGTACATATAGTGTTTGACCATGCAAGACACGGAGCAGATCTTCTGGCTATTTCTAGCCTAATGGGTGGATCCAGTCAGTTGAAAGGAAATATTTTCCTTAGTGATCAAGTCAAACATTGGCCATTTAGCAAATGACATTTTCCCTGGCCAGATGAACTGACACATGATGGGACAGAAGACCCAATTCAAGCAAATGGGAAAGAAAAGGAGGGTTTCTTAGAAAAAAAAAAAAGCCTCATCCTTAAGGGAAAGCTGCTAGGCAAGGGGTAATATTTTTTTTTCCATTGACTGCCATTGTCTGTAAAAATAAGACCTGGAACACTATGCCAGTTTCTCCACGCTGAGAGATGTCTGTCTGGGGATGAATCAGCATAGAAACAAATGCTCAGTTGTGAGAATACAAAAAAATTGAGTGGAAACCTCTAACTTACACCAGCCCTTGAAGCTTCCCTTTCTCTAGACTTCTAGTTACATGAGTCAACAAGTTCCCTACTTATAACCCAATATGAGCTAGTTTCAATATCATTTGTAGGTGATAACTTTCTTAAATATTATGGAACTTTCTTCCCCACCCCACCCCACCTCACCAAAGTGGCATAGTATTTTATTCAGAGCCACCTTCAGAGGTACTATCATGTTTTCTCTAAAGAGCAGCGTAAATGCAAATCGGTGGCCAGCGCTGCGGCTCAATAGGCTAATCCTCCACCTGAGGTGCTGGCACACTGGGTTCTAGTCCTGGTCGGGGCGCTGGATTCTGTCCCGGTTGCCCCTCTTCCAGGCCAGCTCTCTGCTGTCGCCTGGGAGTGCAATGGAGAATGGCCCAAGTGTTTGGGCCTTGCACCTGCATGGGAGACCAGGATAAGCACCTGGCTCCTGGTTTTGGATCAGCGCAGTGCGCCTGCCACAGCGCACTGGCTGCAGCGGCCATTGGAGGGTGAACCAACAGTAAAGGAAGACCTTTCTCTCTGTCTCTCTCTCTCTCACTGTCCACTCTGCCTGTCAAAAATAAATAAAAAAAAAAAAAAGTAAATCGGTAATAGTATAGAAGCCTCACAATTTTTTTCTCAAGTGGTACTGAAAACTGAAGAATTCATGTACAGGTCTTGGTTATTTTCAGCAACTGTTATAAATGACAGAAAGAAAGACTGTCCTCAGTGAGTTTGCAGAGAGTATAAAAGCCAAGCTGATCTAGTTTCCTATTGCATGATCCAAATAAATCGTTGGCACCCATTTACCTCATTCTCTGTAGAAAAATAACATATGGTATCCTTAAGCAGTGCCTAGTACACAGTAGGAACTTAAAATTATTTTTTAGTGTATGTACAACAAACAACAAATGAATGAATATACAGATTACCTCTGCGTGAACATAACCCAGCAAGCTAAAAGAGTAACATTGGTTTTGTAACTCATCTTTTTTATAAAAGGAACTAGCCCTGACGCTTTACACAAAGTGTCATACAGAAAACTTTCCTGAAATCATAGCCTTTTCACAAAGTTCCATATCAGTGACCACAGTTAGAATTCTCTGCAGCCATTGGCATTCATGCTCCCGACATGCTGGCACATAGACTTTCTCAGATGGCTAGAATACCAGGTGACTCCATGTTCAATGAAATAGAGATTGTTGCTTATGCTGAATACTTTATCATATGAAATTCTCATGAAGCATTTATGGTGGTTATAATTGTATGTCCCCTTTTAATATTTCATTATTTACATAACTGAGATTTTCCACATCAATAGAAATGTTAAGTATTTGGGTTACCTAGGAGCTCCTTTCACATACCCTCTACTCCCCTCCCTTACTATGGTTCCTTTCTCTAGGGTGAAAAAAATTCTTCTTGTGACTATGGAGATAGTTCTAGGGTTAGTATTCCCTGTGAAATTCTGAGTAGAATGAGGAAAGCTTGGAGATTTAAGCTCTTGTATCTCAAAGCTATTGTCTTTGGTTATAGTAGGGAAAGGTGCTTTGGATCAGACACTGAATTTACCTCTTTGTCACAATCAAAGTAAAGCTCTAGGAAGTCCAGATTTTGACCCATTCAGGGTTTGAACAATTCCAGGGGCTGAAAGGACAAATGTGCAGTGATCAGACTTATGCACCACTATGCCGTATATATTAGAAGCATATCTCTGAGAAGTCTTCAACCAAGATGGGTGTACTTCTTAACCCCATGCATTGGGGCCTGCTTATTGGGCTTTTGTGTCTAGGGCACATATTTGCATAGCCTTTTTTCCCCCTCAAAAGACACTGTAATATCCCAAGCCCGATTTCCATTTGCCAATTCATCTTTTTTTCCTCTCTTAATTTGCTTTGCCCTAGGGAGCTTCTTTAGGGTGAACATGCAATTGTTTGACAGTTTATGTCTTTGAATCACCCTTTTGTGAACTCAGCTTCTGTGCCTCCAAGTTTCTTTCCACTGCCTTGCAGTAAAGAGACTGCTGGAATGCTTCTTTCATTCGGAACGTGAAGTTTGAGTATATATATATATATATATGTGTGTGTGTGTGTGTGTGTGTGTGTGTGTGTATGTATGTATATATGTGTATATGTGTATATATGTGTATATATATATATATATACATTTTTTGCACCAGCTCCATAAGGATGTGAATTCTAGCCCCTGAACTTGTGGCCATGTCCTCCTTTAAGGCTGGTGAGATAATCCTACAGAAATGTGACACATACATACATTCAATTCTAGAATAAATCTAGTACTGACTCTGGCTGAAATCGTATTCAAAGAAGAAAATCATTGCAGAAAGAAAGTATGTTTATTATTTCAACTACTTCTCTTCAAAGGGGTTGTCTGTAGTTTTACCTGATATACCTTTCAGAAAGTTACTTGGAATGTTTTTGTAGATGTTCTTCATTTCCAAAGTTTCAAATTCACAAAAATCTCTCTCTCTCTCATTTAGGTATGCTGTTCCATTATTTCTGTCCTCTTTCCCCCTCTTCCAAATGTCTAGCTATGTCTGGGACCCTTGTCGAGCTGGAGGGACCCTGTAGCCCCATGCCTCCTAAAGCTTAGATTTGTGGAAAAGTAGAATGTTTTCTTTTCGGGTGTGTTGCATGAAATTCTTATGGAGAATTTTGGTGAGAGAAATTTTCCAAGTGTCTATAAGTTTTTGTTTCTTCTGTATGCCATCACTTATGAAGAACCAGTGTTTGTCCATGAGCATTTTCCAGTGAATATATGGATACCCACACTCAAAAAGTAGTTAAGTCCTTTTCTCCAAGCCTCACTTGGCAGTGGAAGTTAAATACTTTTGTCTCTTTGAAATGTCACAGGCTTATCTGTTGAGTTCTATGGAAAAGCAAGAATAAAATAAGGGGTGCCCTAAAGTGATGGAGAAAGGTGGTATAAGTCTTAATGGTTTGGAGGGGGAATATTTTCATGACCGAAGGATAAATTGCCAATAACCTCATTTGACTTTTGATTTCCAGATTTATCAGGAAAAAAAAGGTATACAGAAGACTCAGTTAAATTTAAGTTCCAGATAAGGAGCAGAAATTAATGTAAGTATATCCCATGCTGGGGCATTCAAGTACTGAAAATTTATCTGAAATTCAAATTTAAGTAGCAGTCCTGGATTTTATCTAGCAACCCTAAATTTTAGGCAGGTTAGCTAAATGTGATTCTGAAAAATCTGCTTTAATTTTTCTGTTGGATTCCTCTCTTCAAAGATAATGATGGTTAGTGCCCTCCAGCTCAATGAATCTGACAGTGTGCTACCTGGGAACTTATCTTATTAGAAATGCAGTCCTCATTTTTCACCTCAGACTTATTGCAAAACTTTTTGATTTTACAGTATTTGTTTTAACAAACCCTGCGGGTATTTCTGATGAATGCTCAAATTTGAGAATCACTAACTTGTCTCAACCCAGGTTGCCTTTCTACCTGTATAATTAATTTCTACAAATATGCATCTCTGAAGAAGTCAAGTAGAGTAAGTGTGGAATACTAACAAATTTAGCTCTCAAGGAAAGAGTCTCAATATTTGGCCAAATAAATGCTGGAATAGGTTCAACTTCAAATCATTAAATTTTTTTTTATAGCATTCATCATAAAATTGGTGCTTTCAATTATTCAGAGCTAATCTGTTCTGAACATCATTATCATTCTAAATGAGTATGGTTCACCTTCTTTGAGAAATGATGTGAAATCACCCAGTCCATGAACTTACCCCAACAGGAAGCACTTAATAATAAATTATAGAAAAAATGACTCCAATAATATGAGGGGATTTCCAAAAAATTCAAGGAAAATTTGCCTATGTTTTAATTTCAATTTTCCGGGGATCTTTTTTTTTTTTTTTGAAGATTTTATTTATTTTTTATTTGAGAGGCAGAGGGAGAGACAGAAAGATCTTCCATCCACGGTTCAGCCCCCAAATGGATGCAGTAGCCAGATCTGGGCAAATCCAAAGCCAGGAGACAGTAGATTCCTCTGGGTCTCCCAGGCAGGTGCAAGGACCCAAACTGCTTTCCCAGGCCATAGCAGAGAGCTGGATCGGAAGTGGAGCAGCCAGGATCAAATCAGTGCCCATACGGGATGCCAGTGCCACAGGGGGAGACAGCCCATTACACCACAGTGTCGGCCCCTTTCCATGGACTTTTTGAAGGCCCCATATTACTTGCCTGAATTAATAAGGACATTTAGGTCCTTGTTTCTTAATATCCGAGTTCCAAAGAATATCACTGCTGTCAGCCTCAAATTACGATTTTATTCTCATAGACAAAAGCGCATGTTTGAAAATGAACAAGCTTGTTTAATAAAATGTTGACTTTCATAGAATAAGCTTTTCTTGAAAGTATATGAAATAATGCAAATGGAACAGGTTTTATTTTGTTTTATTTAATTCTCAACAGGACAAGTACTCTGGACAGCCGAAAGTCTCACTACACATCTTGGAGGGCATGGGAGGGTGTAATTTGGGTCATTGTTTAAATTGCATTTCATAAAAACAGGCCTTCCTTTGTGGAGACACACATACTAAGCAATGTGAAGTATGCTTTCAACTACAAATAATGTGTTCTGAATTATACCAAATGAAAGCTTCCTTTGGGAAGCAACATGATTTTGAGAAAGAATGTTAGAACTTGTTCTAATATAATTTAGATGACAAAAACAGTCAACTTTCTGAATTTGTGTCTCTGAGTGTCTCCATTTGTAAAAATGAACACAATACTATATTTGCTACCTATTTTTATAAACAAATGGTTAAGCAAGGTTATTGAAATAATATGTTAGTTTCTGCTTCAGTTTTCAGGACATTTTTAGAAGTCTTAGATTAGTATAAGATTTGTTTTTGGATAATGTATATATAAGAACTAGCATGTCCAAGAAATTCTTTGTTGCTCTGGTACATAGGAATTCTAGAATGTTCTGACATCTCACCCAGAATCAGGACCACAGAGTAAAGGCCAAAACTGACTGCAGAGGGCCAGCTCAAGAAGGGTGTCAGTGCTAGGAACTTTTGTTGTTATTTAGCAGAGATTCAGGAAATTGCATTCAACAAATTCCTAAGCTCTATCCCATCTCCTTCCAATGCAAAGAATGTATTGAAACCTGGAGCCATGGCATCCCTTGGACTGGCACTATTCTAATGATCAAATGTTCTTGAGTAGTAGATTTTCAGGTGGGCCTTTTTTATAAAAAATATTGTCTTTAAATTCTTGGTAATTCTTTTTCTAAAGGTTTATTTTACATAAATTTCATGTAATTTATATCTAGAGATTTAGGAACATAGTGATATTCCCCACCCTATATTCCCTCTTGCCCACACATCCACATTTCATTGATTGATTGATTGAAAGGCAGAGTGGACAGTGAGAGAGAGAGAGACAGAGAGAGAAAGGTCTTCCTTTGCCGTTGGTTCACCCTCCAATGGCCGTTGTGGCCAGCGCGCTGTGCTGATCTGAAGCCAGGGGCCAGGTGCTTCCTCCTGGTCCTCCATGTGGGTGCAGGGCCCAAGCACTTGGGCCATCCTCCACTGCCTTCCTGGGCCACAGCAGAGAGCTGGACTGGAAGAGGGGCAACTGGGACAGAATCCGGCACCCTAACCGGGACTAGAACCTGGGGTGCCGGTGCCGCAGGCGGAGGATTAGTCTATTGAGCTGCGGCACCGGCCCCCACATTTCTTTCTCCTTTCTTTCTTATTCCCTCTCTTAATTTTACAATGTTCTACTTTCAGTTTAGTTTATACTCGTAAGATTAACCTACATTTAGAAAAGAGTTCAACAAATAGTAAGAAGAAAACAAAAACACTTTTACTCAACAGTAGAGAGAAGGAGAGAAGGACTGAAAACAATCATCAAATCTCAAAATATCAGTTTCACTCCTATCCATTACGTTTGCTATGGAAGTTCTTTATTGCAACTTTATTCATAAATGAGAGTTTTTCAGGGTACAGTATTCTGGGTTGACAGTTTTTTTCTTTAAGATCTGGGCTGTTTACCCATTCTCTCTTAGCCTATAGGATTTCTGATGAGAAATCACCTATCAATCTAATTGGAGATGCTCTGAAAGACATTTGGTGTTTCTCTCATGCACATTTTAGAGTCTTTTTATTTATGCTTAAATGTTAAAAGTTTGACTACAATGTGTCATGGTGAAGATCTTTTCTGGTCATGTCTGTTAGGAGTCCTATATGCCTCATATACTTGGATGTCTCTTTCTTTCTCCAAATCAGAAAATTTTTCTGTAATTATTTCATTGAATAAGCTTTATAATCCATTCTCTCTTTCCATCCCTTTAGGAAGTTCTAACACCTATTTGTTGGATCCTTTGATAGTATCCCATAAATCTCAATAATTGTTTTTAGTTTTTCTAATTTCTCCTTTTGTTTGTCTGACTGAGATATTTCTAAAGATTTGTCTTCTAGCTTGGATATTCTTTCTTCTGCCTCATCAAATATGTTGTTAAGGTTTTCCATTATATTTTTTTAATTGGAAATATTGAGTTCTTCATTGCTGATATTTCTGTTTGATTTCTCTTCAAAATCTCAATCTCATGGGAAATTTTTCCTTCATATCATATATGAATTTTTTTAATTCATGAATTTGCTTCTACTTACTTCTGAGTAATCCTGTGATCAATCTTTTTCAGTGAATACTCAGAGGTGTGTGCTGGGTGTGGCCAGAGAGCTCTGGTCAATGCCTAAAGGTGGGGCAAGTATCTAGGGTGACATCCAGGTTGGTTGTGGTAGATCTGCATTGTCATCAGGGGGAGGATATGATCACTTCTGTTGGCATAATCACACCCTCACCTCCTCTCTCCCAAGGTAACCAATGCCCCGTGTTAGCCCACTGTGGGTGCAACACTCAGCTGCAGTACAGTATGAACTGCAAAAATGATTCGTGCATTTAGTGTTAGTGTTAGCATGAATTAGTGTTAACGTGAATCCCACTGTAATGACTTACCCTAGGCAATCAGGGAGTTCTGAGCCTCTGATGCTGGACACAGCGAATGCCTGGAGACCCAGCTACATCATGTTCCCTATCATAAAGTCACGGAGTTCCCACATTCTCAGCACACAAACCTCCCACAGTCTTGGGGTGCAGAGGATCTGCTCTACCCCTTAGCCTATCCTGACTATGGAGAGAGAGAGAGCTGAGACTCCCAGAGCCAGTTGCCTGTGGGTGATCCACCTTGAAAGTTTGAGTCCTGGAGGCTGTGATGTGTTGACAGCCTTGGGGCATGTCCCAGTCTTATGTGGGTGCACAGCCCCTTGTCAACTCTCCCGACCAGACTCAAAGTCAGTGGGGAACATGGATCTTTTCCTGTAGTAAAATCCCTGGATCATATGTGCATACAAGAGCTGATGCAGCCTTTATTGGTGTCAAAATGGCACTTTCTGCTGGTTGCTGGGTGCCCTTGTTGGGGGATCGGGAGAAGGAAATGTGCTTTTTTTCCCACTGTGTTAGGCAGTCACCCTTCCTGCTGTTAGGGCTCCATTTCAGACTGAAAGACAGTGTGGTCTGCAAGGTTCTCCCTTAGGCAATACCTAAGGTTATCTATTTTGGAGAGGTTCCTCCAACTAGAATTAGAGATGACTACTAAGGATAAGGAATTAGCATCATTAGGAAACAAAATAAAAAAATTCATGTTGTAACTTGAAGTTTTGGAGGTTATTTCAGATTCCATAAAGATGAAAATCAGTTAAGTCTAAATATCAGAGTATAAGATTAAGGCAGTCTGAATATTTTAAAGAAAGGATTTAATTACAAAGTCAGTCTTTCACATTTGGCTTTTCATTTATTTGTTTTTTTCTAGTTCTTTCACCATCCAAGTTTATTTTTTTATATTGAGTAAATGCAGCCTCTAATCTGTATCCTCTAAAGAGCTTTGTTAATCTTTCATCCAAAGATTACAGCAAAGAAAATAATGTTTATTTGAGTCTAACATGTGCAGGTAATCTGAGAACACATTATTTAATGTAGGGTTTTATGTTACATCATTATTGTTTCAGAGAATGAAAGTGGACACTGATTTCTGCACTTAAATATTAATAAGATTAACCTATATGCTAGTTATATTTTCTTTGGTTTTGTTGAAATTAAATAAATTCATTGTATGTTTTAGGATCCTTTCCTCATATTAGGACATGTGCTGTGACTTTAAAAAAATGCATCCAGTGGTTAGTGATATACATCCAAAAAAGACATCTCGGTCTGATTTTGTAATGAACTGCATATGGTGCCCATCTATCCTGTCTCCTGGACAGTCAGAGGAAGGCATGGCCACAAGCAGTCTGGCAGGACCCAATGAAATTTGTGGTGAAATATTGCGTTGATTATAAGACTTGGTCTTTGGCTTTCAATTTTCCTTTGAATTTAGGATTTTTATGCAGTAAATCTACATCAATCAAAAATTATCAGAGGTTTCTTGAAAATCCTTCTCTCAATAGAGACTTCAGTAGCCTTGTAGATTGGCCACATTGATTTTACGTGTCAATTTTCCCAATTCTGACTGAGGATTAAATACAATAAAACATTGAAAATATGTTTTATGATTATTTTTTCCCTGGGTAGGGAGGGACTGGTTCAGTTTGAGGGAATGGGAAAGGAGCTACTGCCTGTCCCTAAGTGAATTACTGAAAGTAATGTGACTTCATGCCAACAATTCTTGAAAAGTTTCCTGCCTTGAGTATGCAAAACACCTTTATCCTGGATTGGTTATTTATGATCATTCAGTTAAACCTAAACAAACACACAGCTGAGTCATCAAAAATTATCTTAGAAAATGCATATTTGACTATGAGTAAGAGTGATCCATTTGAACTAATTGAAACAAATATATTCGATTACCTCTTGGAACCCGTGGACAGGCAGTACTGTTCAGCACCAGGAATGACCTGGCTGGAAACTTTATGGGTTTTTGGTCTTGAAGGCATGACTCTTCACTTTTGTGATCATATGGTCACTTGCCTATATTTTTCTTGGTAAAACTAATTCTTTATCCATTTTTCCCTGCAGAATGGCTCTCAGTGCTTTTTTATGTGTCCATGGCTAGCCACATACAGTTTTACATCTCTGCTAACTCATTAAAATGTTATTTTCACAAGTTGAAAATTATTAGGTGTGGGAAGAATGTGTTAATGCACAAAATTTTAAATTAGAGTTCCATGGTAGGTTTTTATTATCCATTATGGAAACAACATTTTTAAGTGTAGAAAAAGTGAAACTTGTGATGAAAATTTTAGAACTAGTGGTGAATGTGATGAAACCAGTCACCTGTGCCTTCAGATATATGTGAGGACAGAATGAATGAACTGGCTTCAATCTTACTTTTGTTGTAAAACACAAAGTGAACAGTAAAAATTCTGACAAATAAGATGAAAATTGTTCAAAAAGTGAATGGTTGTATTCTCTTATGTTTGCTGACACTCTCAAATTATATAAATCCATCTAGACTTGAGTGCAATTTTAAATACATGGTAAATATCAGGAAAAACTATGGAATTTTTCTTAATAAAGTAAAAGGATAGCGAGTCAAGCCTCTTGGTCAGGAATGTGCAGTATAACCAGGATGAAAATGTAAAATACACAGTAGCCCCATTTCTGGAGTCCCCTTAAAGTAAAGGCCAGAGCTGTTAACTCTGAGGAGGACGTAAGTTCAATGAAAATTAGAAAAATAATCTCTGTCTTGTCCATAGGCCTTCTTTTTTCTTTCTTAGGAGGCAGGGTGGTGCTTTTGATTATTAAAAACTAGCATAATATTTAAATGTTATTGTTTAATACTGATGTTTCATCTACATTTTTCCCAGAAACGTTTTATTTAAGGAATACAAACTTCATTTAGTTCATAATTACAACTTTAGGAACATGGTGATTCTTCCCACCAAAACCACACTCCCACCTACTTTCCCACCCTTCCTCCTCTTCCCTCTCCTATTCCCATTCTTATTTTTTACTAAGATCTATTTTCAGTTAACTTTATACACATGTTGTTAACTCTGTTAAGAGTTCAACAATTATTATAGAAAAATAAACTGTTCCTCAACAAGGGCGTTGAAAGTCATTGCTTCTTGAAGTGTCAATTTCACTTCTATAGATTACCTTTTAGGTGTTCTGTTAATTACCACATGTCGGGGAGAACATATGGTATTTGTCCTTTTGGGACTGGCTTATTATACTAAGTAGGATGTTTTCCAGTTTCATCCATTTTGTTGCAAATGATCAGATTTCATTTTTTTTTTTTACCGTTGTGTAGCATTCCATGATGTACATATCCCTTAATTTGTTTATCTGGTCTTCAATTGATGGGCATTTGGGTTGATTCCATATGTTAGCTACTGTGAATTGAGCTGCAATAAACATGGGGGTACAGATAACCCTTTAATATGCTGATTTCATTTCCCTTGAGCAAATTCCCAGGAGTGGGATGGCTGCATCATATTGTAGGTTTATATTCAGGTTTCTGAAGTATCTCCATACTATCTTCAATAGTAACTTCACCGATTTACATTTCCAACAGTGGATTAGGGTACATTTTTCACCACATCCACACCAACATTTGTTGTTTGTTGATTTCTGTATGAAAGCCATTCTAATGGGAGTGAGGTGAAATCTCATTGTGTTTTTGATTTGCATTTCCCTGAGAGCTAATGATCCTGAGAATTTTTTCATGTGTCTGTTGGCCATTTTGATTTCCTCTTTAAAAAATAATAAAAGAATATTTATTAACTTCTATGCCATAAAATCACTGTAGCTAGATGGATCCACTAATGTTCTGTACTCATCATTATAACAATATTTTTTTCTCAAATACAAGCTGAATATAAAGGTATCCATCAAAACATACTGTTTTCACACACTTGATCATTCATGCAACTGAAGAAGACAGTTTTAAACTCATGATCAAATTTGTGGTGAGCTACAACATAGACAACATAGTGTGAGTGAATTAGGTTCACTGGTAAGAAGAGCATTAGCGATTCTGTTAAACTTATCTGTCATGGCAAAGGCCACTTTCTGTATCTTTGACTTTTTTCTCAAAATGGCTATGATTAACGTTTTTTTCAGCAAGTCCTCTCTCATTCATGCAAGTTGTCTGAGGGACTTCAAATGTTTCTGAAAGAAAACTTATGTGAAATTTTAGGATATTAGTGTCTTGCTTTGCAATTTATTATATCTTGAAATTTATTTGGACAACCAAATATGTTCTTTTCAAAAGATGAAGTCATATCTGTTGTGGAGGATGTGATTGCAATAACCATAAAGCTGAATTGGTGAATACTGCTTTGATCAAAGTGAGCTGGATGCTGTGATTTGTTTTTAAAGATTAATTTGAAAGAGAGAAAGAAGTAGAGAGAGAGAGAGAGAGAGAGAGAGAGATCTTCCATCCTTTGATACACCCTCCAAATGGGCACAACAGCTTTGAGTTGGCCAGCTTGAAGTGAGGATCCAAGGTCTCCCATGTAGGTGGTAGAAACGCAAGTATTGAACTACAGCCTGCTGCTATGCATTGACAGGAAGCTGGAATTGGAAGTGAAGTCGGGATTTGAACCTAGGCATTGTGATATGGGATGCATGAATCCTAAGTGATGTCTTAACTGGTGCATCAACATCTCTTCCCACCACCTTCAACCTGTGGTTATTTCTGAGCAACTGGGTTATGAAGTTATCTGGAGAAAGCACTAAGCTTCTTTTAAACATTTCTATGAAATAAAACACACTTGACAAAAAGCTTTCTAAGCACTTTTCCTAATGAGACTATATCCACAAGTGGCTATAAAGTACTTTTTGTTTTCACCATTTTTTAAAAATTAAAGCTAGACACAGGCACAAGAAGAGCTTCAGGAGATCATTTTCAGTTTGTTGAATAACAGTAACACCATGTTGGTTAGCACTGATTTCTCTGTGTCCAACTGTATCAGAAAAGTCAGTCTAAATGACCTGTCATTTTACAATGTACACGTAGGAGATGAAATGAAATTTAAGAAAAGGTTTAAAAATGGATTTTTATATTAATATAAAACTTATTTTAAACTGAATAATATCTAGCTGAATATCCTTTAATTAGTGACTTCAGTTGTTTATTCTTATTATTGGGGAGCTTATTTTTAGCTTTGCATTTTAAAATTAATTAGATTCAATATTATGTCTTGTGTTTATATTGTAGTGTGCTTCCTTTGATAACTTTATTATTTTATTTTTATAATTGTTTTCTACTTACAATGAATGATAGTGATTTTTTGTTACAAAGCAAAAGTTTCTTAACAAAAAGAAATGTGTTGAAGAAAATTATTGTAAGCAGCTAGTACTAAGTGCTGATATGACAGAAATTGTGAAGATAGAAACGTGATATCTGAGGGGCTAAAGTTGTGATTAGGCAGGTAAGGTGGTGGCCTGTGACACTGGCTTTCCATATGGACACTGATTCATGTCCTGACTGCTCCATTTCTGATCCCTCTCCCTGCTAATGGAACTGGAACAAGCAACAGAAGATGGTCTAAATGTTTGGGCTCTGCCATTGATGCGGGAGACCAGGAAGAAGCTCCTGGGCCCTGACTTCAGCCTGGCCCAACCTTGGCTGTTGCCATCATCTGGGGAGTGAACCAGTGGATGGAAGATGTCTCTCTCTCTCTGTAACTCTTACTTTCAAATAAATAACTAAATCTTAAAAAAAAAGAAATTTGGCAGCTGAAGTGGGGAAAACATCGGTGTAGATTTATAATTCATGAATACAGTATATTCTGACCTCCAGATTTAAGTGGAGAGGCAGTTGAGAAGGAAGAGAAAGAACTTTGGGTTCAGGCAGATCTCAGCATGGCACAAAACAGTCATGTTTATCTTGGCAAATTGCTTAGACTCTATGAGCCTCCGTGTTTCCATTTGTAAAATGGGTATATTGATTATTATTTTCAAGATATTTGTAGTGAGAACAACAAAGGTTAACATATGTTAGGATACACTTCAATAAATGCTAGTGAATTTGAGTTAAACAAATCTTACTTAAAATTATACATTTAAAATCTAATATAATATATTTGCATCTGTATATTAACTTCTTCATGAAAGAACTAGAAAAATCAAAGATTAGCTGCAAAACTTCAGTGATTTTGAAAGGCTTTAGAGTGGGATAATGAGTCAAATATCAACCAAAGTCAAAATGTTAGGATAATTGAAAGTGAGTGGAATACTGTACTTAGCAGTCTTTCCCCATAGAGTGCAGAAGAGGGAGGCAATACTTAGGCTAATTGCGATCATCAATTGCCAGTATGCTTGTGTTTTGGACTCAACCAAGAATCGAAGTCAAGAGCTTTGACATCCAGACTCACCTCTGAAATCAAACATTTGCTCAATTTCAAAGGGGTTTCAGTGAGGTTCTTTGTTTCTGAGTTTGAAGTAGGAACAAACTCAAAGGCACATCATAACATTTCTTCTCTTCCTTTTCAGTAATAACCCTTCTACCAGTTCCCTATTCAGATAACTGCACAAATGAAGAATATTTGATGATAATCTGTAGACTTTTAAATAAGTCCATAAGGTTGACATTGCGAATGTCCATGGTTTGATTGCTGTTGATAAAAAATGAATCTTAATTAAGCAGTTACTTTGGCACATTTATGATTTTTGAAGCTGTACATCTTTGAGCTTATTTATTTACATATGAGAAATAGAGAGGTACAGAGAATGAGGGAGGGGAGGAGAGAGAGGAAGAGAGAATTAGAATGAGTGGCATCCATTTGCTGCTTCACTCCTCAAATGCCCCCAGTCAATGGCTGGGTCTGGACGAAGCCAAAACAAGGTGCTGGGAACTCAGTCCAAGTCTCCTACGTGGGTAGGACTGTTCTAACTACTAGAGCCATCACCCACTCTCCCCTGGGGTCCAAATGAACAGGAAGCTGGAATCCAAAGCAGAGCCAGGACCGCTGGATCACACTCCGCCACTTTGATAGGGAAGGTGGGCATTTTAACCAGCCCACCCCTATTTTAATCTTTACAGGCACTCTATGCAGTAGGTATATTATCTTTAGTTTACATCTGAGGAAATGAAGACTCAGAGAGATTGTTAATATATAGATATTTATGGTAATATTTATGTCATTTCCAGTATGAACATGGATAGCAATTTAGAGACATAGAGATGTAGGTGTAGATATAATTTTATTTTATCTAATAAACAAGACTTACAATTATGTCTTTTAGGGTTTTTCTATAAAAGCTGATGAATTTCATAAGTGGGCAGAGAGTGAAGGAACAAAAACATCAGCAGAAATCACAAATCGAATGTGCATCAGAATATAAATGAAACACCCTTCCCCCTACCCTACTTGTGGAGCTCCTGTTGAAGCTTAAGCATTTAATTTTCATGTGCTTTACTCATTTTACTGTTGCCACAGCAACTAAAGAATTCTATTTCTTTGCTCTTGCAGTTATCGTACAAATAATTTTTTTTAAAAAAAGACAATGAATCACATTTTAAAAACAAAGTGGCCATTCACACGTTTCTTAAGACTCAATGAGGGACTGGTGCTGTGGGGTAATGGGTAAAGCCACCTTCTGCAGTGCCGGCATCCCACTGGGCTCCGGTTTGAGCCCAGGCTGCTCCACTTCCGATCCATCTCTCTGCTATGGCCTGGGAAAGCAGTAGAAGATGGCCCAAGTTTTTGGGACCCTGCACCCACATGAGATACCTAGAGGAAGCTCCTGGCTCCTGGCTTTGATTGGCGCAGCTCTGGCTGTTGCAGTCAGTTGGGGAGTGAACCAGCGGATGGAAGACTTCTCTCTCTCTTTCTCTCTGCCTCTCCTTCTCCCTCTGTGTAACTCTGACTTTCAAGTAAAATAAATAAATCTTTAAAAAATAAGATTCAGTGAATAAACCTTATTTTTTTACTAGTAAAAGTCTGTCCATTTTAAACATCATGTTCACATAGTAATGGATATAAACAAATTAGATCTTTTAATTAACCCAGAATTAAGCCATATGTAGTAACCCAATTTGTCAGGGTTTTCCAGAGGGATAATCAGTAAGACACATCTATTTATTTATTATCTATCTTTCTATGTAATGGTAATGAGTATTTAATTCTAGGTAACATGTATTGCATATTATATTGATATGATATGTATTATATGATAAGGAATATGAGAAGACATTTTTAGGGAAATTGGCTCATTGACTGTGGAATCTGAAAAGTCACATGATTGGCCATCTGCAAGGCAAAAAAACAGGGAAGCCAACAATGGGAGTCTAGGTCTGAAAACTCTGGACCCAAGAAAACCTGTGGAGTAACTTTCTGTCTGACACCAAACACTTGAGCTCCTGGAGACTGCTGGTGCAGTTCCTGGAGTCCAAAGGCCAGAGATCCTGCAGGTCTGATCTGCAAAGATATGATAAAAGGGTGTGCCAGATCAGGAGAAGAGTGAATTTGCTTTTTGTCTGACTTTTTTTTTTCCTGCCGGGGTTGCTCTCTGGTTGGATGGTGCCCAGTCACACTGAAATTGGATCTGTCCTAATTAGTTCATTGACTTACATGCTGTTCTCCTTGGAAATACTCCTACAGAAATATTCAGAAATACTAGATATCTGGGCACTCACTAATCCAGTCAAGTTGACAGATAAAATTAACCAGCATATTACACAGAACTTATCATTTCTTATGGCAATCTTTATGTTTCATGTTTCCAGAAATGGCATGTATAGTTTCTATGAAATTTTCAAATTTCTTTCATTTTCACTTATCTATTTTTTAAAAAGATTCTCTAGCATATTAGCAAATTCTAAAATTGAAACACTGAGAATGAAACACTATTATCTTAATTACGGCTATTTTAGTTGCAAATTTGAGACACTAATAGCTTAAACATGGTTCTTTTAATTAGGGCTATTTTAGTTGCAAATGACACAAATAAAATTCAAGCTGGAGGAAGCAAAGGGAAATGAACTATAAGTCAACTTGAGTACCTCATGGAACGCAAAGGTAAAAATGTGGTAAGATGAGAAGAGCAAATCTAATGAGGATCTGAGACAATGCCTATATTCCTTTTCACCTTTCTTTCTTTCTTTCTTTCTTTCTTTCTTTCTTTCTTTCTTTCTTTCTTTTTTTGTTCTTTGGCTTCAAATTTCTCTCTCAAGATAGATCAACTTTACTCAAGTGGTGAAAACATGGGTAATGACAGCATTTGGACTCTACCTTTTGGGGCTGAAGACTGAGAGATATTGAGCTAACTGCTGCACCCCCTTAATCTAAAACAAGCAAACAAACAAAATCAAAAAGAATGGGGAGGGCCCCGGCATTGACCTAGTTTGGGTCAGATACCACACCTAGAACAGTGAGTACTGGCTGGGAGGCAGCAAGGTTTTCCTCCTTTTCAAAATGTTCATCCTTCATTTAGCTTTTTGCACGTCATTCTTTCTTTCTTTCCCCCTTGGTTTTTTGTACATTGTGCTCAGTCTGTGTTTCTCCATATTTCTCTGATTTATTTGTACTGCAGTGCCCAGGCCCAGTGCTCTTCTCAGCACTACTTGCATTCACTTTCATGATGATCTCATCCAGGATGCTCTGATTATCAGCCTACTTTTGGCATGTTCTATTTTCAAATTTTTTTTCCTCCCCCCATCTCTTTCTTCCTTCTACTTCTCCAATTTGTTGTTTTCAGTTGAACATATTTCCAACTCAGTATATCTAAATCAGAAATTTTCAATCATCTCTTCCTTTGCTTCATATTCTTTCTCTAGTATTTTCCATCTCAATTAAACTAAGGCCACCCCATTCTTTAGTTCTTTAGGATAAAAAAAACTTAGATTCACCCTTGTTTTTCTTTTTTTCTTCTCACATCTCTGATGAAATTCGAAAGTAATTCTTCAAAATATAAGAATCCAATTCCTTATTATGCTCTCCATCGATACTATTGTAATCTGAAAGAAACTGTCATTCATTAAGATAATTTTAATATTCTCATAAATGGTCTTTTTTATTTAGTCCTTGTCTACTTATGGTTTACTGCTTTAAAACAAGATTTATTTGTTTGTTTCAAAGGAAGAATTATAGGAGAGAGAGAGAGAGAGAGATCTTCCATCTGCTAGTTCACTCCTGAAATGGCCACAATGGCCAAGCCTGTCCAAAGCTAAAACAGGAGCCCAGAGCTTCTTCCACATCTCCTACATGAGTGACAGGGGCCAAAGAATGCCACTGCCCTCTCAGGTGCATTAACAGGAAGCTAAATCATAAGTGGACCGGTAGAGACTCAAACCAGTGACCATATGGGATGCCGCTGTTATAGGCGGTGGCCTAACCTGCTATGCCACAATGTTGGCCCCTTATAATTTATTTATTTTATTTATTTTTTTTTTGACAGGCAGAGTGAACAGTGAGAGAGAGAGACAGAGAGAAAGGTCTTCCTTTTTGCCGTAGGTTCACCCTCCAATGGCCGCTGTGGCTAGCGCGCTGCGGCCGGCACTTCATGCTGATCCGAAGCCAGGAGCCAGGTGCTTCTCCTGGTCTCCCTTGGGGTGCAGGGCCCAAGGTCTTGGGCCATCCTCCACTGCACTCCCTGGCCATAGCAGAGGGCTGGCCTGGAAGAGGGGCAACCGGGACAGAATCCGGCGCCCCGACCGGGACTAGATCTGGGTGTGCCGGCGCCGCAAGGCGGAGGATTAGCCTATTGAGCCATGGCGCTGGCTATAATTTATTCTTAACAGTGACATCATATTATTCTCTTTAAGGCATGCATCTGGTCTTATCTCTCTTTAAAAACTCAATAGACTTCCCATCAAAGAATAAAGACCAAGGCTTTGCAATGATTTACAATGTGCTTTTCCTCTGCTGGGGACACTATTCTCTCACATAGCCATTTACTTGTCTCAGCCAGTCTCTTATCCTTACCCAGTAATAATATTCAACATAGAACGAATTGCCCTTTGTATCCTGTATGTTACTTATCATTGTGTTCATTGCTTGTCTCCTCTCACTAGAAAGTAACTTTCCTGGAGGTAGGTTTTTCTCTATTAATTCATTCTAAGCATTTAGACTGGTGTTAATCATATTATAAATCTCAAATAAATAAATTTAGTTGAATGATACAATTAATTTCTCAGCCCCTGCTTCTGGAAGAGCACTTGATGGATGGAGAAAATAAAGATCCCGGAAGACATGGATAATGCTACAGAAAAGGGATATTGTTGAACAGACTGTACTAAGATAACAACTTCCAGTTGCAGTGGTACACTAAACAAGTGCTCATTGTTTTTCCTTCCTTAAACTTCACTAAAAGGTGCTCCTTGACATATGAGGGGGTTACCTCCCAATAACACATTGTAATTGAAAATATCATAAATTATGAATGCATTTAATTCATCCAACCTTTCAAGCATCCTAGCTTCGAAAATGTTGTTTGTTTACCTCCTGGTCATGTGGTTGACTGGGAGCCACAGCTCACTGCCACTGCTTAGCACGGCGAGACAGGGTCACACTCCACATTACAAATGTAGGAATAAATAAAAATTCAATATTCCAAGAATTATTACTTCTTTATAAGAGAGGGAGAAAGAGGAAGAGAGAAGGACAGAGAGGGAGAGGGGGAGGAGAGAGAGAGAGAGAGAGAGAGAATCTTTTAATCACTGGCTCATTCCCCAAGTGGCCGTAACATCCATGGCTGAACCAGGCTGAAACCAGTAACCTGGAATTCCATTCAGGTCTCCCATGCGGGTGGCAAGGAGGCAAGGACCCAAGTACTTAGACTGTCTCTTGCTGTTGTATTAGCAGGGAATTGGATTGGAAGTGGAGTAGCCAGAGATGCCAGAGTTGTAGGAGGCTGCTAAACCTACTATGCCCCAACACTGGTCCACTGTTTTTAAAAAAATATTTATCTATTTGAAACTAAGAGCAATGTAAGCCAGGATAAAGTCCTTTTCATTATGACAATTAGGATCCCTGCAGCATAGAATCAAACTTTCTATCAATTTATTTTAACACAAAGTCTTCCCCATCAACAAATTTCTTCTAGTACAAAAAGACTTTCTGGGCATTCATCAGACACACACACACACTTGTATGACATGTATGTGTGTGTGTATATATATATATACATATAGACATATATATGAAAATGAAGTTCATTTGTTCTTCATAGAAATTGCTAGATATAAAAAAGGAAGATGACGCTAAATGATCTGAAAAAAATGTTGAGTTTTAGATGAAATGGACAAGTCAATCATTAGAAAAGAACTTAAAAAACAAAAAAACATAAACACATGCTGATGAGTAGAATCAGAAAGATTTAAGGAATGAGAAAGGAATGTGGTACTATGTAAAAGAATTTTTAGAAAACAAAATGAGCTATTTGTTATTTAAGCAAATATTTGCTAGCCAAAATTTGAAGAAGAGAAAGTTTTGGAAAAGGACATTAGGAAAACCAATGAGCATAAAGTATAATATAAAAGAAAATAAAAAAGTATAAAAACTCAGTCCAGGATCCAATGTATCATAGGTATGAGTAAAATAAAAGAAGAATAAAGAAAATTGAGAAAAGGAATCAGTGAAAATTTCAGAGTGCAAAGAGGTATAATTATGATGCACAGAGAAATATTCATACCATGACTTGTTGGTGTGAAATTTCAGAATACCAAGGATAAAATAAAATAGCTGAAAATTTTTAAAGGAGAAATCATAAAGGAATGACATAATTAAAATGGCCTACATCATAGGGTTGTAAAATCCAATGGAATGATGTTTTAATGAGTAAAGAAAAAACATTTTTGTTCTAGAATCCTAAGCATAGCCAACATGCCATTCAAATGTGACATCAGAAATTTGTTCTAATCAAATTAAGAAAATTAATATGCCAGGATGGGCATCAGGTTCAGGGATTAAGACTCCCAAGTCTCATACCAGAGTGCCTGGATTTGAGTCCCATCAATATTCCAGATTCCAGCTTCCTGGCAAGGCACACCTTGGGAGGCAGCAAGTGATGATTCAAATGTATGTGTCCCCAATATCCACGTGGGAGGCTCAGATAGAGCTCCAGGCTCTTGGATTTGGCCTGCTAAGCTCAACTGGTGGTGACATTTGAGGAGTGAACTAGTACATAGGGAAAGTTTTTCTCTCTCTCTCTCCATCTCTTTGCCTTTCAAATTAATTTTTAGAAAAGAAAATGGATATGGCAAATGCCCTTCCTTTTACAGTCTCAAGAGGATACCAATTAACAAAATAATCATGCCAATGCCAACTATGAAGAAAACATCCATGTAACACAGAGCAATGAAGGGGAAGAATGACCAGTGACCTCATATGTGGCAGCTTTAAGGATGTCACTCAGGACTGAAGCAGACTGGAAGCTGCAGAGGGAAGTTTCTGAGGAAAAAATTGGAGCACCACAAAATTGGCAGTAGGATAGACAGCTCAGGAAAAAATTAGAAATATACTGCAGGCATAAAATTTTAGGATCCTCCTGTCCCATCTTAGTACCATCAAATTGGAGAATGGAAATATCAGGGAAGGAGACTAAACAGTATGGGAAAGAAGTATATCAAAGCACTGAAATCTAGGCATTGAGGGTCAATGAACCAACCAGTTTCTGAGTGAAGTTTATCCGTTTCATGCCAAGTCTGATTCCAGAAGAACATCCATAGTCCCTTTCCTAAAGAAATGAAAATTCTGGCATAGAACCAAGCCACATATGAGATAACAATATTTTGTCACAGTAATTTAGAGAAGGAAGACTCCATGTGAAGCATTGCATGGGCTATTGGCAACATGTACAAAGCCAGATTCTCAGAGCTGGCCAGACATCCCTGTGCAGGACAATAACTATGAACTATACAACCCTCTCATTGGCCACTCTAATTCTATTTATTTATTTATTTATTTATTTATTTATTTATTTTTTGACAGGCAGAGTGGACAGTGAGAGAGAGAGAGAGAGAGAGAGAGGTCTTCCTTTACCGTTGGTTCACCCTCCAATGGCCGCTGTGGCCAGTGCGCTGTGGCCAGTGCACCGCGCTGATCCAAAGCCAGGAGCCAGGTGCTTCTTCTGGTCTCCCATGCGGGTGCAGGGCCCAAGCACTTGGGCCATCCTCCACTGCACTCCTGGGCCACAGCAGAGAGCTGGACTGGAAGAGGGGCAACTGGGACAGAATCCGGCGCTCCAGCCAGGACTAGACCCGGTGTGCAGGTGGAGGATTAGCCTATTGAGCCACGGCACTGGCGCCACTCTAATTCCTAACTTACAGTAGCATAGGCTCTGAATAAAAGTTTTATACATATCTCATCTTGTATTGAAGTAACAGCATTATTATATAATATAGGTCTCAATTTCCTTTAAAGGTCTAGTTTAACTGCTTTAGCCATCATAATACCTCTGCTAAGGTCTCCATCAATCTAGCTCCTGGAGAAAGGCAACAGTTTAGGACCTAACTAGCTGGGTCGCCAATATGGTTCTCTGGAAGATCTTCTGACATTTTCGATTCTATCTTGTCATAGCCCAGTGCCTCTCTGTTTCTAGGCATTCAAAAAATTTTGCTATAGTTATTATTCTTCATTTTGCTTATGGTATAGACTTTCCTTTAACAAAATCCTTCTATTTTTGGTCTTTTTTTGCTCGGTTGTTTGTTTTTGGCCCTACTGTGGTTCTCTATGGGTAACAAACCTCTGCCAGTTTTTGGTATCTGAAAGTCTTTCATTGTTAGCCTGCCCTATTTGTTCTTCCTTCCTTTTTGTCCAAGTCTCTTCAGCTTTATTTGCCTTGCCCTGCTTTGTTCTGGTTTGTTTTACTCCATTCATTCAGCAATATTAGGCACTGCACTGAGAATGAGGGTGCAGTGGGTAAGAGGCCTAAAATAGTTCATGATCTGATACCTTGTGTGTGTGTGTGTGTGTGTGTGTGAGTGTGTGTTGACACAGAGAGCTCCCATCTGGAGTTCATGTTTAGTTGATTCTATATTTTCACCTATACTGTTCCCTTCACCTAGAATACCTTTCCCTTCTTAACTTACTCATTTTTTTTAAAGAAAAAATTGCTCACCCTTCAAAACCCAGCTCAATTTTTACCTCCACTGTAAAGCTTTGCCCAGGCATCTTGGGAAAAACTTGATTCTGCCATTCTTGTACTAAGTCTTATGTGTCACCAAAACATATTCTCTTCTAGATCTTGATAGTAGGACTTAATGTCTACTGTAACTTCCACTCAGAGATTTACTAGAATGGGTGAGCATTTGGATAGTGGTTCTACATCCAGCTACACTCCTGACTCCTGCTGCCGGTTGATGTAGACCCTGGGAGGCTGATGTGATGGCTTAACTTGTTGGGTTCTTCCCACTCACGTGGGAGAACTGAATTGAGTTCCAAGCTGTCTAGGTTTAGCCTTGGATCTAGGACCATTGCAGGGAATTGAAGGGTTACCCCTAGCTATATTTGATTCTTCTCTTCCTAGGCAAGCACAGTAGAGCCAGCACCTCCACAGCTCCTGCTTGAGTTCTTGAAGAATTGTTCTAGAAAGTTCTTCTATTGAACAGATTACTTCAACTCCCATTTAAGCTTGCCATTCCTCATCTCTTCTCCCAGGATTTCTTAGGAGTATTGTATTATTCACTGATGTGGGCTGTGGTGACATTCATTGATAAACTCTTCCTCAGAAAATATTAAATAGATTAGTTTCAATGACATATCATAGTGAATTTTTAAAGCATGTCTTTTGCAATGCTTAAGCAGTCTTTGTGGACATAGTACCAAATGCATTAAAGTAAGTCATTTGGAAACTTCTTTACTGCTTTCAGAAACAAGAGAATTGAACTTCTCTTTTGCGGCCAATTCTCTTCAACCACACACACACACACACACACACACTCACTCACTCACACACAAATGAAGGTTTACTAACACTCTTTCTCCTGAGAACACTATCTACTGTGAATGGTGCCAACAGCTGAAAGCATCGAGCCTGCCCTTGCGCTGTGAGAACACAGCTCTCTCCCAGAGTCTGCCCAGATGCTCATTAAAATCCAATGAGTACCCTACAAGGATGTGTTGTTTAGTCCAACATCATAGCTTTTAGGAAGAAAAGAATTTCAGCTTGGTGTGGGAAGATGGACAAAGTCGAGTACCATGGTAACTGGGTCAAATTAACTCTTTAAACAGGAGCTACCCACAAATGAATGGATGGTGACTGTGCATATTGTTTGAGTCTTTACAGTTTAACTTGCCTCTGCCCTGTGTAGCTTCTCCTCTTCAACAAACTTGACATCACCTGTTTTTCCTTCTGTGATCACTCTATCCTTGTGCTCTCATAACTTACTCCCTCCCTTTCTTTTCCTATTTCTCTGATATTTTTCTCCTATCAATTTGGCTTCTCCAGAGTATCTTAAAGATCTACTTAGCATGCTCCCTTTTTTCATAACTTCCAGATCTGTAAACCATAACTACCACTTCTCATGTGTGCAGCACACATGGTAAAAAAAATCATGTGCCTGATGTTCTTTGAAGGGTTACCTCTAACTGTATTTGATTCTTCTCTTCCTGTGGGGGCACAGCAAAGCCAAAAAGCACATATCACCAAGATGCTCTCACTTTAAACACAGTAGAGAGAATGCTAAAAATAATTCCTCTTTTTAAGAAGTTGAAAATCCATTTTGCTGTCACAAACAATACATTATATTAAGCCTCACAGTGTGAGGAAATGCTTATTTCTCCTAAAGAATCGGTGTGTTTTCTTTTGGCAGATATTGGAAATTATAGTATTCAGAATCATTCGCTTGTTTGCTCTTGCTGGCAGAATGCTTTGCACCACATGTAACATTCACAGACTATAATTACATACACTCTAATTGCTCCTTTGTAGAGGCTTGACTTATTTTAGATGCTTATAACAAATGGATAGATATTGTAAGGCTAAATGCTTAAACTTTTTTGGAGTGACAGAATTTAAATAACTGGACAAAGATTTTTATCTCTGACTTTGACAAAACAAAGATCTTCATATATAAGCATATATATTATCATATATATGCATATAAGCATATATAAGCTAAGGCTGGTCATAATCATCATAGTATTTGGAGTGATGCTTGGTGGGTAGTGAATTAATCCCTTAGAATTCCAGGGAAATAGTATCATGATGAAAGCAGTTGGAGTGGAATAAACCAAATCATACAGTAAGTGATAGACTTCGGAGGGATTTCAGTGGGTTTCAAACTTTGTGGAGAGTGATGGGAGAAGAGGAGATATTGCATTAAGTGAATCAGAGAGTTCCATGGGCCAGAAGAGAATTTTTAAGGGATATGGAGTGAGGTTGTAAGTATTTGCTTTGAGTATAACATTTTGAGGAAAGGGAGATATTTGTAGTAATCATTTTAAGGAAATGATCTTCTATGCTGCATTTCTTTTGAACTTCTAGGGTTACACTGGTATTTTTTGAATTTTATCATATCTCCAGATGGCAAGAAAACTGGTTGGCTTTGTGAAATTAACATGTATATAGATTCAAGAATGTAGAGAGGTCTCAAGAGGTTAGCACTTCAGGTTATAGGATGACAAGGGAAGCATTAACAGGACAAATATCACAGTCTTTGGCATTCAGATTCAAAAGCCAACTGCAAAAAATATAATTTAAAATACATATAGAAAATAATTAGAAGTTTTAATTAATGCATGAGTTAAATGTGTTGATGTGTGTTTAAAAAACAGGTGTGCAAGTCAGACAAATGAGTGGTTCCAAACCAAAAATCAGAATGGTTATTATTTTTACTATTATTTGTAAACAATCATCTCGAGCATTTAGTGGCCAAATAAGGAAGCAATAAAAAAGCTCTACAATACACTGAATGATTAAGCAACTGTATGCTTTTAACTCAAAGAAAAAGAAGAGGTGGAAAGTATGATAATGATTTTCAGATATTTGGATGGAAATAGTCTGACTTTAGGAAGGGAAGAAAAAAATTTTAAAGGAAGAGAAAAAATTGCTTCCAGATCTTTGACCTGATACTCATTTGCCACCTAATGAATATTTCCTCAACAGTGCTCCCAGGATCCATGGTAAATGGGGAGCAAGCGCCTGCTCAGTTTATGGCACTTGGTAGACCTTCAATAAATGTGATTATGTCTCTATAATTAAGAGGGTATAAGAAGTCAGTATGTGTATTCTCTGTAGTCCCCAATGATTAGGTCAAAAAACAATATACATATCCTAAGACAGATTTCATGTCAATTAAAAACACTGTATTTTTGAAAATAAAATGGACTTTCTCATCGGATGCTTTAGTTTCTCAACCCAGAGATTGTTGAATCCTAAGCTTTCTGACCTCACTGTAATTCATGTTAGTAATTGATGAGCCATGTGTCAGCTCCTATTTTGAGACTCTCAGTGGGATGGATATATAAGGACTTTGTGGGTCTTCTCTTAGAAGTTAGATGGAGGACAGAGAGGAAACAGAAGTGTGCAGGTTGAAACAAAAGGCTAGAGTCAGAACAAAGCACGTGTGGCTCTGTGAATCTGGTGCCAAGAGAGAAACAAAGGTCCACTTGGAATAGGATAATTTGAGGAAAGTTTTTTTTTTAATTTTATTATTTTTTAAACAAAGTTTCCATTTGTAAACTTAGTTGAGGAAGAACCACAGTCAGGCTCCAGGAACATTGGGAAAGGGAGCATTGTGTGGAGATTGCCTTGAGAACAGGAGGGAGCATTGGTCAAGGGATGCTGACAGCTGTAGGAGACCTTGCAGGGAAGGCACCAAGGAAAATAATGCTCCAACCTCACTCTCTGTCACCCTTTCCCACTCCCTGGACTCCCCAGTGGCCAGAGTTAGGGATGGCTGGAAGGCAATGGAGCATGTTGATGTTTTCCAAACATGTTTTTCTCCTCTACTTTCCCTGCATTTACCTTCTCCTCTTCAATCAGCCACTGTTATCACTTCTACCTTGTTCTCAGAGCACTGTGGTTGATCTGTAAAGGACTGATTCAGGGTTGCAGATGTGCAGGTGCAGGTGCAGGTGCAGGTGCAGGTTGGAAGTTTCTGAGGAGCCAGACTGGACATCTGTGTTTTCTTTCCCACGCATCATTTACAGTGGGTTGCTCACGGGGCACTAGTTTGCCCTTCAGATTAATTAAATTTGCATCTTAGCACTCCAGAGATAACTCCTAGAGGTCAGGTATTTCCTAGGTCTTGGTATTTTCTCCTTTTTCTTGTCATCATCATTCATTAATTTACCAGTTTGTGCTTTAAAATAGAATGAGAACCTACAACATATGTAAAGGGTCTCTCAACAGTTCCTAGAAAATGTATGTTATGGAAAATCTCTCCGTGGATTTCAAACATTTTTTTGTTCCAAAATAAAATTATTGGGACAAACATTGTGGTGCAGAGAGTTAGGTTTCCATTTGGAATGCCTTTATTCTTTATCTGGTGCTTGGAATTGAGTCCTGCCCCTGCTTCATATCCAATGTCCTGCTAATGTGAACCTTGGAAGGAAGCATATGATGGCTAAGGTACTTGGGAACCAACGCCCATGTGGGACACCATGATGGAGTTCTGGGCTTTTGGTTCTGGCTTGACCCAATGCTGGCTGTTGTGGACATTTGAGGAGCGAACCACTGGAGAAAGATCTCTGTCTCTGTTATTTTGCCTTTCAGATAAGTAAAAATAAATACACTTTTAAAGAAGGAAGTTATATTTTATTTTAATTTTTCATGAACTTTTTGAAGTTCCTGTACATTGAGAACAGTAATAAACATGCCATGAACTTATTTTATTGTACTAATTTTAAGACATTAAAATGTCTTAGAAATTGTTGCATGTCAGTATACTCTAGGACTTTCCTTCATAAACTTAAGATATGCAAATATTCATTTTGAATCATGTAGTCTAATTTTTGACATGGATACTATTTTCCTAGAGACATTTGAAGAAGAAAAGGCAAAATTACAGTTGAATATGTCTGTACCAATGGGCAAACATTAATTTGAAATACATGTTCCTTAACTAATAGTCACTGGATAGCTTATAGTTTTATTTAGTTTGTTGATAATAGGGGTAGATTTATATTTAATTAAAGCACCATAAAATTGATGCTAGAATATTTTATAAATAAGAGCCTGCTTATTGGATTCAGAAAAGACATTTTTAAAAGGTTTTAGTAAGGTCATTCACTTTTTTCAGTATATATAGGAACTTTTAAACAACTTTATTAAAATGAATTAAAACGTAAATTCAACAGTCTACATTGGTTAAACATAAAAGTATTGTAAGCTTTCAGAAGACTAATTGTTTTTAAAGATCTATTTAGGACTATTAAAAAAGCTATGGTAACTTTTCTTAATTTGTAAAACATATAAGAAATATACTCTCTGTAACCACCCAAATAAGTGAATACAAAATAAGCAGTTTTTAGCTTTCTGACCCATAAGCTATGTTGTGAGTAGTAAAATAAACTAGAATTGGAAAATTGGCCATCTTTAGAATTTATAAATACATTCAGAGCTTGGTATCAGCTCTACAGAAAAGGCTAGACTTCAGGGTTTATCAATCCCAAACACCTTTTCAGGTTAAGAAAACAAATTGTCACAGATATGAAAGGAAAGAGAAAGACATTGTCAAGAAGCCTTACCTTTAATCCTTAGATCTAAAAATATTCCTTTAAGATTTTGATTCCCAGTAGCAGGTATGTTGGGTTGAACTGACCCTGGGCTTACATGTGAAACTATGAACTCTCAAATAGAAATCATTGTCCCTTTTGTCTATCAGAGTTGTACCATCTATAATTTTGGGGCTTATTTTAATCCCAGAATTCAGTCTATAGACCCAATGCATCTGCTTCTAAATATGCAGCCCTACACATTATCTGGAGGAAAAAAAAGTTTTTCCAACAAAGACCAAATGACATTATGCATATACATTATATACTAATATCTCCTAAAGATCTGCCAGGAAATTCTTATTTTTTATTTTTTTATTTAATAAATGTGAATTTACAAAGTGCAACTTTTGTATAGTTGTGGCTCCCCCCCCAACCTCCCTCCCTCCTGCAGCCCTCCCCTCTCCCACTCCCTCTCCCATCCCGCCCTTCATCGAGTTTCATATTAATCACCTTCATATACAGAAGATCAACTTAGTACACACTAAGCAAGGATTTCAACAGGCTGCACTCACAACCGCACAAGGTATAGGGCATAGTTCGACTAGTAGTGTTGTTTTCAAGTTTCATAGTAGAACACATTAAGGACAGAGATCCTACGTGGGGAGCCTGTACCCAGTGACTTCCGTTGTTGATTTAACAATTGGCACTCTTATTTATGACATCAGCAATCACCCGAGACTCTTGCTGTGAGCTGTCTAGGCTATGGAAGCCCCTTGAGTTCACCATCTCTGAACTTGTTTAGTCAAGGCCATATCACAGTGGAGGTTCCTTCCTCCCTTCAGAGAAAGGCACCTCCCTCCTTGATGGCCTGCTCCTTCCGCTGGGGTCTTGTTCACCAGGATCTTTCATTTAGATTTTTTTTTGCCACTGTGTCATGGCTTCCCATGCCTGTGAGACTCTCATGAACCTTTTAGCCAGATCTGAATGTCCCAAGGGTTGATTCTGAGGCAGGAGTGCTGTTTTGGGCATTTGCCATTCTATGAGTCTGCTGTGTGTCTTGCTTCCCCCGCAGGATCATTCTCTCCCTTTTAATTCTATCCTTCATTATTTGCTTACACTGGTCTTATTTGTGTAATCTCTTCAACACTTACCCTATCTTTTTGATCGGTTGTATATTTATACTTATCACTTTACCAAGTGCACTGGCATTGGTACCTGCCTCCTTGGTAAGACTGAGCTGAAATCCCCTGGCACATTTCTAGTTCTACCTTTGGAGGTAAGTCCGAGTGAGCATGTGCCGACCTATATATCTCCTCCCTCTCTTATTCCCACTCCTATGTTTAACAGAGATCACGTTTCTGTTAATTTTAAACACCTAAGAATGATTGTGCATTGATTACAGAGTTCAACCAGTGGTCTTATGTAGAACAAACAGAGCAACAACAACAACAACAAAAATACTAAAAGGAATAAAATAGTAAGTTGTTCCTTAACAGTCTAGACAAGGGCTGATCATGTCATTGTCTCTCATAGTGTCCATTTCACTTCAATGGGTATCATTTTAGATGCTCGTTTAGTTGCCATCAATCAGGGAGAACATATGATATTTGTCCCTTTTGGACTGGCTTATTTCACTCAGCATGATGTTTTCCAGCTTCCTCCATTTTGTTGTAAATGCCTGGATTTCATTTTTTTTTTTTTACTGCTGTATAGTGTTCCATAGAGTACATATCCCATAGTTTCTTTATCCAGTCATCTGTTGATGGACATTTAGGTTGATTCCATGTCGTAGCTATTGTGAATTGAGCTGCAACAAATATTGAGGTACAAATGGCTCTTATTTTCTCCCGTTTAATTCCATTTGGGTATATTCCAAGGAGTGGGATGGCTGGGTCCTGTGGTAGTGCTATATTCAGGTTTCTGAGGACTCTCCAAACTGTCTTCCATAGTGGCTTTACCAGTTTGCATTCCCACCAACAGTGGGTTAGTGTCCCCTTTTCCCTACATCCTCGCCAGCATCTCTTGTTGGTTGATTTCTGTATGTAAGCCAATCTAACCGGAGTGAGGTGAAACCTCATTGCGGTTTTGATCTGCATTTTCCTGACGGCTAGGGATCCTAAGCATTTTTTCATGTGCCTGTTGGCCATTTGGATTTCCTCTTTTGAAAAATGTCTGTTAAGGTCCTTGGCCCATTTTTTTTATTGGGTTGTTTGTTTTGATTCTGTGGTGTTTTTTGATCATTTTATAGATTCTAGTTGTTAATCCTTTATCTGTTGTGTAGTTTGCGAATAACGTCTCCCATTCTGTTGGTTGCCTCTTCACTTTCCTGACTGTTCCCTTTGGTGTAAAGAAACTCTTCCATTTGAGGTAATCCCATTTGTTTATTTTATCTTTGATTACCCGTGCCTCTGGGGTCTTCTCCAGGAATTCTTCGCCTGTTCCAATATCTTGAAGGGTTTCCCCTATGCTCTCAATTAGTTTCATGGTGTCGTGGCGCATCTCTAGTTCTTTGATCCATGTTGAGTGGGTTTTTGTATAAGGTGTAAGGTAGGGGTCTTGCTTCATACTGCGGCATGTGGACATCCAGTTTTCCCAGCACCATTTGTTGAAGAGGCTGTCCTTGTTCCAGGGGTTGGTTTTAGGTCCTTTGTCAAATATGAGTTGGTTATAGATGTTTGGATTGATCTCCAGTGTTTCTATTCTGTTCCATTGGTCTATCCATCTGTTTTTGTACCAGTACCAGGCTGTTTTGGTTATAACTGCCCTGTAGTATGTCTTGAAGTCTGGAATTATGATGCCTCCAGCCTTGTTTTTATTGTAAAGGATTGCTTTAGCTATTCTGGGTCTCCTGTTTCTCCATATGAATTTCAGCATCATTTTTTCTAGGTCTTTGAAGAAGGTCTTCGGTATCTTGATTGGTATTGCATTGAACTTGTAAATTGCTTTTGGGAGAATGGACATTTTGATGATATTGATTCTTCAAATCCATGAGCATGGCAGGTTTTTCCATTTTTTTTGTGTCGTCTTCTAATTCTTTCTTTAGTGTTTTGTAATTTTCATCATAGAAGTCTTTGACATCCTTGGTTAAATTTATTCCAAGGTACTTTATTGTTTCTGTGGCTATCATGAATGGGATTGTTCTTAGAAGTTCTTCCTCGGCCCTGGCATTGTCTGTGTATACAAAGGCTGTTGATTTCTGAGCGCTGACTTTGTATCCTGCTACTTTACCAAACTCTTCTAAGAGTTCCAGTAGTCTCTTATAAGAGTTTATCAGGTCCCCTATATATAGTATCATGTCATCAGCAAATAGGGATAGTTTAACTTCCTCCTTTCCCATTTGTATCCCTTTAATTTCTTTTTCTTGCCTGATGGCCCTGGCTAAACCTTCTAGGACAATGTTGAATAGCAATGGTGAGAGTGGGCATCTCTGTCTGGTGCCAGTTTTCAATGGAAATGCCTCCAACTTTTCCCCATTCAATATGATGCTGGCCATTGGTTTATCATAGACTGCCTTAATTGTGTTGAGGAATGTTCCTTCTAACCCCAATTTGCTTAGGGTTTTCATCATGAAAGGGTGTTGTATTTTGTCAAATGCTTTCTCTGCATCTATTGAGATAATCATATGATTTTTGTTTCTCAATTTATTAATGTGATGTATTACATTGATTGACTTTCGAATATTGAACCATCCCTGCCTACCAGGGATAAATCCCGCTTGGTCCGGGTGAATGATCTTTCTGATGTGCAGCTGGATTCAGTTTGCCAGAATTTTGTTGAGTATTTTTGCATCTATGTTCATCGGGAGATAGGTCTGTAGTTTTCTTTCTCTGTTGTGACTTTTCCGGGCTTAGGAATTAAGGTGATATTGGCTTCATAGAAAGAATTTGGGAGGATTCCCTCCCTTTCAATCGTTTTGAATAATTTGAGAAGAACTGGGGTTAGTTGTTCTCTAAATGTCTGGTAAAATTTGGCGGTGAAGCTATCCGGTCCTGGGCTCTTCTTTTTCTGTAGTGTGTTTATTATTGATTCAATTTCTTCCATGGTTATGGGTCTGTTTAGATTTTCTATATCTTCATGGCTCAGTTTAGGAAGGTTGTGTTTGTCCAGGAATCTATCCATTTCTTCCTGGTTCCCCAATTTGTTAGCATACATCTCTTTGTAGTGGTTTCTGATGATTTTTTTTATTTCTGTTGTGTCTGTTGTTACATTTCCATTACTATCTTTGATTTTACAGATTTGGGTCTTCTCTCTCCTTTTTTTGGTTATTTGGGCCAATGGTGTGTCGATTTTGCTTATTTTTTCAAAGAACCAGCTCCTGGTTTTGTTGATCTTTTGTATTTTTTTTTTTTTGGTTTCAATTCTGATTATTTCTTCTCTGATCTTTAGTATTTCTTTCCTCCTTCTGGATTTGGGCTTGATTTGCTGCTGTTTTTCTAAATCCTTGAGGTGCATGGAGAGTTCATTTGTTTGGTTCCTTTCCAGCTTCTTGATGTAGGCACCAATTGCTATAAACTTTCCTCTTAGCACTGCTTTTGCTGTGTCCCACAGGTTTTGGTAGGTTGTGTTATCATTTTCATTTGTTTCTAGAAATCTTTTGATTTCTCTTTTAATTTCTTCGATGACCCACTGTTCATTTAGGTTCATGTTGTCCATTCTCCATATATTTGCATATGGTGTAGAGATTCTTGGGTTGTTGATTTCAAGTTTCACTGCTCTATGGTCTGAGAAGCTGCATGGTATGGTTTCAATTTTTTTGAATTTGTTGAGGCTCCCTTTATGGCCTAGCATATGGTCAATCCTAGAGAATGTTCTATGTACTGGGGAGAAATACGTGAACTCTGTGTCTGTGGGATGGAAGGTTCTGAAGATATCTATTAGGTCTTTTTGGTCTATAGCATCAATTAGCTCTGTTGTTTCCTTGTTGAATTTCTGTCTGGTTGATCTGTCCATTGGTGAGAGTGGGGTGTTGAAGTCCCCTGTTGCTCTTGTATTTGAGTTCATATCTCCCTTTAAATCCTTTAGTAATTCTTTCAGGTAGCCAGGCGCCCTATAATTAGGTGCGTATACATTTATAATAGTAATGTCTTCCTGTTGGATAGATCCTTTAATCATTATATGGTGCCCTTCTCTGTCTCTTTTAATAGTTTTTATGTTAAAGTCTATTTTGTCTGATATTAGGATGGCCACACCAGCTCTTTTTTGATTTCTGTTAGCTTGGAGTATCTTTTTCCATCCTTTCACTTTCAGTCTGCATGCATCTTTGCTGATAAGGTGTGTCTCCTGAAGGCAGCATATAGATGGATTCTCTTTCTTGATCCAATCAGCTAGTCTATGTCTCTTGGTAGTAGAATTAAGACCATTCACATTCAGTGTGATTATTGTTAAATACTGTCTTTTCCCATTCATGTTTCCTGAAATGAGCTGTTTATGTATTTTGAACTTTGTTTGTAGGTTACTCTACATTCGATTTTTTTTGTAGTGAAGTTCTTGTTTTTGTATTTCTGTGTGCAGCACGTCTTTGAGCAAGTGTTGTAGGGTTGGATGCGTGGATACAAATTCTTTCAGTTTCTGTTTGTCTTGGAAGATCTTTATCTCCCCTTCATTAATAAACTATAGCTTTGCAGGGTATAGTATTCTAGGTTGGCATTGTTTGTCTTTTAAAACTTGAAAAATATATCATGCCATTTTCTCCTTGCCTGTAGTGTTTGCAATAAGTCTGGGGTAAGTCTGATTAACTTACCCCTGAATGTGATTTGTCGTTTTTCTCTGGCACATTTGAGGATTTGTTCTTTGTGTGTCACTGAGCTGAGTGTTGCCACAATGTGTCACGGTGAATTTCTCTTCTGGTCTACCCTGTTTGGAGTCCTGGCTATCTGTTGAATTTGCCTGTTGTTATCCAGCTGCCTTTGTTTGAAGTTTTCTGATATTATTTCATTGAAAACACCTTCCAATCCATTCTCTCTTTCCACCCCGTCAGGGACTCCTATTATCTGAACATTACACCATTTGATTGAATCTTGTAGGTCTCTGACTATATTTTTTTATTTTTTAAATTTTTTAATTTCTTCTTCCTGTGTTTGAACTGACTGCATTATTTCTGGAAGTTTGTCTTCAAATTCTGATATTTGGTCTTCTATTTCATCTGTTCGATTTCCAAGGGATTCCACGATGTTTTTTATATGGTCAATTGAGTTTTCCATTTCCAATGTTTCATTCTGGCTTCTCTTTAGGATCTCTAATCCTTGGGCTTGTTTTTCATTCAGCTCTCGACACTGTTTCTCATTATTTCTAAATAATCTGATTATTAATTTTCGGAATTCTTTTTCTGGCATGGTTTCAAATTCTTCTTCTTCTTCAGCCTCTGTTATGGTTGGTTTAGCTTGCTCCATTGGCGAGTTTATATGTTCTTCTAAATTCTTATTGTGGGTTTTTGTTTTGTTTTTTGGCATTCCATCTGGGTGGTTTTTCAGGTTGATTTCCCTCTGCTATAGGCTGCTGTAAGTCTGTACCAATATCCAGTGTAAGCACGCTGCTCTGCCTTCTAGAGCTTGTTTATTTATTTTTTACTTATTTATTTATTTATCTATTTATTTATTTGTTAATTACAGAGTTCAACTAATGGTACTAGAACAAAAAAAACCTAAAATGGATATAGTATTACATTGTACATCAACCGTCAGGACAAGAGCTGATCAAATCACTATTTCTCATAGTGTCCATTTTACTTCAACAGGTTTCCCCTTTGGTGCTCAGTTAGTTGTCGCTGATCAGGGAGAACATATGATATTTGTCCCTTTGGGACTGGCTTAATTCACTCAGCATGATGTTTTCCAAATTCCTCCATTTTGTTGCAAATGACTGAGTTTCATTGTTTTTGACTGCTGTATAGTATTCTATAGAGTACATGTCCCATAATTTCTTTTGTAACTTGAGTGGGCTTGTGTCGGGGCTTTGAGATGCCAATCTCCACCCCTTGGGGGCTGGTTTCCTTGTTCCTATGTTCGCCCTTACGTGTCTGTGTCTGGGGTTCGTTGGTCAGCCGCTCTCTCTCACTGCACCTCCTGCGTGAGGAATGTCAAGTAGCTCCAGACCACCTTTGGACTCCGCCCCTGCTGCTTCCTCCTTCGGAGAAGAGGCCAGCCTCCTTTATGCCTGAATGTAAACAAACAGGATGGCTGCACTCTGTCTGCTGCAGCTCTGATTGTGGGTTGGGTAGCTCCTAAGGATCCTGGCATTTTTGATCCTTCAGTTCGTCCCCCTGGATCCTGCCCTCTTCCCACTGGTGCTATTCAATTTTTTTTTTCTGGTAACTTGAGTAGACTGGTGTCAGGGCTTTGAGCTGCCCTCCCTCACTGCCTGCCCCTGCACAAGGAGTGTTGTGTCGCTCCACTCCACCTTTGGGCTCTGCCTCCAAAGGTTAGTGTGGAGGCAGAGGCAGTTCTCCTTTAAGCCCGAATGTAAACAAACAAGATGGCTGCTTCCCGCCCACTGCAGCTCTGATTTGGGGGAGGGTGGAGGCAGCAGGGGATCCTGGCTGGTTTAGTCCCTCAATTAGTCCCCCTGAATCACGCACTCTTTCCACAGGCGCTACTCACTCTGTTCCGTTTTCTATTTCCTCCCCCACTCAGTTGTGCGTGTCTCAGTGTCCATCCCAGGGTGGGTTGGGGAAGGGGCGGCGGCAGCGGCTGTTGCAGCAGTGCTGGGTGAGCACCCTGTCTCAACTTGGCTTCCAGCGCTGGTACATTCACACTTCTGCTGGTGTCTTGCGCTTCAGGCATCTGTGTCCTCCTCACAGGTCCACCTTGTCTCCCCAGTTTTGGAAGAGCTTCCCTTTCCCTGAAACTACAAATTCTCACCCCTCTTTGAACCTTCCCTTCCTGGACTATCGGTGTGCTCCCTCCCTCAGGAAATTCTTAAATATACTGTCTATGAGAATTTTTTTCTGGCTTTCATTTTAATGCTCATCTAAAACTAATTAAGTTAATTCTCAATCCTTTAAATCATCACCTTAAAATGGAGCAGTATTATCAATTTCTTTTTCCCTGTGTGTCAAGCAACATTTGCTTTAGACACTGGAGTTGTCAGTATTATTGTCATATTATGAAGCTATGCATTAGGTGGCCCTTGTTTGTGTCCATATCACCTATATAGCACATTACCTCTAAAAGTGGCAATGAATAAACAATGAAGTCGTTTCTGTACCTGATTTCAGAAATGATTAAGTTTCATATTATTTCATTCACATACTTATTTGGCCAGGTATGGGTGATCCTGTGCCTGGCTGGGAGACTGTCTTCCTAGCTCATGGAGGAGATTAAGAGGGCATGGCACACCAGATCCCCCAGGAAAAAACCCTAGTCGAGGGCTCAGCACACTGAGACCTCCACATATGACTTGACTGCTGGCAGGTGGCAGGAACCCCAAGCACATTTCCCCTACCCCACTTCCTGTTGAGGGACCTTGTAATTGTCAGCTAAGTAAGCAGCTCCCGGATGTGGCCCAAACACATAAGACCACCTGGAAGGCTACGTGGGCTATGTGACCTTCAAGCTGATTGGCGAAGCATAGCAGCACCAGTATTGGTTTTATCCTATAGAATTAGTGTTGCTACCCCTTTGCCTGCCCTGTAAAAGCTTGTGATTAACTGCTAATAAACAGACATGTTCACCAAAACTGTCTCCAGTGCTTCTTGTGGAGGAGTGCCATTGCCTCACCATCCCGACCAAGTGGCCCTCACAAGATGAGCCACAGCTAGGGGTAGGACTAAGGGGTGGTGGGAGAAGGACACAGAAGTAAACTTGGAGTTTCCATTCTGCAGCAAGAGTGAAAAAAAAGAATCAGGAAGTATACATCAAGTAAATAAGAAAATAAAGGTATATAACCAAGAAACACAAGTTAGTAATAGTGCAGATTTTGAAGGAGTTACGTGACAACCCTGAAATCATGTGAGAGCTTTAAATAGTGATGATGTGGCACTACAAGAAACAATCACTTTTGTGGATGGCTTACTGGCAGAATTTTAGTTAAGTGTAGAGCATGATTAGCATGAAGCAGCAAGGTCATTAATGTCATTTTGCAAAGCATGCTAATGTGAATAGATGTTAGTAGAATGAAAGTGAAAATAAGGAAACAGATTAAATGTAGACCTAAGGCTACATTTCTCTAATGCTTATTCTACTTCTGCTATTTGTTTTAACACATCAATATCATCTGTCAAGTAGAATTAATGTTTTGATTGTATTGGATTCTTAGTTTATATCTAATTCATACTTTTGATTTCTATTTCATAGTTTGTAACAGGATTTGTATCAAAACTAAAGGTTCTGATATTTTTATTTATTAAGATTAAAAAACACAACATTCTTGTTATTAATATTGTGGGGACATTTAAAGACTGATGTAAGTGTGAAATGCCATAATATTTTGGAATAGTAATCAACATTTTCTTAGATTTTCTTGCTTTTTAATGACCATGACAGTTTTGATGAATACTGATAATGTATTTTGTAGAATGCCTTTCTATCGTACATTGTCTAATATTTTTATATTGATTAGATTGAAGTTGCATGTTCTGGGGATGAACAGCAAAGAAGCAAAGTTCTACCTTCATCGCATCATATCACTACTATCAGCATGATTTGTCATTTGTAATGTTGACTTCAATCCTCTGACTGAGGTAGTATCCTTCAGGTTTCTCCAGTGTAATGTTGTTCCCCCTCACAGTCCCCTCATTTTCTTAATATGTCTTCTAAGGCTAAAAGTCATTAAATGCAGCCCACAGTTGAAGGTTCCTCCTCCTTGAAGGTGGTGTATCTAACATAAATGTAATTCTTTTTGCAGGGTAGATTTGTCACTTTGCCTCTATGTATCTACCTACCTACATACCTATCTGTCATCTGTATATTAAATTGTTTGTTCAGATCAATATGGGCCATAAATATCTGTTTTATATAATGGATTGTAATTTCTTACTACTTTGCTTATTTTCTTGCCCAAATTGAGCTAACTTTGGCTTTTGGGTGATCTTTTAGCTGGCTTATGTCTGTGTTCTACCAAGGTACAATGGGTTGACTGTTTTGGAGAGGGAGAGAGGAGAAGCTCCTCATTTTCTGGCACTACAGGATGTTCCAGTCTTTCTTGTATATATATATATATATGTATGTGTGTGTGTATATATATATATATATATATATATATAGCTGTAGTTCTAGAATCAAGAACTTCTCCAAGGAACTCTGTTTCCTTTTCTTGGATAAATATATTAGGAACCAAGATTTGGGTACTAGCTGATCCGTAATTATTGAGGCCTGAGACAAAAATGTTTTGAACTGTTGGTCTCCACTAACTGATGCAACATTCATTTAAAATTTGTGGATAACTACCTCATATGTGGATGTATGAAGAGAAGCAATTTATTGAAAAAAACACAGTAATGCTTTTACTATTTTATCTTTTTATTTTAATATTTCAAATAATACAGAAAAGCAAAAGCAAAGGAAGAGTTCAATGAGTACATAAAGCTCTATAACTCAGGAAAAGATTGACCTTGAAAAGCATACCTACTGTTTTGATTATTTCCTCAAACCCATTAAAACTAGACAAATGAATTTTTACTTCTTTTAATTTTGCCAAAGCATGAAAAAAAAATCTTGTGAAAAATACGCTATATATATAAAATATAAAATAATGTACCATGATCGTATTTCATAATCTATGGTAATTATTTAACCAAGTAATGTACTTTTGTATTCATTATCCAATTTAATTCTTACAGAAACACTCTGTATTACTCTGTCTCAAATTTAGAGATAAGGAAACTGAAGCTCAGATGGGTTAATTTAACAAATTAAGTTCCTAACAGTGTGGCAGGCACAAATTCAGTTATAATTAATGTTATTTTCCTTAACATGTGAGTAATTATTAAAGAGTAAGCTTTCGGCCTGTCTTGCAGATCAGGGAATTACTTGCTGGATCTTGCTTATGCCAGGGCATCTCACGGAGTCAGGCAAGCTGCGGGGCTTAGTGAGTAGACTGGCCAGGAGCCCTTTGCTTCTTGCCAAAGCTAGAGTGGCTTTTATAAACATTCTCCTAGAGCTGGTCCAACAAAGGCATAATAACAGCAACACCCACCAAAACAACAAAAATCTGTGACAGCACTTGAGATTTTCCTCTGGGCCAACTACTGCTAAATGTCTAATTTTCATTATCTTACTTTACTGTCACAACAAATTTAGAAAGCCATAACTAGTCCATTTCTAGGTGAGAAAACTAAAACTCCATGTGATTAATTTTATTTCCCAAAGTGATGCAAATTGTAAGTGGTAGAGCCAGTGTTTGGAGCCAAGACCGTGGGATTCCAAACCTATTTTGTTAGTCATTATAACGGACAGAACAGCAGCTGTTGGCAAGTGGAAGCTGCTATGGGCAGTTTTAAGAACTTAGTAACAGCAACAAGCTTCTCCTAAATTCTAGGGCTGCAAATATTTGTGCAACACAAATGGAGAGCAGGACTTGTGAGCACTGAAGAAAAATAACTGATGAAGGATTTGTGCTCAAAGTCTGAACACTGAAAAACCACAGACTGACCTAGGAGGATATTAAACAGTATACACAGGTGTTTGAGACATGGAACAGGAAAGGGGATAAATGTACAACATAGGAACAGAATCAGCAATGGGAATACGGGTAGGACTAGTGCAGAGATGTGTCCCTCTGTATTCCTAGCAAAGTGTTTTCACATGGAGAAGAGATTACATTGTAACATTGGATGTATATTCTCTTTCATCTGTAGTTTGGATATTATGGTGGATTTGATTTATGTTTAAGACAGACTCTATGATGGGTCATGGACTGCCCAGAAATTTGGTCAAAAATTTTTTTCGGTGCACCTGTTAGAGTGTTTCTTGGTAAGATTAACTTATGAATTGATAGACCTGGTCAGTCATATTGCCCTACCTAATGTGGATGGGGCTCATTCAATCTATTGAAGATTTGAATTGAACAGAAAAGACTGGGCAAGAGAGCATGCCTTTGGCCTGACTGACTTCAACTGGAGCAGCAGTCTTTTTCCGCCTTTGGACTCAAACTGAAACACTGGCTCTTCTTGGTTCCCCACACTGCTGTTTTGAGACTAGGACAATACCTTCTGCTCTCCTGGTTTTCCAGTCTTAGATCCAGACGGGAAATTATACCATCAGTTGACTTAGGCTTCCAGCTTGCTGACTGCAGATCTTGGATCTTAACTTGCCAAAGCATATTTTGAGACTTAGTCTCTATTATTGTATTATTCAATTCTTTGCAATAAATCTCTTTATATAGAGAGATAACCCTGTCTATTAAGACTGACTAAATTTCCATTCCAACATATTCTTCAAGAAACTTGTTATTGCTTTATCAAAAGGTGGAAGATTTCTTGGATTAGGACTAAGAGAATACAGTAGAAAAAACAATGAGTGACATTTGAGGTGAGGTCATAAAAGATGATGCAAATTTCTTCTGCCACTAACTCTTGAGACATGTTTTAGCAGCTCTGAGTTGCTCTCTTGAAACCCTCATGATGGGGAGAACTTGTGGAGAGACTACATACAGGTGGAGAGACATCCTCAAGAAGCTCCACGTATTCCAGGATCCACCTGAGTCAGAAGCACAGGCATCAGACATGTGAGTGGAGAAGATTCCCAAAGATTTCAGCCCCAACCATTGCATGAATAAAAAGAGAGAAAAAGTTGCCTCGCTGAGATACCAAGAGAGACAGGGAGAGACGGTGTGTGAGAGATAATAATAATAATAATATTGAACAACTTGCTTCAATGTACTAGTATGGAGTTTGTGGTAGAGCAATAGATAATCAAAATATGTATAATGTGTATGTAAATGGAATATAAATAATAGGAGTTATCAACTTAAGTATGTGAATTACTAATAATGTAACTAATAATGTAAATTTTATAGTTTAGTAGAGTCATTAAGATACAATATCTGGGAGAGGCATTCAGCTTAACAGTTAAGATATGAGCATCCCATATAAGAATTCCTGGGTCCAATGCCTGGTCCCACTACTGACTCTGTAAGGCAGTGATGATGGCTCAAGTAGTTGAGTCTCTGCCACTCATGTTGGAGACCTAGACTGATTTTCTGGCTCCTAGCCTTGGCCTGGCCCAGTCCCAGCTGTTGAAGGCATTTGGAGAATGAACTAGATGAGAGCACTCTCTTTTCTCTCCTCTTCTTATCTTAAGCATTTCAGATGATGGATATTCAGCCTGTGCTGGATGGAAAACCAAAGCAGTTTGATTTGCTGTGATAGAATAATTATAAATGAGTATATTATATGTTATTTCTATTCTTTTTTTACATGGAATGAAAGGATGAATATGTAGTTCAAAATAAATAAAGTAAAAAGATTTTCCTGAGTAAATGTTTGCTATGTTTTTCTGGAATGTAATCAAAACAGCAGAAGTGTTTCATATTATTTAAAAAATATAATTTGAAAATGTATCCTAAGGATTCTTATTCATTGAACAACTTATCAACAAGTGAAAATATATTTGCAATATTGAATGTAGTTGTGGAATTAATTAAAGAATTATAAACATACTCAACATTATGTCTTGTTAAGTTTTTTTTTTTTTTTTAGAGGAAATGTTTATTGTTGGGTGGGGGAAGCCTGATGGGCCAGGGAGAGAGGATGAGAGGGTAAGAGAAAGGAGGAGGAGAGCATAAGAGAGAGAGATCATGAGAGCACTTGTTCTGGAACAGGTTCTATTAAACCTTTGCTGGGGGGGTGGGCAGGGAAGTAGGAGTAGCAAATCCCATTAAGGTGGGGGTGGAGCTGACACAGGTGGTTGGGTCATGGGGCTTAGGACCAAATCCTATTGTGCAACATGGTAATGGGGGCCAGGGCCTAAGATGGCATCTGAGGCATAGATGGTGCCACAGATAAGACTGCACCATTTCACTAACATTCCTCTTTTTTGTTGTTGTTGTTGTTTTTTTTTTTTTTTTTCATAAATCAGGTGTTTTACAGGATTACATCAGCCCCCAAATTCCAGGAGGAATGAAGGGATGATGATCTGTCTTTAGAGCTACTTCCTGCTGACATAGGGTGATGTCTCAAGCCACTGTCGCCTGGGTGGGGAGTGAAGTATATACCTGTAGCAGCATTTGGTTGACTGCCTGGTTGGTGAAGGCTTTGGTTCCTTCCATTATCACCTCCTGTAAACACTTAAATACAGTAGTATAAAAGATAGGGTGAGAATAGCAACAATGATCCTAAGAATGGCATTAACCAAGTAATAAGAGGATTTCATAGAGGAGAGGAAATGGGGGGGAGGGGTCTCTGTACCCTTGTGAAGACTGTTTGATGGACATGGTTTGAAGCTGATCTCAACCAAGACTGGCAGAAAGGCCACTCACCTTCTGTGGGTAGAGGGATTTCTTTGTAGAGAAATCTGAACAATCATACAACATTAAGTCAGGGAGAGGACGAATCAGTACACACAGGTGGGAGTAGAGCCATTGATGTTAGAGCAGAGGTTATGATTACAAAGGAATGAGGACCCAAGTGGGCTAGACAAGGTCTAGAGCAGAGGACAGAGCCATTATTGGAGAACCTAAGAAAGGTGCTGTCTAAGCCATGAATAAATTTTCTGAATGAGAGGCAAATAGAAAGTGACAGAAGGGGCCAGATAATAATCAGGTGAGCTTTAATGCCTTGTCAGTTATAAGGCCCAGACCTATCTCTTCACATGGGGTACATCCTAAGGGAGGTGTGCACCTCTTTGGGGGAAGGCACCCTGTCCACTTCCATTACCTAGCTGGTCTGGGAGGGGGAGCTCGCCAGGTAAAGGCAGGTGGCATTTCTAACAGGAAATTAACAGTTCTGCCTGTGATGTTATCAACTCTGATTGGCTGTCCCCTCAGCAGCGGTGGTTTCTTTGGAAGCTGGGCCAAGTGAAAGTCTTTTCAGTTTAGAACAAACAAGATCTGTGCCTTTGACCTGGTCATCCTTCGACTCCAGGGCAGGTCATTTCCAGTGACGCAACTCTTGGCTGGCAGAGCTGCCAGGACTCTTCATATGCTGACTTCTGCTGAAGTCCTGGCTTTCCACATTGAAAGCCACTGCAGTGGACTGGCCTATTGGGTTTCCTTGAGGGCAGATCACTGTGTAGAGCAGCCTTTAATAGGTCTGCCACTTATCTTTACATTGTTTCTGAGCCTGGCTTTTCTTTTCCTCCTGGTTTTTGTTAAAGCAGATCAGAGGATACAAGTCAAGGGAGTGCTCAATCCCATCTCTAATCTTCGGTGGCCTAAAGTGGAAGTCTATAGTCACAGGCATGTTCTGATAGTGTTTTTTTGTGAGGTAGACAGTGCCTATGAAGAAGGCTATGTCTTCACCTTAAAACTTTCTCTTTCTTTGTTTTGTCCGAAAGGGATGTTTTGCCTGTTTACTGTGCCCATGGCAAAGTAAATCTAGCTGTAAAATCGTAATTTAAGCTCTCATTTTGGCTACACTTTTATTACAGAAAATGTTAGCCATCCCTTTTATAAGATCTAAAAATCAAACTGTACATCCTAGAAAGTCCTTCAGTATAGAGTCAGTTTCCCAATTAAAGAGAATAGAGAAATGAGTAAGAAAGTATGGCTTCCCAGATCACTTACTGACAATAACAACATCAAATAAAAACTTAGCAAGCAATTTCATCCATTAAATAACAACTTATGAAAACATTTACTGGAAGGTCCAATGCCTTCTATAAATCTTAAGAAAGCATGTATTTGGAAACATTTCTTAAATATATAACACAGTGTAGCTTGTTTGACCAGAAAACTCAAGCACAAACATGAAAAAACATTTGTAGTATCTTTCTACTAACAAATTTACAACATCTGATATAGAGATTCAGGTCACATGAATCAAAATGTATCTTCCATTAATTTTAACAGTTTAAATTTATGAGCAATTTTTATCTATAAGCCAATTGAAACAGAATTCTTCTTTTTTTTTTTTTTTTTTATTTTTGACAGGCAGAGTGGACAGTGAGAGAGAGAGACAGAGAGAAAGGTCTTCCTTTGCCGTTGGTTCACCCTCCAATGGCCGCCGCGGTAGGCGCGCTGCAGCCAGCGCACCGCGCTGATCCGATGGCAGGAGCCAGGAGCCAGGTGCTTTTCCTGGTCTCCCATGGGGTGCAGGGCCCAAGCACCTGGGCCATCCTCCACTGCACTCCCTGGCCACAGCAGAGGGCTGGCCTGGAAGAGGGGCAACCGGGACAGAATCCGGCGCCCCGACCGGGACTAGAACCCGGTGTGCCGGCGCCGCTAGGCGGAGGATTAGCCTAGTGAGCCGCGGCGCCGGCCGGAAACAGAATTCTTAATAAATTTTCCCATGTAGTCATATAATATGTATATACATATAATATAACATACAAGATAGAACAATAAAGCAGTTTCAGTAATAGCCTCTTAAAATCTTTAACTGTTTTTTTAAATTACCAACTGATTCAAATTACTTTCTGCTCTTAGTTAGCCTCAATTAACCATACTCACTCTCAGTTGGAGCCTGTAATGCATTATTGGCTTTATCTGTTTAAAGAGCCATCCCAAAGTACTGAATACAACAGAAATGGCTCAAAAAAAGTCCATTGGAATCTATAGGAGGACAGCTAAACACAGAACCAACAATGTTTAGTTTTATGAGCAGCAAATCTGATATACAAAACTGTGGATGACAAAAGACTTTAAAGAGCCACACTTTTAAAATTATAAACTCATTAACCAATAAGATGCACTTGATTACTCCACATAATATTTTCAAAAGCACCTATAGGATTTTATAAGATATCCTCTTTAGGCCTGTAGACCTTTTCCATTAAGATAACCATCATGCCTGTTATGAAAATATCATTAGACTTTTTAACTTTTGGATATTTTTGTCAGTATCATTTTACATTATCATAACTTAAAATTTAGCACCACTTCCCATCTTGACAGTACCTGTAATATAATCTAAATAGCCTGATTAGTTGGTGTCTCTACAAGATGAGAGACATATCCTTTGATATTCCAGGGGCCTAACTGTAAATATCAAATAAATATCTTTGGAATTTTGATTTTTGTGTGTGTGTGAATGCCTGTCAAAGATGCCAAGAAAGCTTAAAATATCTGGTTGAAATAAGATCCCTTAACATCATGACATAATATAGACCAGATCTGATCATTGATACAAGGTGATTACTGAAATGTTTTAGAATGAGTATATATTCAAATGAATCATAACTCCTTAAAAACTCAGTTGTTTTTACACATTAGAACCTAACAGAGACATTAAGAGAATATAATAATTACTCTAACTCATTGCTTTGAGGATCAGATTTTAATTCTATGTCAAAGAAAAATAGATCAATAGCTTTTGTATCCAAAAATTTCTTTCATAACCTTCTGTGACTTCCACATACCTTCTTCAACTTACTGGAAACTTTCCATCATTTCCATTCTAGTCTAGAGTAAACTAGCCCCCAGGATAAAGTAATTCTTACAAACCATGTCCTTTTCTTTATTCAGAAAACTCTTTCCTTCTTAACCTTCCTTACCAAGAACTTAACGTTTTCCATCTGCTGATTTCCTTGATTTACATTTTTAAATAACCTGTTAAAAATTTCCAAATTAAGATAACATTTTAGAAATAAGGTAACACATCAAATTTCAGCCTTAGTTACTTATGGCAGTATTGAACTATTTTTCACAGTTTATTAAAATGTATTTGTTAATAAACCCAAATAGTTTTTTTATAGAATATAAGTTGCTAAGAGTACCAAAGTTTACATTTAGACACATTTATCCCATTTACCTTTACTTAATTTACATTTAGTAGTTACACCTAAATGACTTAAGATGCTGATATTATATTATAACTCTATCTGAATTAAGGTCAAAATTGTATTCATATGGAATTCTACTCCTTTTATAAAATCTATGACACTAAAGATTACAAAATCTACCTTAGGGCCTATAATGAGTACTGTTTATCCATGGCTGTTTCATTGTGTACTGATTACTCATTTCTATATCATTGGAAACCTGTTAAAACAAATTGCAGAATAAGTTTGGCAAGTTGCAAAGCAATATTTTTAAAGGCAGTGATCTTCCTAGATTTGAAGAGAGAAATTTCTTCAAACCCAAGGTCTAGTTACAGTTTCTTTTTACCCTAAGAACACCTTAGGCCAATGATGCCCTGGTCAACAGTCAACCACTTGGTACTGCCTCTGAAACAAAATTTAGGCATGTGCCAGACAGGTTCCAAAGGTGATTGTGGGCTGGGGGCCAATGTACCAGGGACAAGAAGTCCACTGGTGATTATTCACCATTATATTAAGTTTAATGGGGGAGAGCATTCATCAGAGTAGATGGTTGGAGAGAGAGATTTTCTGATAGGTGACAGAGTAAGGGGCAATTAGGGAAAAGGAGATATATCTGAAAATATTGCTAACCTGGTAGGCCTGCCGATTTGAAGGGCCAGTAGTCTTGATCATTATTTCACATAGTTTGGGAGAGATATCTCTCAGGGTAATGTGAACACTGTTAATGGTGAAATATCTAGGAAATGTTCACTAATGGGACCAGGGAATTGAGTCTTTAGGAATTGAGGATACCTGGCAGGTCAGCTTGGTATTCAGAAGACTTGATTTTCCTGTCTGGCTTGCTCCTGATAAAACAAAAGAGCCATCAAAAGGGTGGGATACCTAATTTGTTTTGAAGTAAACAGGGATCTATGAAGGATGGAATCATCACTCCTTGCTATTCTTATGGTGAAATTGAAACAGGAAGGGGAGTAGACTTTGGACAAGGCCTGGTTCTAAGATCAGAATTCCTGGGCAGGAGAAGGAGGTATAGTGAGCCAAGACAGTGAGAGCTGGGCCCATTAATGTAGAAGAAAGGGGTTTTGGCTTTTTTGGTGAAAGCTTTGAACGTTAAGAGAGTTTGAGCCAGAGAAAATTTAGAGCTGAGATAGGAGAAAGCTTAGACATAGGAAATCTTCCAGAGATTCCAATAATGTTGGGGTTAAACATATCATTAGGCAGTCATCTGGACTGAGTTGTAGAGGTAGGAGATAATAGAGAGGAGGGTTGGACAGAATGCAGGAAGAAGCTCCCATGGTGACCGGTAGAGTCAGATTGGTGGATATTGAGTGTCCCTGAGATCACGGCCATCTGATGAGTTGATATGAGAACAGAGGGTGGGGGGTCGTCACCCACACAACCACTGGAGTCCAGGGCTTAGCTGGAAGAAGGGAAACAGGAGGTTGAGTCATCACCCACAACCACTGTTGACCAGACACAGAGTCCAGAGAGGCATGAGTCTGTAGGAGTTGTGGTGTCTGGTACCAGGACTTTGAGACAAAGCAGAGAGGAACCACAAGCCATGTGGAGGTCATCCTGAGAATTTTCTATTCTGCATCTTACCTCAGAATTTGAAAGGCTGGTGTGTGAATGGAGATCATGAAGTGTTCAGTGTCATGGGAGGAGTTCTGGGGGTGTGCTTTGTGACTGGCAGAAATCCAAAACCCCAAATTTTAAGTCAAAGATAACCCATGATGCATAATAAACTTGCCTCAAAACAGGTAAGAATATTTTAATAAATTTTAAACTAACTCATAACTATTATACCTATTTTATTGAATTTGAGAAAGAGAAAACTTTCGGAAATAATATAACATTTAGTCCTTAGCTAGATTTATCAAAGCTTAATTTTTGAACATATAAGCTTCCGATTAAAAAGCATATTCCAGCAATATTCTTAGCATAGAAGAAAAGAAATGGAATCTACTTTGGATTTAAGAGTAATAATACATCATTATGACACAGTTGAAGCTACCCCATAGCTTTCCTTCATCCTACTAGCTCCTCTTTCTGCCCAGAAGTAACCTCCCCTTCAACTTAATGTGTGTTATTCACCTTATGTCTATATACTCCACCCCCACACACACTCACTCACACACACACACATTCGAGTTCTCCAAAAATTTTATGAAAATGCATATTGTGAAAAAAATTTTTAAGGTCCCACAAGGGCACTTGTGTCCCAGCTGCTCTAATTCATCTCCAGCTTCCCATTAATGACCTGAGAAAAGTGGCAGAGAATGGTTTAAGTGTTTGGGTCTCTGCTACCCATGAGGGAGACCATGATGAAGCTCCTGGCTCCTAGCTTCAGCCTGGCCCAGCCCTAGTGATTGCAGCCATCAGGGGAGTGAACCAGCAGATGGAATATCTTTCTGTCTCTCCCTCTCTCTCTGTAACTCTGACTTTTGAAAAAAAAAAAATAAATCAATCAATAAAATATATTTTTTTGACAGGCAGAGTTAGAGAGAGAGAGAGACAGAGAGAAAGGTCTTCTTTTTTTCCGTTGGTTCACCCCCCCCAAATGGCTGCGTGCCGTGCTTCCTCCTGGTCTCCCATGCAGGTGCAGTGCCCAAGTACTCCGGCCATCCTCCACTGCCTTCCCGGGCCACAGCAGAGAGCTGGACTTGGAAGAGGAGCAACTGGGACAGAATCCAATGCCCCAACCTGGACTAGAACCCGGTGTGCTGGTGCTGCAGGTGGAGGATTAGCCTAGTGAGCCGTGGCGCTGGCCAATAAATAAATATTTTTTAAAAAGTAAAAAAAAAATGCATGGATTTCAAAGCATTCTTATGCAAAAATAAGCTTATTTTTAATTTTGTTTTTCCATGCACTTATTGAAATACCTTTATATTTATCCATAAATAATACGTATTTTTGCTGATTCATTTACAATGTAATTATTAATATATTGTGCAGCCCCTTCTACAATTTTTTTCTCCATATTATTTCATGATCTTTTTCTTGATAATATATCTGTTCTTATTAATCATATGTGTTCATTACCATAAAGTATTTCTTGGTGAACATGCCAAATATAGTTATCCATTGCCCATGTTGATTAACACATAGATTGTTTCTAATCAAGCCTTCCTTTCTTCCTTCACTCTTTCCTTTCTTCCTTCAATGCCTTCTTCCCTCTAATTCTCATTCTATCTCCATCTCTATATCTATCTCCATTTCTGTCTCATCTATCTCTATCTCTTTCCCATTCTTCTTTTTTTCTTTTCTTCCTTCTATCCTTTCCCTCTCTTTCTAAATATCAAATAGTCTAGTATGAGTCTTCTTCATGAATGAAAACATGACAGAGTATTAATAGGGTACATTGATGGGAAGTTATTAGTAAATAATTTTCCAAAGGTTAATAATGACATCCCCACTAGAAGTGTATATAAAATCCAGTTGCTCTCACATTAGATGTTGTCATATTTTAAAAAAAATTCAAAGTAGTAAGAGAGAAACTGCATCTTATTTAGTTTTAATTTTCTTTTCTTGATTGCTAATGAATCTGAGCATCTTTTTTATGGTCATTGGCAATTTGATTTTCTTCCACTGTGAACTGACTCTTCAAAGCTTTTAGTGGTTTGTTTATTTTACTACTTTTTCTTAATGATTCATAACACCTATTTATAACCTTCAGGTATGTGGATTTCTCAATTATATGTACATTAAATTATCCTCTCAACTTGGGATCTTTTAGCTTTATTTATGGTGCCTTTTGCCATACAGAAGTTTGGTCTGAAGCTTTAAAAATATTCTGCATATGAAGTCTTGTCATATTTATAGGTTTGCTTTTTAGTTCATGAGTCAAGGGAAGGATTTTTATACAACGTTTTCACTAAGAGATATAATTATTACTTTTCATGCTATCAATGTCCCAGCACTGATAATGAAAAGGTTATTTTTCCATTGGTTTGCAATATGATCCTTGTCACTTATCAGAATTCTGGGTGGGTTGTGTGTGGTTCTTGATTCTGAAGCTTAGGGGGTCTAGGAGCAACACTGTGGTAGAATTGGGTATGCAAGGTATTTATTAGGGAGTTTGGAATATAACCAGCCCTTAGAATTATCCTAAGGTGACCTGGAGAGTCTTGGCCTTTTTTATTCCTTTCATAGTCATCAAGTGTGGGCCATTGTGGAAGGTTACGCTGTGGGGACAGTTACTCTCTGCCTGATGTACTAGAGGCACACAGCATCGAAGTAGCACATCCTTCTGGAAGAAAGAGGATCTCATAGTTCACATCACATGCCACATCATTCTGGTCTGTTTGTATTTTATTTTGTCCTTATGCCAACAAGCAATATCTGGTAGGCCAAACCTCTTACCTGGTATTTCTTCAAAATTGAACTATATATTACTAGCCATTTATTTCCCATCTTAATTTTGGAGTTTTTATACAAAGCTAAAGTTAAAAAATACTGTGGATTTTTACTTAAATTGCATTGGCTTTAAAATTTAGGAAGAAGTAAATCTTGTGACATAGAACTAAAAATATATAATATGCTATAATCAATAGTTTTTACAAATTTTTAAAAAGATTTATTTATTTATTTTGAAATTCGGAGTTGGAGAGAGAGAGAGAGAAAGTTCTGCATCTTCTGGTCATTCTGCAAATGGCGATGCTGCTAGGCCAGGCCACAGCTGAGATCCCAGAGCTTCTTCCAGGTCTCCCAAGTGGATTCAGGTGCTTAAGCACTTGGGCTGTCTTCCACTGCTTTCCCAGGCTCATTAGCAGGGAGCTAGATGGGATGTGGAGGAGCTGGGTCTTGAACTGGCGCCCATATGGGATGCCAGTGTCACAAGCAGAGACTTCACCTGCTCCACCACAATGCCAGCCCCAATCACACAATTTTTAAGATAAAAGTGTTTTTTTCTCATCTTATTTTTGAATTCTTACTTAGAGCAAATGTCACAGAACCACATGCTTAACAGTATAGAATTTTTTTTTAGGTAAAGGCTAAAGGTAATTGATGATGATGACTGCTTTCCAGGGGAAGTGTTCTGTGAAAAATGTTGGGGATACAGCAAAAGCTCTTAGTGCTTCTGAAAGATTAGAAGCCTGTTTGGCTTCAATTTTTAAACATGTGTATTGGATAATTAGTCCTGTTTAACTGTCTGATAATTAAGTACTTTTAATGAGTTCAATACTTCCATGTCAAGGAGGAAACAGAACATATTTTTCAATTGCAGGTAAGGCTGAAGACAAAAACAAGATTCCACTGATTATCATGAGAAGTTTAGTAATTTAGTAATAGGTATTATAAAATAAGTTATTGTTTTTGCTATTGTACATCTGCAGACCTACTTTGAGTAGAAAGTTTTTCAGTTGTTTGCTTTTTAAAAAACTATTTATTTGCAAGGGATAGAGGAGAGGGAAAGAGAGAAGGGGAGAGAGAGAGAGAGAGAGAGAGAGAGAGAGAGAGAGAGAGATCCTACCCCATGGCTCATCCCTCTAAATCTCCTTAATGAACAGGACCTGAGGCAGGGCTAAAGCTGGAAGCTATGAACACAAACCAGATCTCCCATGTGAGTGGCAGGAAACTGATTACCTGTGCCATTGTTGCAACTTCCCCAGATTTGCATTAGCAGAAAGCTGGAATTAGGAACATGAGTGAGTGGTTTGAATTCAGGGACACCAAAAAGGTGCATGGGTGTCCTAACCAGCACCTTAACTGCTATGCCAAATGCCCATTTCAAAGAGTATATTTTTTCCCTCTTCTGTTTTTAATTTCCTTTGATCATTCTTACTCTCTGCTAACCATCCTTTGGCTATAAGTTTTGTGGTTGTATCTATCCAGCTTGCCAGGTTCCTGGTTCACATTGGATTTGTCAGATAATCTACTATCAAGAGTAGTGAGACCATGGCAATACTTTATTCAAAAAAGGGCAACTTGCTTCAGTTCCTAAATTTAGTGTTATTTCCTCAGGTCTACCTCCTTCTACGTATAACAACACATTATTTTCCAGTGACCTTCAATGTCTTAGGTTTAAGCAGAGAATTTTAGCTCTGGTTTTCCAACTCATCAATATCTCACCCACTCAGAACACCTTTGATCTCTAATAGGAGCCCAAATGCCGCTTCTTGGATGAGGGCCAAATTAGCTTCTGCCTTCTGTTCTGCTCATCATTTTAGGTTTCTGTTCTATTCTGGACACCAGAGATGTTTTGAGTCCAGATTTCTAATTTTTTTAATCTGGCATAACTATGAAAACAACAACATGAATTAAAACAAAGTGTACCTATAGAATCATTTTGACAAGAAGCCTTCAATTTCTCTCACCTCAAATATTTTATTAGGAAAGCAAAATCACAACTTTATCATCCTAGTATTTACTGTTTTTAATGCCTCTCTGGCAATGGCATTTCACTAGTGGTACTTAATTCAGAATTTCTATCATTGTGATTTGCGATGACAAATTGAAATAGAAAAAATATAAATCCAGATACTGAGATATAAATGAAATGAAGCCCAACTTCAAATTCTCTTTCACTGTATCCTCCTACTTTTTCAGTAACTAAGGCAGGCAATCCAATGTGGGGAGCAACTGGGAGCAACACGGACTAGACTGTTACTGGAATTAAGACTTATTCTATGCATCTGCTCTCCCACAATATGGCACTGGGAGAGGAGGAAACAGCTTCTACACAGCTGCCTCCAGTTCAACCAATAAACTGTAGGACCTGCTCCTGATTGGAGGAGAGCAGCGTGCTCGGCGTGTGGGTAGCAGAGTTGGGATTGGTGGAAGAGGACTATAAAGGAGGAGAGAGACAACATGCACCAGGAACATCTAAGAGGAACACCTGTGCAGCCCCCGAGAGAGCTGGCCGGCGGTGTGCCGCTCCCCCACGGAAGTGGGGAAAGTGGCAGGGGGAACCGCCCTTCCACGGAGGTGGAAGGGACGGTAGCCAACCCGGGAAGAACCAGCAGCAAACCCGGGAAGGGCCGAGCAGACAAAAGAACAGCGCAGGGTCCTGTGTCATTCCTCCACGAAGAGGGGGAGCAACATAATGGTGCCGTGACTCGGATATGAAGCCTAGGCAGGGTTTAGTGTCGTTCCTCCGCGAAGAGGGGGAGCGACAATCCAATATGAAAAAGTGACATCACAGAAATTATTAAGCACAATTTCCACTAGTTACATCAGAAAAGAAGCAAAATGCATCATCTTTTTTAACAGTGAGCTTTATTTTCAATTATTAATAATATTTTTCTACTGAATTATATTGCCATTACTTTTTTTTCAATCTTTTGCCTGTTTTCAGGCTGCTATGTGACATTTGTGGTACATGTCAAAACTTAAAAGTACTTCAAATTAAGCTGTGGAGTTAGAATTTTTCTTGCGAGTGAATAATAGCACTAATCTAGTGACATTTGCCATTTAAAATATCAACTTGCTCAAAAGGTGATACTTTTTTAATTTTTAAATTTGTGTTTTATGAATTTAGCTGTTTTTGTTCTATTTTGAAGCAGATATACTCTGTATAGTGACTAAAGACTGAGTTAATTTAGTTTGAAAATACATTAAAATATTTAAGGTACAAAAGTAATTTGATGTTAATACTAAAACAAACTTTTTGCTTCTTTAAATAAGTTTTTCAAATTTATTGGGAAGAAATAATGCATTTAAAAACTATTCATTTTTAAGATAAAATCTAGCATGAAAACTTGAAATACCATCTATGAGAATGAATATGACCTGATAAGGAGTTGGTTGCCTGTAGGGCAGACATTGATGGTTGTGTATGTAGTAGCCATTTCTCCGACTTTTTCCCTACTACCAAACCTATCTTCCTTGATAGAGGCAGAAAAATTCCAGATGTCCACTTGCTAGTATCTTTGGCATGTAGACCTGTCTATGACCAAAGGAATAGGAGAAATGCTATGAGTTTCTGGGATTTTTTTAAAAAAAATATTTATTTATTTGAAAGAGTTACACAGAGAGAGGAGAAGCAGAGAGAGAGAGAGAGAGAGAGAGAGAGAGAGAGAGAGGTCTTCCATCCTATAGTTCACTCCCCAATTGGCAACAACGGCCGGAGCTGTGCTGATCTGAAGCCAGGAGCCAAGAGCTTCTTCCTGGTCTGCCACATGGGTGCAGGGCCCCAAGGACTTGGGCCATCTTACTGTTTTCTCTGGCCATAGCAGAGAGCTGGATCAGAAGTGGAGCAGCTGGGACTAGAACTGGTGCCCATATGGGATGCTGGCACTTCAGGCCAGGACCTTAACCCACTGGGTCACAGCGCCGGCCCCTCTGGGATGGTTTTAATTCCTTAAGAGAAACAAATAGAAAAAGCTCCCCTTCGTCCTTGTTGCATTTGCACATTGTCTTGTGAGGATGGAATGATGAAAGTCATGGTGGACACTTTGGGATCATGGCAGGTAAGGCCTTGGTCTCTTGACACTTCTGAAGTGTAAAGCAAGTGAATTTTGTAGCTGTTGTCATGAGGACTTTTGTGACAAAACATAATAAAGTTCTTCTTTTAATTAGGTACCATCTACTCTTATATAGTATCCTGATGGAGGTTGTCTGAAGAGTTGAACAATGCTGTTCCATATAGATATTAAAAACTACCTCAACTATACTCATGTTGCTGATCAGTGTTTGATGTGGATAGAAGAGTGGATGTGTGAAGGACAAAGAGTGTCTGCCTACAAAATTGAAATTGTAGTCTCTAAGGTCAATAAAACCAAATTTGTTTTTAACAAGCTAAGTAACACTTAACACTTATGTCACTAATACCCATGAGATTAAATGTTGGCTTTTGGTATGTGTAGTTACAAATTTTTGAGGAGCAAGACCAGGAGGAGCTGATTTTACCTAAAGCAGAAATGTTCAGAGTAAGGTTTGTGTGATTTTGCCACTGTAAATACCAGAACTTTCATTTCAATAGTGTTATAAATATGTATCCATTCAGGATTTTTATAATAGTATTTAATGATTTTTTTAAATTCAGAGATTCATGAAGTTTAATTGAGACTTAGAAAATCATACTAGATGTTTTCCCATGTATGTGTGTGTTTAGAAAGGAGGTTGGGGAGATATGGAATTATGATCAATATACAATGATACAAGTAAGACAGATTGGTAGATACAGTATTATAATTAATATACAGAGGGATTCTAATAGAAACTTTAATTATATCCTCAACAAGGCCTCAGGAGGGCAAAATAAGCTTAGTGAGGAATAGATTTCTGTAACTATTCAGTTGTCTTAACTATGTTGGTACCTCTTGTATATGGATTAGTTGGGCAGAAATAACTCATGCTATAATGAGAAGCACATAAGCTTTATTTAGGGGCAGATGCTAGGTAGTTGCTTGGCCTTGATATTCTCTCTACAAGGGGAATGTTCTTTAGTGTTTGGACATTTTTCTGACACCTACTGTGTACAGTGGTGATGAGGCTCTCTGGAAGAGTCAATTATGGATCTACTTCCTGTTAGAAAGAAACACAGATACCCATATCTTTCCTATGTAAAGTAATCTGATTGCTGAATATTACAGAATGATGGCTCTAATTATTCAGTCTGATTCAATACTGGGAACAAATTAAAATTGGGATTTTTGGTATTATGAACTCACTCATTTTTAACTCAGTTGAGAATTATGAAGAAAATACAGGCTTTTATTCCTAAAAGCCTGAGAGTGTTCTCTCTTTGTCTCTGATTAAACACACACACACACCCAGCAACAACAACAACAACAAAGCCAAGCCAAGCCAAGGCAAGCCAAGGCAAGCCAAGCCAAGCCAACCCAGGCAAAATAACAACAAAAAGAAGAAGGGTTTGTGTTTGGCCTAGCATTTTTACCACCAGTTGGGATGCCCACCTCTCATATTGAAGTGCCTGGGTTTGAATTCTGTATCCATGGTGACTCTAGCTTCCTGTTGATGCTCATTGTGGAAGGCAGCAGGTTATGATGATTCAAGTAGTTTTGTTCCCGCTACTCATGCGGAGAACCTAGATGGACTTCCTGGCTCCCCACATCAACCCGGCCAAGGTCTGCACCATCGCAGGCATTTGGGGAGTGAATCAGCTGATGGGAGCTCTCTCTCTTCATCTTTCCCTCTGTCTGTCTGTATCTTTGTCTCTCAAATTAGAGGAAGAGAATTTTAAGGAAAACAGGTATTTAGCCTAGTTGATAAGAAGCCCAAGTCCAATTTCAGAGTTACTAGGTTCAGTTTTCAGCTATGGTTCATGATTATAATTTCTGCTAATGTAGTTCCTAGGAGGTGGTGCTGATGGCTCAGGTAGTTCAGTTCGGTCCTAATCACTCACATGGGAGACTTGGATTGGGCTTATTGCATCCAGCTGTGGACTAGCCTAGACATGGATGTTGTAAGCATTTGAGGAATTAACTAGTACATGGGATTTCTGTCTATTTATCTGTATGCCACTCAGATAAATTTTTTTTTTTTAAGTATGAGAAGCATCCTGTATGTTACAATTGTATTTGCTCCATCAACTTGGAGCTCTCTAGAAGAGCAGTCTGATTTAGTAGAAGTGTAATAATAAGAAATAAATGTTCCTAGTTGTAAGTCTGGTTCCTTTATTCACTGGTCATTTAATTTTGGAAAAGCCATTCACCTTTCATAAACTCTCTTTTCCTCCCTTTCTAACATAAATAATTTCTTCCAGTTGTAGCATTTAGTGGATAGTCAAAGCATTAGTTTATGTCAATGTGCTTTAAAATCTCTAAAGCAGTTAAAATTGTTCAGTATTATCTATCTCTTGAGAAATAGAATTTTGAAAGCTGTTATTCCAAAAAAAAAAAAGAACCTCTGAGAAGCAAGCTTACTGACTTCAGAAATGGCAGGTGACAACTTGACCATAAGTGCTAACTGAAAAGCAAAGTAAAATTGACAGTCACAATGATGAAAAAAAAATCATCAATGGGAAGGTGAGTTATTTAAAAACTATACAAAGGCATGATATAGCTTAGAATATTTTTAATGGCTCAATTCCTCTACAGTTTTGGGCCATAAAGAGGTGAAGTTCTACTGATTAGAAAATGGACATACGTGAACTGAATCTCTTCCCAAATGTCTTATAAACAGAGGTACTGAGTGCCACTGGCCTCGGCTATCTTTTCAAGGAAGAAAAGATATTTTCTATTGCCTTTGTTCTTATACTAAGCACAAAGTGAAAGTTGGACTTTTTAATTCTTGAATTAATCATATTTTTAGTCTAATATTTTTCTCAGAACTGTTTCATAGTTTGCACACTAAATTGTTCAAAGTCTGTCTTCTTGAGCTTTGTTTGCCTTGGTATTATGAACTCAGTCATATTTGAAATTGGTCCAACACCATTTGCTAGATGTAAACTCTGCTGTTCTGTTATGGATCTACGGTGATTTGAAAACATTTTTCATGTTCTTTAACACCCTTTCATGGAAAGGGAGATTTACATTGCCTTCTTATGAATGTAGAGTGATATTAATGTGAAAATCTGTAGAAGGTCTAAGAGCTTACTTTTAAACTAATAAGTTAATTTTCCAAAATTTCAGGGATGCTTGCAGAAGAAATAAGTTTACTGGAAAAGTAAAGAGATTTTCTTTAAAACTCACACCAATAGAAACATCCAGAGGATTAGTGTTTTCCAGTCCCCTAATTCCATAAATTTTGATTTCTCCAAGGATGCACAAAGAGAGAAAGCCAGGTGACAGCTGTATACACAGGAGAGAAATCTGAGCTTTGAGAAACCAAATCTGCAAAAGCCAATAATCTTGTCTTCTTTTCCTTTGGAGTGAGTCATTTTTTTTTTATTATACTGCATAGTAATCACATTTACCCATTTCTCAGTAGGGAACACTATCTTCTAGTACTGTTAACTATATAAGCCTCCTTAAAAGATACAGCCTATTCCAAAAGCAATCAGTGCTTCTATTTACAAAACATGCAGAAACACAAGAGATATATGGACTGTGATCTTTCAACACCCACTGATCATGGGTGACTTCCAGGGGACCCCAGGTGAATTCATCATCAACGGCCACATATGTAAGTTAGTCGTAGGTGACTATGATTGCCAGCCTTCAAGCTATTCAAGTACAGCAGTGATAGGTAGTTCCCACCAACTCTTGCTCAAATTGAATATTTATGAGCAAAATAAGTGCTGTAATTTAAGCCATTACATGTTTCGGTGGTTTGTTAATCAGGAATAGATAATCAGGACCCACTGTTTATCTTAATGGAGCTCTGTATAGGCAAATTCTCCACTATATTTACTTCACACTGTGAGGGCAAAATCCCCACTCCAAAAGCTCTAAATAAATTAGATTTTATTGTATTTATACCAGAAAGGGAGCCATTGTAATTCCATTGGGGAACAGTACATTATCATCAAGATTCAAAAGGGATTGTGGCAAGTGGGAACTTTTACTGTTTCAATCCCTCTTTACATTAATTTTCTTTTGCAGAAAGAAAAACCATACATTTGCAACTATAACATGTTTAACCCAAACAACCATAGTGAGCCCAAAGAAATTCTGAAGGTCTTGGATTTATTACTAAACCTCTTTACCAGATGCTTGTGTTCAGAATATGTAATTTGTGGAAATGACCCTTTGGGTTCTCTCGCTATCTAGAAATGAGGTGGCAGCATTGGCAACACAAACCCAATTAGTTTTGTTGAATCTCTGGTTGGGGGTGGAATACATCTTCACCTTCACCCCTATTTCTTTGAAATTTGTTTTAAGAAGTTGACTTGAGGATATTGAGTTAAACCTGTTTCACCTACAGTTTCCCTACCTACACCAGTGATTCTGTTCTAATAGTGATAGTCATCCTTGTTCCCTGAAGGCAGTCACTCTTGAGTTCTTATTGATTAGCTTCACTTAGATATGGAAGAAGTATAAATTTGTTGTACCCTCTTGGCTATAAACCAACTTGATTCCAGCCATTCTTGATTTTCTAAGTGCTATTAACAGAGCTTTGGCTTACTGTAAAAATCTTCAAAGTCTGAATACCTTCCTGGGTCTTTCCTTGAAGTCTGTTAGGTTTCCTGCCTTGGAGGTAGATGTTTGGGGAGTTTTAAACTTAATGTAATTCAAAATACTATGCCTTAGAACCATGTAATTAATCTCCAGCACTTCTCAATCTGTAAATCATGATATTCCAGTAGAATTATTAGACCATAACTAAAAGTCTGGTACTGGATCCCTTAAGGATATCTTCAATTCTTAATATAATGTGATCTGGACTAATTATCTTGGAAAGCCTGAAATACAGTTTTATCTCAATCAACAGATGATGTGGATAAAATTGATAATGTTACTAGCAAGACACCATGGTTTATTGGGATACACTCATTCCATTCATTTATATATTACCTATGCTAATTTTGTGCTACAACTGGAGAGCTGAATCGTTATGAGAAAGACCACACATCCCACAAAGTAAAAGTTTGCTACCCATTTTTTATTTGGCTGTTATACTTACTTGTGTATGTTTTCCATCTTCCTTTGTACCCTTCTGTCTGAATGTTTTTAGTTGGCCTATTGTTCAGTATACTAATCAACTAAAATTCTTTTCTGCTGTCTCATCTGCTTAAAAGATGAAGTTCTGAAATTCGGTTCTCATGCCTTCCATATCTAGAATTTCTATGTAATCTCTTCTATAAAATTTTTGTTTCTAGTGAAATTCTCTAATTTATAATTTACATGTTGACATATTAATTGTGTTTGTTTTGTAGGCCCATATTTAGATACCCAGTGGGACTATGTTTTTTGTCTTTGCTTTTATTATTTTGTCTTAATTCATGGTAATTTTTCTGTGAGTAACAGATGCATTGATTGAAAGAGATATTTTAGGGCTCTAGCTAAAATTATCTTCATTGACAGAGGAATTTTCTTTGGCTGCCAGTTAGAGTGGAAAAGATTACCTTAGTGAAGATCAGACTTCAGTTGGCTGCAAACTAGTTTTCAGTCTTTTATTAGGGTTGGTCCATTTTCAGGTTTTCTCTACTCTTGCAGTCTAGTTCCTCCAATTCCTAATGCAATGCCTGAGGTAATCACCTTCCTTTTTTGTGTACTCTGAACTCTAATTTTTGCCTTCTCAGTCATAGAAAGTTGACAGTCATATTGCTAAATTCAGTCTCCTAGCTGCCACTTTTGGATTAGCTTCTATGTCTATCTAGGCACTTACAGATTGCCATAGATAAAACAGTGCATAATCTTAGTTGTCTTCAATTAGTGTCCCTTCGATCTGGGACACCTGCTCCTCTTAATTCTTAGATGATTTAGTTGCTTTCTGCCAACTTCAGATGAGATTTTTTCCCCCATTTGTTTGCAAGTATTGTGAAATACTTTCCTATTCATCCTTAGAATTGTGGGAGAGCCTGATCTGCAACAAAATAGCCAACCCTTGCTCAATAAGAAAACTCATTATTTTTAATGTTATTTTCCTCTGTTGCTTATTTCGATGGATTTGGACCCTTAGATTTCTGTCTCTGGCCACCTGTGCTGCAAGAGAATCACAGTAGGATAGGTTTTCCCTCTATGACTTTGTTTTGTGTTGGTTGCCTGTGGGGGACATCTGCTCTGGAAGTAAGCCACACCACACAGTTTGTTGACTTGTTACAGCCTGTAAGAATCCCCTGTTGCATTAAATTTGTTTATTTTGGCTACCTGCCCCACTGCTTGCCTCTACCTTGCCAAATAAAGGGTTTTATAGGGCATTCTTCTGAGATTCCTTCGTTTGTTTCCTGAACATCTTCTTTTTCACATTCTGAGGGATTGTAAATTAATTACACTTGTCAATTAGATATGCCTTCCACACTGAACCATATATCCTATTTTGTGAGTAAATTCTTGTTTATGACATGCATACGTATTGTTTTCTTTACATCTGTTGCGTGTCAGCTTTCCTTCAAATATCTGCATAGCTTTCTCCATGAAAATCTATAGATTTTTGCTCAAATGTCACCTTCTCAGCCAAGCTCTCTTTGTTTGCCTTAAGTAGTAAGCTCTCTCCCCCACAAAAGCCAACTCCCTTCCTTAATGTATATTTCTGATATACTATTTTGCTTATTTAGCCATTTATTGCCTACAAAGTCTTTCCTCTCTCAGTTGCTGTGTCCTAGTTCCTAGTAAATTGTTAGGCTCTAGTGGATACTTATTAAATATTTGTTGAATGAGTGAAGGAAAACAGCTAAAAACTGAATTGCATATATTTCAAACTGCTAAATGAAAAAAATTCTCTGAGGGAGGATGCATTAGATAGCAGGATCATTGTCCCTCATTGCCTTATATTCAGTTGTTTAATAAATTTTGTCTGTTTTATGATTGCTTCAGGAGGGAGAATAAAGCAATTTCCTGTTGCTTCATGTTGGCCAGAAGATTTTCATGCTTTTTCTCTTATTTATTTATCATCTGTATTTCTCCAAAATAGTATAAACTCCACAAAGATGGAGAATTTTCAGTGATTGCATGCTGATGCCCTAGGACTTGGGACAGCATCCACATGGAGCAGAGACTTCATGCATATTTATTGGATTAATGATTTAAATAAATGCTTTATTCTACTTTCTGAAAATTAACCATTGCTTAATATTCAACATATTTCTGGTTTTATCCAAAGAATGACATTTCTATGGCTTTTCTGGAGTCTTATTCTTCCACTAAGGTACGTCACAATCACCTGTTTTCGTGTATGTTCTCTATTACCTGTTTTGTGTAATGTACCCTTATCTAACTAGTGGGAATATTTTTCTTTTTTTTCTAAGCTTAGAGCATGTGATAGGTATATTTTCTGAATCTAATTTATATGTGAATATGTTAATCCTATGTAACAGCATTGACTTTAATCCTATAACCTTTTTCTCCTGAGCAAGGTGATGAGAAAGAGAATTAAGGTGACTTTACTCCCATCCAATTGCCAGAACTTACATTGAGCAGGGCATGTCAGTATCTCAGAGATTTCACTGTGTAGTCTGTGCATGGAGAGACAGATGTTGAAAATATAATACTCTAGCCTGGGAAGAAAGAACAATCTGTGACTTTGTTACTGAAAAGTATTGTTAAATCCTTCATTGTTACTGCTACTTATTTTATGTAACAGAACATGAACTATAACATGTAGTGAACAATAACTTCACTTGTAAAGTCTGTATGAGTCATTTGTAGCCTCTTGATTTGGAAACCTTTTTAGCATGACTTCAGCATGTCAGTGGAAGTCCACTTAGATAGCAATATTATTTAGCTTTCTGCAGCTGTGCTGGATAAATTAAGTGGCTTGCCAATTGTGACGGGTTGAGTGCTATTGCTAGAAACAATATAAACAGAAACCTTAGAATAAGGAAAACTTCAACACACATTAAATTTGAAGACATGTTCCAACTGAAAATTGATTTTGAAAAAAATAATCTTAGCAATTCATTAAATCAACACCTGCCTACATCTAAGAATTATGTTTGGTGAAGTATTCTCCTTGACCCAAGGGAATGCAAAATAGAAAATGGATTGAAGTACTTAAAATGGGAACTCCTTGCTTGAGTTTAGACAAATGCTTTGGGGTTTGAAAGACACAAAACTTGTCAAGCTACTTTGTAAATCAGAACTGGAGCTTCTTTAAATGCATGGCTAGTCTTTATTTTCAGACAACATACTGTTCATTATCTTTCTTCAGATACAATTTGCTATTACTCCTTCTTTGGGTACTGAATTTTACATTGTAGGGTACCAAGTATCAAATGGGCAGCCTTATTTGTCTGCTACACGTTGGCTGGGCCAGAATGCCAGCTGAGTAGCAGGGGGATTATTATTTTCTTGTTGGAGGTGATGGAAAATTGGAAACTATGCTTCTCATTGATACAGGAGAGGACATAGACTGCATGACCTTACTGATGATAAACAGCACACCCATGAGGAACAGCACGCATGCACTTTGATGTCCACTGGAGAGCAAATTACACCCACACTGCATTATTGGCTATTTTGCCCTTCACTGATCATTTTGTTAGTGTGCATAAATAAATGATGATAGATTCTTAGACATTTGATAATTTGCAAACCAATTTCTACCTCTTAACTTACTTGTGGGAAATAAAAAATGGATTATTTAGAGATAATGAGACCTTAGAAATTATCTAGTATATGCCCATCTTATCTGAGTATGAAAGGGAAAATAAATTTCCCAAGAGCATAGAGTTTATAGTGAATGCATATTTTATTTATGTACCCTTATTTAATCTTCACTGCAGCTCTATAAGGTTGTCAGGGACATTGGCCTAATTACCATTTTATTGAAGACAATGTTGAGTTTCAGTTATTTCATTGCCCCACAGAAAAGTGAGGTATAAAATCAATTCTTGAACCCAGAACTTTTAACCTTTCCTGCAATATTCTGTTGCCTTTTGGAGTACCTAAAATATAAAATGTTAATTAATGCTGGTCTGTCTCAGCTTCCTACTATTTTTACTAACCCTTTATCTCCTTTCCTTGAAAGAAACTTGGTATATTAACTTACAAAATTTTTTGTTCTATCATCCATTCTTCCTTGAAACCCTTAACAAAAAAACCAAACCTACAAATAATTCACTCAAAAATATTGCTTTTTATATCCTAATTCCTGCTATTGTCCTGTGTAAATATAGTATCCACACAGATGATACTACCTTCAACTCCTGGCTTTTCAATTTGTTCTCTTGACTATATAGAAGACAGTGGTCAACAGTAGAAAGTGCTTTGTCTTTGAAACTTAAGCATAAATATCTCAGGGAGAAAGTGGTGCCAGGCAAAGTTAGCTATGTCAGCAAGGGCAAGATAATCAAGGTTGGTGATACTATTTTACTAATTTTGAATTTTATAATAGAAAAAAATCATTGAAATGCTTAAGTAGCAAAGTGAAAAAAAATCAGATTTGTGTTAAAAAAAAAAAGAGTTCCACAGTACTCTCTGGGATACAATTTGGAGAGTGACAAAAATGAAATCAAAAAGGCAATTAAGGGATTATTTTAATAGAAAGAGTGGTTTCTATTAGAGTCATGGCAATGATAATGGAGAGTTTTTTAAGGCACAAAAATTAAGAGACAAGGTCATTGATTGAATAAAAGAATTGAAGGACAAGAAGCAGTTAATGAAAACAACATAGATGATAGGGCTAAAAAAATAAGGTTAATTGTGGAAACACTCACAAAATAGGGAGCACTGAAGAAGAATTTTCCCTTTCCCCCAAACTGGGAGAAATTTGGATGATGGAAAAATGGTGAAAAAGGATTTTGATATGTTAATTTATGGTAAGTTGAAGAAATCTGAATCCTTCAGGGAGTAAGTAACATGGGACTGAGATTAAGAAAAGAGGTCAATGAGGAGGAGGAAACTTAGAATGCAGCATCATGGATGCTGGAGGTGGATGATGCTCCAAGTAAGTGAATGTGGTCAAACAAATCCACCTGGGCCTGCACTATGGCATGGCAGGTAAAGCAAGCCGCTGCCTGCAGTGCTGGCATCCCATATGGGCATGGGTTTGAGTCCTGGCTGCTCCACTTCTGATCAGACTCTCTGCTATGTTCTGGGAAAGCAGTAAAAGATGGCTCAAGTCCTTGGGCTCCTGTACCTCTGTGGGAGACCTGGAAGAAGCTCCTGGCTTTTGGCTTTGGATTGGCTCAGCTCCAGCCACTGAGGTTATTTTGGGGAGCGAATCAGTGGATGGAAGACCCCTCTCTCTCTCTGCCTCTGCCTTTCTGTAATTCTGACTTTCAAGTAAATAAATAAATCTTAAAAAAAGAAGAAATCCACCTACAATGTGAGGACCTCCTGGATTTAGCAACATTGAATCAGATATGTGTCCTGTGTGCATTATTTCAGTGTATTGGTGGTAGAAATCAGATTTAAGTGGGTGGAAGAGTTGAGGTACTTATTTATATTTATATTGGTGCTTAAACCCATGTGAAATGAAAGGAAAGATACTTGATCTTTCTATTTCAGTTAAATAACTTAGTATTTCTAGAAATCTTAGTACATTCCAACTGATTTTTTTTTTTTTTGACAGGCAGAGTGGACAGCGAGAGAGAGAGACAGAGAGAAAGGTCTTCCTTTGCCGTTGGTTCACCCTCCAATGGCCGCCGCTGCTGGCGTGCTGTGGCCGGCGCACCGCGCTGATCCGATGGTAGGAGCCAGGTACTTATCTTGGTCTCCCATGGGGTGCAGGGCCCAAGGACTTGGGCCATCCTCCACTGCACTCCCTGGCCACAGCAGAGAGCTGGCCTGGAAGAGGGGCAACCGGGACAGAATCTGGCGCCCTGACCGGGACTACAACCTGGTGTGCCGGCGCTGCAAGGCGGAGGATTAGCCTAGTGAGCTGCGACACCGGCCCCAAATGATTTTTATGAGGAGTTACAAGTGTTAGCTGATGCAGAGTTTATACATCAATTAAAATGAGGTTACAAAGTAATAATTTGGATTTTCATATTTTATTTTCTTTTTCCATATATGTTGAAGATTTTTAGAGGCATTTATATTTTTAAAATCCTACTAAAATAAATGAAGCTTCATAATTAATTCCATGAAGGGTAACTCTAATATATGTATCTATATAAATATATGTACTTTTAATCCAACATATATATAACACACATGCACACATATATGTATGCATGTCCACACATATATACACACACACCTTAATAGTGCCGATGTAATTAAATAAGTGTGTAGGCAATAGGAGGACTTGTGAATAAGTCTCCTGATGTTACCATGGAAACACAATTTTTAGAGTTTCTCTGCAGTGGTGAGATGCTGATTAGGGAGTTCAAGCACTTCATTTTTTTTTTAACTTTTATTTAATGAATATAAATTTCCGAAGTACGACTTATGGATTACAATGGCTTCCCCCCCATACCGTCCCTCCCACCCACAACCCTCCCCTTTCCCACTCCCTCTCCCCTTCCATTCACATCAAGATTCATTTTCGATTATCTTAATATACAGAAGATCAGCTTAGTATACATTAAGTAAGGATTTCAACAGTTTGCTCCCACACAGAAACATAAAGTGAAAAATAATAGATGATTTTTTTTAAATGATGATGAAATCAGATCAGACCTATTGTCATGTTTAATCCCAGTGAGAGTCAAGTTGGGAATTGATAATTTCTTTTTTTTTTTTTTTTTTTTTTTTTTTTTTACAGAGGATCAGTTTAGTATGCATTAAGTAAAGATTTCAACAGTTTGCACCCCCATAGAAACACAAAGTGAAATATATTGTTTGAGTACTCGTTATAGCATTAAATCTCAATGTATTTGTTTTTTTGTTTTTTTGTTTTTTTTTTTTTTTTGACAGGCAGAGTGGACAGTGAGAGAGAGAGACAGAGAGAAAGGTCTTCCTTTGCCGTTGGTTCACCCTCCAATGGCCGCCGCGGTCGGCGCGCTGCGGCCGGCGCACCGCGCTGATCCGATGGCAGGAGCCAGGAGCCAGGTGCTTTTCCTGGTCTCCCATGGGGTGCATGGCCCAAGCACCTGGGCCATCCTCCACTGCACTCCCGGGCCACAGCAGAGAGCTGGCCTGGAAGAGGGGCAACCGGGACAGAATCCGGCGCCCCAACCGGGACTAGAACCCGGTGTGCCGGCGCCGCTAGGCGGAGGATTAGCCTAGTGAGCCGCGGCGCCGGCCTAAATCTCAATGTACAGCACATTAAGGACAGAGATCCTACATGAGGAGTAAGTGCACAGTGACTCCTGTTGTTGACTTTACCAATTGACACTCCTGTCTATGGCATCAGTAATCTCCCTATGCTCCAGTCATGAGTTTCCAAGGCTATGGAAGCCCTCTGAGTTCTCCGACTCTTATCTTGCTTAGACAAGGTCATAGTCAAAGTGGAGGTTCTCTCCTCCCTTCAGAGAAAGGTACCTCCTTCTTTGAAGACTTGTTCTTTCCACTGGGATCTCACTCACAGAGATCTTTTTGCCAGAGTGTCTTGGCTTTCCATGCCTGAAATACTCTCATGGGCTTTTCAGCCAGATCCGAATGACTTTAGGGCTGATTCTGAGGCCAGAGTGCTATTTAGGACATCTGCCATTCTATGAGTCTGCTGAGTATCTCACTTTCCATGTTGGATCACTCTCCCCTTTATTTATTCTATCAGTTAGTGTTAGCAGGTACTAGACTTGTTTATGTGCTCCCTTTGACTCTTAGTCCTTTCATTATGATCAATTGTGAACTGAAATTGATCACTTGGACTAGTGAGATGGCATTGGTACATGCCACCTTGATGGGATTGAATTGGAATCCCCTGGTATGTTTCTAACTCTACCATTTGGGGCAAGTCAGCTTGAGCATGTCCCAAATTATACATCTTCAAGCACTTCATTTTAAAATTTGTTGGAAGAGTCAGCCCGGAGGAAGCCACATGTTGTGGGGCTGGTTCAGTGCTAGCTGCTGGGTTAGGCTGGGTTGCTCATGCTAGCTTATGCCACCGTAAGCAGCTCTTCTCTTAAACTTTCCTGATACAAGGAGGTCAGGAGGTGATTTACAGCCCGGTGTCTTTGGTGATTCTTGCCAAAATGTTAATAGTTATGAACTTCGCAGTTAAGAAATGTAATTATGTACTACTCTGCAGCTGTGAGTGCTTGGTCCAAAAAGGCTCAATGAGGATAATATCCTCACATTTTACATTCTGACATGAACTTCGTAACCATTAAAAACAATTGCTTTGGGAAATTAATGGCCTTCGAGTCTTTATTAACTTGCAGTGAAATATAATATTGCTTTCATTAAAATATATTGCTAAAAACTTATGGTGAGAAAAATGTAATCTGAATGACAGTGACACTGTGAGATCCTGGGGCTGCTTATTTGATTACCATGGCAACTGTGATAAAAAAACACAAACCACCAGTATTTTTTGGTTTAGTGAAAATTTTAAGTGATAAATCTACTCAAAATATATTTCAAATTCACTTTTTTAAACTCAAGATGTGATTTTTACCTTTCTTTTAAAACTGAAATTTATAAAATGTATTATAAAGACAAATATAAGCAGAGAAATTCGACATTTCAAAATAGTCTAAAATATGCAAAAACTTTTCTATAGATGAATTTCCTTTATACCTCTCCAAATCTTTATCCTTTTGCTCTTTTAAAAAATTTCTGATGTATGTATTTTATTTATTTGAACAATATAGAGAGAAGGAGAGAAAGACAGGTGGCGGGAGTGGGGAGAGAAAGATCTCCCACCCACTGGCTCACTTCCCAAATATCCTGCAATACCTGTGACTTAGCCACCCTGAAGCCAGAAGCTAGAAACTCAATCTAGATCTCCTATGTGGGTGACAGGGACACAAGTACTTGAGCTATCAACTCCTACCCTCCAGGGTCTGAATTAGCAGGACGCTGGAATCAGGAGTAGAGCTGAGACTTGCACCCATGCCCTCGATATGGGATGTGGGGATTCCAAGCAGTGTCTAATCAAAGCAGCACATTGCTCACTTTGCAGAACATGTTGTGTCACAGATATAGGTGAAGCTCTTTGTCAAAATACAAAACGGTACAGACACATGTGAATATTTATAACAGACATAGACACAGAATTCATTCATTCTGAGACACCTGCCACCAGTACAGTTCAGTAGCTGAAAACAGACTGACATCTGAGTTCAATTCATTTGCTTACTCATGAACTGTTTATTTAGACTCCACTCGTTCTGAGTAACGTAGTGGGAATACACAGTGCAAAAATACTCTCAAAACTCACAAACCTTTCTACTATGCAGCCCTTGACTCCTGCCTCAGTCATTTTAGCAGTTAAAACAGAATACCACAGATAGGGTGATTCACAAAGCACCAAAGTGTATTGGCTCATAGTTCTGGAGGTTGGAGAACTGAAGGTCAAAGTGTTAGTAGGTTTAGTCTCTGGTTCCCAGATGGCACCTGTGGCTGTGTCCTCCAGAGAGCAGGGAGGCTGGATCACATGCCACGTGACAGAAAGACCAAGGGACAAAATGGGAGTAAACTTGCCCTTTTATGGAGGTTTCAATACCAACCATCAGGATAACCCCTCATGGTCCAATAACTTCCAAAGAGCCCACCTCCCAACACTGCCACAATGGCAAACGCGCTGCAACATGAACTTTGAAAAGTATAAATATTCAAACCAAAACACCTTCCCAACCCTGTTAAAGATGAAAATTTTGTAATTTATTTATTGAAATGAAAGATCATTTTGTTTTGAAGTCTTACAATTACACAATTTTTTGACTGGTTTATGGTTTTGTTGTATAAATAAAAAATAACAATTTCTCCTTTTTGTCTTACCTATAACCTATGTTTTTGGCAAGAAGTTTCATTTTGCAAATCTTTTGCCAGTGTGAAGTCCTTGCATATTTCAAGTGCATTTGTTTAATTTGTTGCATTTTCTTCTGTTGTGTGTTCCCTTTGTTCTCCTTGAATCAATGGTAATAGCATATCAATTAAAATATCAAGGTCTGATCATTCTTCCGCAGGACAGATGACTCGGATCACACTTATGCAGTAATTTCTTCTCTAAGGGCCCAGTAGGTTCCTACTGCCTTGAAGGCAAGTTTGCACTCATGAATATGAACTTCATACCTATCAATTGGCTCTGTCAAGCCAAAGGGAGAGACAGCTGGATTTCCAGATTATTTTGAATCATTTTTACCCAAAAGCTTTATTTGAACCTTAGTTTTATCATTTAAGATCTAGTTTTGGAGGCCGCCATTACGGTGAAGTGGATTATGCTGCTGCCTGCGGCACCAGCATCCCATATGGGTGCGGGTTCAAGACCAGGCTACTCAACCTCATATTAAGCTTCCTGCTAATGTGTGTGTGAAAGCAGCAGAAGACAGTGCAAGTGCTTGAGCCTCTGCATCTATGTGGGAGACCTGGAAGAAACTCGTAGCTCCTGGCTTCAGCCTAGCCCAGCCCTGGTTGTTGCAGCCATTTGGGGAATGAGTAAATGGTTGCAAGGCCTCTCTTGCTTTCTCTCTGTAACTCTGCCTTTCAAATAAATACAATAAATCTTTATAAAAAGATCTAGTAATAATTATAATACTTATGAAACTGGGTTGTTGAGAAGATTGCAAAGGATGACTTGCATGCCTAGGTAAGTAACTCTTGGCTTTTACTTGTGTTTCTCCCTGATTTCTGTTTTATTTAGTTATTTAGCTATTTGTTATTGTTTTTTTTTTTTCAAATTATTTCTTTATCTGAAAGGGTGAGACATACAGATGTACAGAGATCTCTCACCTCCTGGTTCATTCCCTAAATCTCCATTGTATTCAGGCTTGACCCAATCTGAAACCAGAAGTCCAGAACTCAGTATGGTCTCCCACATGGGTAGAAGGGAGCCAAGCATTTGAAATATCACTTGCTGTATCCCAGGATGCACATTAGCAGCAAACAGGAATCAGGAACTGAGCTGAGACCTGAACCCACTACAAATAGAGGCACACCAAGTGGCATCAGAACTGCTACCCCAAATGCCTGTCCTTTATTTATTTATTTTAAAGATTTTATTTATTTACTTAAGAGGTAGAATTACAGACAGTAAGAGGGAGAGACAGAGAAAGAACTTCCATCTACTGGTTCACTCCCCAAATGTCCACAACGGTCAGAGGTGAGCTAATCAAAACCAGGAGTCAGGAGCCAGAATCTTCTTTCAGGACTCCTGCGTGGATATAGGTGTCCAAGTGCTTGGGCCATCTTCCCCTGCTTTCCCAGGCCATAGCAGAGAGCTGGATCAGAAGAGGAGCAGTGGGACTAGAACCAGTGCTCATTTGGGATGATAGGCTGCAGGTGGAAGATTAACTTACTTCACCACAGCATGCCCCCCATAATTATTTTTAAAAAATCAAATATAAGATGGGCTTAATTTTCACCCAAGTGAAGAACTCAGTGAAAGGTGACAGAAAAAACTTGGCATGGAAGCTCAAGCAGCATAACAGATATATTTTTATGATCTGTGGTTTGCTATCCAGTCTTAAAATCATAAAACAATTGCTTTGATTCTAAGCATTCTTATCCGTTGAAGGGAGAAAGTAGAGGGCAGTGAAAAAAATGTAGCATGTAGTTATTCTAGTCCCTTTTTATTTACTTTTTTTATTTTGGAGGAATCTCAAGCCCACATAATAATGGCTAGCATAGTATATATAGTCATTTTCCCCTCTCCTGGTTGAAAGTTGCTGGTGTGATGTCTAAATAACTCTGAATATTTTAGTATGTATTTGCTACAAAACCGTGTTAGACATAACCACTATTTATAACTATCATAATCAGGAAACTAGCACTATCATCTAGTTGGCAGACTCCATTTAGGTTTTCTCAGTTGTCCCAAAACATGCTTTATAATCGAAGGATTAGTCCAGTCGCACAACTGGCTTTTGGTTGCTACAACTCATTAGTTTCATTTGGTGTGGAGTAGTTCCATGTTCCATCCTTGATTTTTATGCTGTTGGCACTTCTGAGTTTACAGGCCAGTTATTGTATAGCACATCCCTCTGCTTGATTTGGTCTGAAACCTCTTCATGATTAGATTCGAGTGATGATTTTGTGTAGAAATATCATGGAAGTGTTTTCATTGCATCCTACTTTGATTTGTACCATTCTAGTGATTCTAGAAACATTATGATTGATCAAGGTTGTATCTGCTAAACTTCACTATGAAGTTACCTTCCTTTTCTTCCATAATTAATAAATATGGGAGGAGGTATTTTGAGGTTATGTGTAAATCCCCATTTTTCTCAAATTTTCAATTGATTTCATTTATTTACATCCATATAAATATATTTTATCTAATTATTGCAATCTATTATTATTTCTTATTATTTAGTTGATGTTCATATTGTTCAGGATTTGGCCAGTGGAAAACCTTTAGGTTGACTTCTATGACTGCTTTGACTCCATCATTATCTGAGCACTTCTCTACTTTCTGTAGGAAACAGATTTTCTGGAATCCTTTTTACTTTTCCTGCCCAATCCCTGGAAACAAGTTTCTCCACGGGGATCAGGGGTATGATAAATCAAGTTAAGCCACTGTTTGTGACACTGGCATCCCATATCAGAGTGCAGGCTTGAGTCTTGCTGTTTTTCTTCTGATCTAGCTCCATGCTAGAGAACCCAATAAAGCAGCAGATAATGGTTCATGTACTTGATCTCCTGCCACCCACATGGGAAACCTGGATGGAGTTCTAGGCTCCTGGCTTCAGCCTGGACAGCTCCTGCCATTCGCTACAACTAACTGAGCACCAAAGGGGAAACCTGTTGAAGTGAAATGGACACTATGAGAAACAGTGACTTGATCAGCCCTTGTCCTGACTGTTGATGTACAATTTAATACTTTATCCATTTTAGTATTTTTTTTTGTTCTAGTACTATTGGTTGAACTCTGCAATTAACACACGATTGTTGTTAGGTGTTTAAATTTAACTGAAAAGTGATCCCTGTTTGTCGCTCCCCCTCTTCGTGGAGGAACGACACAGGACCCTGCGCTGTTCTTTCGTCTGCTCGGCCCTCCCCGGGTTTGCTGCTGGTTCTTCCCGGGTTGGCTACTATCCCTTCCACCTCCGTGGAAGGGCAGTTCCCCCTGGCCACATTCCCCACTTCCGCAGGGGAGCGGCATACCGCCGGCCGGCTCTCTCGGGGGCTGCACAGGTGTTATTCGGATAGATGTTCCCCTTAGATGTTCCTGGTGCATGCCGTCTCTCTCCTCCTTTATAGTCCTCCTCCGCCAATCCTAACTCGGCTGCCCACACGCCGAGTACGCTGCTCTCCAATCAGGAGCAAGTCCTACAGTTTATTGGTTGAACTGGAGGCAGCTGTGTAAAAGCTGTTTTCTTCTCTCCCAGCGCCATACTGTGGGAGAGCAGATGCATAGAATAAGTCTTAATTCCAGTAACTTAGTCCAGTCCGAACTGCTCCCCACACCTGTTAAATATAAGAGTGGGAATAATAGAGGGAGTAGATGTACAATTTGGGACATGCTCAATCGGACTTGCCCCAAATTGTGGAGTTAGAAATGTGCCAGGGGATTCCAATACAATCCCATCAAGGTGGCATGTACCAATGCCATCTCACCAGTCAAAGTGATCAATTTCAGTTCACAATTGATCATAATGATAGGTCTAAGAGTCAAAGGTATCACACAAACAAGACTAGTGTCTGCTAATACTAACTGATAGAATTAAAAAGGAGAGAATGATCCAACATGGGAAGCGGGACACACAGCAGACTCATAGAATGGCAGATGTCCTAAACAGCACTCTGGCCTCAGAATCAGCCCTTAAGGCATTCGGATCTGGCTGAAGAGCCCATGAGAGTATTTTAGGCATGGAAAGCCAAGATACTCTGGCAAAAACAAACAAAGAAACAAATAAAAAACCAAAAAAGAAGACCTAAACAAAAGATCTCTGTGAGTGAGATCCCAGTGGAAAGAACGGGGCCATCAAAGAAGGAGGTACCTTTCTCTGAAGGGAGGCGAGAACTTCCACTTTGACTATGACCCTGTCTGAATAAGATCGAAGTCGGAGAACTCACAAGGCTTCCACAGCCTTGGCAACTCATGACTAGAGTCTAGGGAGATTACTGATGCCATAAATAAGAGTGTCAAGTCGTTAAGTCAACAACAGGAGTCACTGTGTACTTACTTCTCATGTGGGATCTGTCCTTAATGCGTTGTCCAATGTGAAGTAATGCTATAATTAGTACTGAAACAGTATTTTACACTTTGTGTTTCTGTGTGGGTGCAAACTGTTGAAATTTTTACTTGATATATACTAAATCGATCTTCTTTATATAAAGATAATTGAAAATGAATCGATGTGAATGGAATGGGGAGGGAGCGGGAGATGGGAGGGTTGCGAGTGGGAGGAAAGTTATGGGGGAGGAAACCATTGTAATCCATTAACTGTACTTTGGAAATTTATATTTACAGAATAAAAGTTAAAAAAGACTAATGAGATGTGGCAGCTAGTGTGATACTACACTGGGTCCTTGGGCTGTAAATGATATCATTGGGACAACTGCTGAAATCTAAATGGAGTTTGGCAAGTAGATAGTAGTAATGTTATCAGTGTTAACTCACTGACTGTGAATTTTAGAAAGTAGTATGTAAAATGTGTGTATTTTCATAGATCTATGTGTTTACACATAGACATATACATTTGTTTTATATACCCATCCACACAAATTGTAAGCCACACCTTCACACCAAATACTTCCAATACCAAACCAAAGTCACACAATTTATTCTTGTTTTCTTCTTTCTCATAATTTCAATTCCTAACTCAGACAGTGAGAAAGTTTTCTCCCATTATACTTAAAACATTGAGTTTTTCTCCAAACACCTTTTGGCCATGTCCACTTCCCCTCATACAAATGGTATCATTCCCCTCTTCAGAATGTGACACCTCACATTGGGCCACTCTCCTACTCTGATATATCTGACAACTAGAGCTGTGGTACTCCTCTATGTGAGCCTCTGTATTCCCCCAATCTATGATATTCTGATGTGAGCCCTTCTCCCTCCTCAATCAACATCTACTTGGATCCATTCTACTTACAGGCTTTCGACTAAATTATATATAGAGAGAAGGGAAGCAGGGAGAAGTAAAGAAAAATACATGAAGGGAAGGAAAAGGAAGAGCAAGAGAGGGAAAGGAAGAGAGGGTGCAAGGTATAAGCATTTAGCCTAGTGGTTCAATACTGAGTAAGATGCTGGTGTCACAGGGCCTGAGTTCCACCCACTTAGGCTCCTTATTCCGGCTTCCTGCTAATGGCAATCCTATAAAGCAGCAGAAATGGCTCAAGTAATTGGGTTCTTGTCACCCACATGGGAAACATGATTTGAGTTTCCAGCTCCTGGCCTCACACAAGTCCCAGTTCTTGATGTTGTAGGCATTTGGATCTGTCTGTCTGTTTGTCTATCTGTCCTCTGAATCTTGGTATCTCAAATGCATAAATGAAATTTTAAAAAGTGAGAAAGGGAGAAGAGGAAATTTAGCTACCTAAGCTTTTTTTAAATTCCCTGTTGTGACTCCCAAGATTTTTTTTGAGAGGCAGGGATATAGAGAGATAAAATTATTTGAGAGGCAGAGATATAGAGATGGGGAGAGAAAGAGAGAGAGAGAGAAAGAGAGAGAGAGAGAGAGAGAGAGAGATCCCATCCATTGGTTAACTCCCAAAATGCCCGCAATGGATGGAGTCAAAAACTATGAGCCATGAATGCAATCCAGGTCTGTATATGTGTGATAAGAAATCATCTACTTGAACCATCACCACTGGCTGGAGTTGGAGTTGAGGATTCAACCCAAGCACTCCAATAGGGAATGTAGACACCTTTACTGGTATTTTAGCCACTAGGCTAAATATATGCCTCTTTATATTCATTTATATTTTCACTTAATTTTATGTTTATACAAAATTGGAGACTTTTTCTCTCCACTATTTTCTTTTAAATTTAATTTTTTTTCTGTTTTATTAAGGTATAATTGACAAATAAAAATTGTGTATATTTATCATGGAAAATATAAAGATTGTATATTATATATGTTTGTGAAAGGATTACCAAAGTCAAGCTAATTAACATATCCATAATCACACTGAATTACTATTTTTGTTGTTACTGTTGATACTCTAAGCAAATTTCAGTGCACAGTACTGTACGATCATGTTATTTCAGTCAACAGTAGACAGCATACATTAGGGTGGATGGGTGGACACTCATACAAGAGTGATGTGATCAGTTTGTGGAAAAATTTATTTAAAAGGTGCAAAAAACGTGAAATCCACATGTAGCTTTTCCATAAAATGCATAAGATGCATTTCCATGGCAATTTTGAAATTTGTTTTCATATGCATTAATTTCAAAATGTTTTATCCATATATTTTGTGTTTACTGCATCATTTGATTGCATCATTTTCTTGTGCTGGATTTAATCTCATTCTCTATTGTTCATTCTTGCCCTTAAGCATGCAAAATCCACCGCTAATGTTGTAATTAAGATACTATGCCAATTAATTGACGTGAAAGTGAAAAAAAAAAAAGCAGTTAAATATATCAAAGGTGGAATATTAGTGGTTCTTACTCACCAGTCAGACATGTCTCCTTCTACCATGGTTCCTTTCTTGATAAGAACAAAGTGAGAAAAAGCTGTGAAATTATTTGCTTCATTGATGGCAATGCCATTAGCAAAAATTTGAGATTATATGAGATCTGGAGAAATCTAAAGGCCTGGATTTAAGACCAGACATGAAATGTTTTCTTGTTTACACCATGACAATTGTGGATGGCCAAATCAAAAATTTATTTATTACAATGAAAGAAAAAGTTGGACCTGACTATCATGTTGAATTTACTGCCATCCCTGGGTGGTTTGAATGATTTAAAAATCATCATTATATTATGTTAAAAGGAGTGATGAGTCTGCATATGTAGGAATTTAGTGGAGTACACCATCTAGGTTTATGGAAATATACTCAGTGATGTTGGCGCAATGACAAACATCACTTAATGACATTTTTCAGAATGTATCCTGTTGTTCAGCAAAACATGAATGGGTTATTAATAATCGTCATTATGTATATGTTAGATCTCTAGAACTTACTCATCCCATGTGACTGAAATTTTGTACCTTTTGACCAACAACTCCCTATTTCTCCCAACCTTTAGTCCTTAGCAACCACCATTCTACTTCATGCTTCTATGAGCTCAAATTTTTTAGATTGACATGTATGTGAGACCATGCAGTATTTGTTTTTCTGTTCCTGGTTTATTTCACTTAGCATAACATCCTCCAAGTTCATGCATGTTGGAGCAAATGGCAGTATTCAACTCTTTTTTTTTTTTTTTTTTTTTTTTTGCCAGGCAGAGTTAGACAGTGAGAGAGAGAGACAGAGAGAGAGTTACAGACAGTGAGAGAGTGAGACAGAGAGAAAGGTCCTCCTTCTGTTGGTTCGCTCCCCTAATGGCCGCTACAGCTGGTGCTGCACCGATCCAAAGCCAGGATCTGGGTGCTTCCTACCAGTCTCCCACGTGGGTGCAGGGACCCAAGCACTTGAGCCATCCTCCACTGGCGTCCCTGGCAACAGCAGAGAGCTGGACTGGAAGAGGAGCAACCGGGACTAGTACCTGGCGCCCCAACTGGGACTGGAACCCAGGGTGCTGGCACCACAGGCAGAGAATTAGCCAATGAGCCACAGTGCCATCCCAGTATTCAACTCTTATAAGAAACTTTTGAGTGAGGTGGTCACACACAAAAGGCATCATAGAGGCACTAGAAGCAAGTTCTTGTGTCTTTTAGCACAGTCTCACAATCTGTTCAAAATGAAGTCTCTCCGACAGATGACATTCATGTAGAGGACATCACTAACAATTTCTTGTCAGGAAAATGGGGACACTTTTTGAAGGAAGAATACTTTGAATTTTTTGGGAACAAGACAAGTGATAACCTTAGGTCAGATTTAGAAGAAGGAAGAGTAAGCATTGACTAGAAGCAGCCTGACTCAGAAACCAGCCAAGTGTCAGGAGGTGATGCCAACCGTGTGGGAGCATATGTAATTATGTCGATCAATACAAAATATATGAAAGGAAACCAACAAAATAATTTTGTATTTGGTCTGCATTTTTAAAAGTGATCAGTTAACTCTTCATTGTTGTGTATGTTGTAGTGTAAAGTAAAAAAAAAAAAAATCTCCAAAGGTGATACACAAGGCAAGAATTTTGTAAAAATTTCTCCTTGAGAACTATTTTTATATTCTTCTTAATTTAAATCAACAAGTCTGAAATTTTGTTTTACAAATGAGACCATTTCTGTACTATTTCTGTTCTCTTCTGCAGATAGTTAAATGAAAGGAACAAGCCTATCATGCTTTAACATCATGAGAATTGAGGGAAAGGAAGACAATCTTATCTATGTGAACACGCTAAGAGGATTCCTTCCTTTGGGTGCATGCATGAGTTGTTTTCTCACCTAGAAAACTGCTCCCTAGTTTCCTTCTTATTACTGATTCCTTATTGTCATTTGGGCCTCAACTAAAATGTCGTTTCTTTAGAGAAATCTCTTTGATTATTAAACTGAAGTCCCTTGGTGTCTCTCTAACATAACATCTTAACATATTTTTACATTATTACTTAAACTACATGATATATTCTTATTGTTTACAGTCTACCTTCATTCACATGAATATAAGTTCCAAGAATATCTCATTTGTCATTATATTGCTAGTACCTTGACTATATGTGGGTCCATAACTTGTGACCAATAAGTACATCTTTAAAGAATAAATGCCAGGAAAGCTGTTGTGGCTAGGTATGGTAAAATCTCATCCACTGAATCACATCAGACACAATAGAAATAGCCAGGATACAAAATAAGCTAAAATGACTGCTTAAGTAAGTGTTAACAAACTAATTAAGAGTGTAATCTACTTTGTATCTACCTGTAAGAGGAAATAATAAACTGCTTTCTGATTGAACATAGCTCAGTCAACATAGTTCTTTATGACTCATTAGATTTTTTTGGTAATATCTTAACACATGCAAGTGGTGACCCAACTGTTTCAAATCAAAGATCCTCCTTTGAACCCTGGATACTAGACTATGTTCTTGGGTGGGGGGAACAGAGAATATTTCCTAATTCACTACAGTAGCCTTAACAGCTTAAAGAGAAACTAACAGATACTTAATGTTTCATGAATGTTAAGAGAGTAACCTGTAATACAGCCCATAGATATACATAATGCAATATAGGGATATATTGAATGTCTTTGAAACACATAACAAAATTACCAAAGAGAGTGCTATGGGAGGACAGTGGAAGGGCATAGAAAGACTTTCATGATAATGTAAAATCTAAGATGAAAAGTCTTGCAGGAAAGCTCCCAATTAGTTAATCAAACAAGAAGTTGGGTGAAAGAGGCAACTGATCCAAACATGATTCAAAGGAAGTGAGAAAAGGTTAGAAATATCCATATATTTGTTCAATGGATCATAAGAGAGAGCAGTGAGCAAACCATCCATACCAAACTACTGTGCCAGTACTCTGTTAAAAATGATTTTATGCATCACTGTGTTTATACAGGGTTAGTGAATTATGATCTTTCCCACTCTAATGGAAAGTAGATTCTCAGTGTGTCACATAAGCTCTAGAGGAAGATGAAGTAAATTCATCTGAGAGCTTTTAGTACTTCAAAAAATGTAGGTGATTTAGGAAAAACACCATGGTCAATGCTGAATGTAATATGGGAATAAAATTGATAGAATGCACTCTTTTGTGGATCTTGAAGACTATGCCATTAGAAGCATCTTTGGCAAGGACTCTGCCTTGTTCTGGGGGTACAGATTTCAGTGTGTCCCACAAGGGTTAATGTGTTGAAAATTTTTAGAAAGATTTATTTATTTGAAAGGCAGAGATTTATTCCTTCTGCTGGTTCACTCCCCAAATGGCTACAGCACCCAGGATTGGGACAAGCCAAAGCCGTGATCCAGAAGCTTCTTCTGGGTCTCCCTTGTGGGTACAGAGGCCCAATGACTTGGGCCATCTTCTGCTGATTCCCAAGTGCATTAACAGGGAGCTGGATTGGAAGTGGAGCAGCCAATGCTTGAATTGGCATCCATAAGGGATGCCAGTGTTGCAAATGGAAGCTTAGCCTTCTATGCCACAGCTCTGGCCCCAATGTGCTGAAATTTAATCAACAGGGCAGGTAATATATATAAGCTGCTGCTTGGAGCACCCCAACCCATGTTGGACCCCCTGTATTAGTCCCCACTACTTTGCACTTCCAATCCAGCTCCATGCTAATATCCTTGGGAAACAACAGAAGATGGTCCAAGTACTTGGGTTCCTGCTACCCACTTGGGAGACCTGGATGGAGTACTGTGCTCCTGGCTTTGGCTGGCCCTGGCTTACTTCTTGTGAGCATTTGAGAAGTAAACCAATGAGTGAACAATTTCTCTCTCTCTCTCTCTCTCTCTCTCTCTCTCTCCCCCTCCCTCCCTCCCTTACTTTCTCTCTCTCTCATCTCTTCTCTTTCCCTTTCATTTAAAATAAATACATAAATCTTTTTTAAATTAATTGATTTATTTTTTTAAGGAATACAGATTTCATATGTACAAATTTAGGAATATAGCTATTTTTCCCACCATACCTGCCTCCCACCCACACTCCCACCTCTCCTCCTCTTCCCTCTCCCCTTCCAAGTCCCATTCTCCATTAAGATTCATTTTCAATTAATGTTGTACACAGAAGACCAACTCTATACTAGGTAAAGATTTCAACAATTTGCACGCATGCACACACACACAGACAGAATAATTTTTACAGTTAACTCTCATAATAGAACTCATTGAGGACAGAGGTTCTACATGGGGAGTTAGTGCTTAGTGACTCTTGTTGTTAATTTAACAATTAACACTCATGTATGACGTCAGTGACCACCTGAGGCTCTTGACATGAGCTGCCTAGGCTATGGAAACCTTTTGAATCTACAAACTCTGTCAGTATTCAGCCAAGGCCATTAGCAAAGTGGAAGTTCTCTATTCCCTTTAGAGAAAAGTGCATCCTTCTTTGATGGCCACTTCTTTCCGTTGGAATCTCACTCATAGAGATCCTTCATGTAGAATATTTTTTTTTTCACCTCAGTATCTTGGCTTTCCATGCCTGAAATTCTTTCGTGGGTTTTTCAGCCAACCAGGAAGCCTTAAGGGCTGATTCTGAAATCAGAGTGTTACTTAAAGCAATTGTCATTCTATGAGTCTGCTGTATGGGCTGCTTCCCATGTTGGAACATTCTCTCCTTTTTAGTTCTACTGTAATTACCCCACACTTGATCATACCTATATGATCATTTTAACACTTAATCCTACCTATATGTTCACAATTTAACACTTAATATGATCACTTTAACACTCAAGATGACATTTTTATCACCCAGCTCAATAGGATTTGGGGTCCTGTGACAAGTTTTTAAACTGCACCCTTAGAAGTTAGTCCTTAGCAATATATTCAGAACCATACAGCTTTACAATTACAAACTTTCTCCTCCCTTTCTAATTCCCACTCTTATTTCTTACTGAGATCCATATTCAATTGACTTTATACGCATATGGTTAACTCTATATAAAGCGTTCAAGAAATAGCATGAGGAGAAAAAAAAATGGAAAAAAAAAATGTTCCTCCACAGTCAAGACTATGGCAGCTCAAATTGTCCCTTCTTGAAGTGTCAATTTCACTTCTGCAGATTTCATTTTAGGTGCTGTATTTGTTCTTGCAAATCAGGGAGAACATATGGTATTTGTTCCTTTGCACTAGCTTATTTCACTAAGCATGATGTTTTCCAGATTCATCCATTTTGTTGTAAAGGACTGGATTTCATTTTTTTTACTGCTGTGTAATATTTCATAGTGTACATATCCTATAATTTCTTTATCCAGTCTTTGCTTGACAGGCATTTAGGTTGGTTCCATGTGTTAGCTTTTGTGAATTGAACTGCAATAAAGAGAGGGTGCAGATAACTCTTCTATTTACTGATTTCATTTACTTTGGGTAAATTCCCAGGAGTGGGAAGGCTGGGTCACATGGCATATATTCAGATTTCTGAGGTATTTCCATACTGTCCTCCATGGTGGCTTTACCAGTCTCAATGCCATGAACAGTGGATTAGGGTACATTTTTCCCCACATCCTCACCAGCATTTATTGTTTGTTGATTTCCGTATGAGAGTCATTCTAACTGGGGTAAAGTGAAACCTCATTGTGTTTTTGATTTGCATTTCCCTGACAGCTAGTTATCCTGAACATTTTTTCATGTGTCTGTTGGCCATTTGGATTTCCTCTTTTAAAATATGTCTGTTTAAGTCCTTTGCTCAACTCTTAACTGGGTTGTTTGTTTTGTTGTGGAGTTTCTTGATCTCTTTCTATATTCTGGCTATTAATCCTTTGTCAATTACATAGTTTGCAAATAAGTTCTCCCATTCTGTCGGATGCCTCTTCACTTTCCAGAGTGTTTCTTTTGCAGTACAGAAACTTCTTAATTTGATGTAATCCCATTTTTGTTAATTCTGGCTTTGACTGCCTATGCCTCTGGGGTATTTTCCAATAAGTCTTTGCCTATGCCAAGTCTTTCAGTGTTTCCCCAATGTTCTCTAATAATTTGATGATGTCATGCCATAGATTAAGATCTTTAATCTATTTTGAGTGGATTTTTGTGTAAGGTGTAAGGTAGGGATCTTGCTTCATGCTTCTGCTTGTAGAAATCCAGTTTTCCCAGCATTATTTGTTGAACAGACTGTCCTTGCTCCAGGAATTGGTTTTAACTACTAGGTCAACTATAGGTTGGCTATGGATACTTGGATTGATTTCTGGGGATTCTATTTTATTCCATTGGTCTATCCATCTGTTTTTGTACCAGTACCAGGCTGTTTTGATTATAACTGTCTTGTAGTGTGTCTTGATATCTGACATTTTGATGCCTCTGGCTTCATTTTGTTGTATAAGATTGCTTCAGCTATCTGAGTTCTCTTATGTTTCCATATGAACCTCAGCATCATTTTTTCTATATCTGAGCAGAGTGCCTTTGATATTTTAATCGGTATCAGATTGAATCTGTAAATTGCTTTTGGAAGAATGGACATTTTGATTATATTGATCTTTCTAATTCATGAACATGGAAGATTCTTCCATTATTTTTGTATCTTCTGTTTCTTTACTTAATGATTTGTAATTCTCATCATAGAGATCTTTGACATCCTTGGTTAAATTTATTCCAAGGTATTTGATTTTTTTGTAGCTATTGTGAATGGGATTGATATTAGGAGTTCAGTCTATCATTGGCATTATCTGTATATACAAAGGCTGTTGATTTTTGTGAATTGATTTTGTATTCTGCTAATTTACAAACTTGTCTATGAGTTCCAATAGTCTCTTGTTAGAGTCTTTTTGATTCCCTATATATAGAATCATGTCATCTGCATCTGCAAATAGGGACAGTTTGAATTCCTCCTTCCCAGTTTGTATCATTTTGATATTTTTTTCTTGCCTGATGGCTCTGGCTAAAAATTTTAAGGACTATATATATATATATATATATATTTAAAGATTTATTTATTTGAAAGTCAGAGTTACACAGAGAGAGGAGGGGGAGGGAGAGAGAGAGAGAGAGAGAGAGAGGTCTTCCATCTGATGGTTCACTCCCCAGATGGCCGCAATGGCTGGATCTGTACTGATCCAAAGCCAGGAGCCAGGAGCTTCTTCCCAGTCTCCACGTGGGTGCAGGGGCCCAAGGACTTGGGCCATCTTCTACTGCTTTCCCAGGCCATAGCAGAGAGCTGGACAGGAAGTGGAGCAGCTGGGTCTAGAACCAGCGTCCATATGGGATGCTGGCACTTCAGACCAGGGTGTTAACCCACTGCGCCACAGTGCTGGCCCCTCCAGGACTATATTTAATAGCAATGCTGAGAGTGAGCATCATTGTCCAGTACTGGATCTCAGTGGGAATGCTTCCAACTTTTCCCCATTCAATAGGACACTTGACACTGGTTTGTCATGAATTGCCTTGATTGTGTTGAGGAATGTTCCCTCTATACACAATTTGCTTAAAGTTTTCATCATGAAAGTGTGTTGTATTTTATCAAATGCTTTCTCTTCATCTAATGAGATAATCATATGGTTTTTTTCTTCAATCTGTTAATGTAATGTATCTCATTAATTGATTTTTGAATGTAGAACCATTCCTGCATACCCACTTAGCCTGGGTGGATGATTTTTCTGATGTGTTGCTGGATTTGATTGGCTAGAATTTTGTTGAGGATTTTTGCATCTATGTTCATCAGGGATTTTGGTCTGTAATTCTCTTTCTCTGTTGCATCTTTTTTCAGGTTTAGGAATTAAGGTGATGCTGGCTTCATAGAAAGAATTTGGGAGGATTCCCTCCCTTTCAATTGTTTTGAATAACTTGAGAAGAATTGGAGTTAATTTGCTCCTGTGCTTTTCTTTGTTGGGAGGGTCTTTATTACTGATTCAATTCTGTCTTGGTTATGGGAATGTTTAGGTTTTCTATGTCTTCATTGCTCAATTTTTGTAAGTCATATGTGTCCAGAAATCTATCCATTTCTTCTGGATTTCCAAGTTTGTTGGCATACAGCTCTCTAGTAATTTCTGATGATTCTTTTTATTTCTGTGATGTCTGTTGTCACATTTTCTTTTTCATCCCTAATTTTTTTTTCATTTGGGTCTTCTTCCTCCTTTTTTGGTTGGTTGGGCCAATGATGTATCAATTTTATTTATTTTCTCAAAAAACCAGCTCTTTGTTTTGCTGATCTTTTGTATTTTTTATTCTTTTTTATTTCTTCTCTAATTTTGAATTTTTTTTCTCCTACTAGTTTTGGGTTTGGTTTTCTGTGTGGTTTTTTTTTTTTTTTTTTTTTTTTTTTTTTTTTTTATCTTCCATCAGTTGTTTATTTTTTTTTTTTTAATTTTTTATTTATTTTTTATTTTTTTTTTAACTTTTATATAATGAATATAAATTTCCAAAGTACGATTTATGGATTACAATGGCTTCCCCCCCATACCGTCCCTCCCACCCACAACCCTCCCCTTTCCCACTCCCTCTCCCCTTCCATTCACATCAAGATTCATTTTCGATTATCTTAATATACAGAAGATCAGCTTAGTATACATTAAGTAAGGCTTTCAACAGTTTGCTCCCACACAGAAACATAAAGTGAAAAATAATAGATGATTTTTTTTAATGATGATGAAATCAGATCAGACCTATTGTCATGTTTAATCCCAGTGAGAGTCAAGTTGGGAGTTGATAGTTTCTTTTCTTTTCTTTTCTTTTCTTTTTTTTTTTTTTTTTTTTTTTTTTTAACAGAGGATCAGTTTAGTATGCATTAAGTAAAGATTTCAACAGTTTGCACCCCCATAGAAACACAAAGTGAAATATATTATTTGAGTACTCATTATAGCATTAAATCTCAATGCACAGCACATTAAGGACAGAGATCCTACATGAGGAGTAAGTGCACAGTGACTCCTGTTGTTGACTTTACCAATTGACACTCCTGTCTATGGCATCAGTAATCTCCCTATGCTCCAGTCATGAGTTTCCAAGGCTATGGAAGCCCCTTGAGTTCTCCGACTCTTATCTTGTTTAGACAAGGTCATAGTCAAAGTGGAGGTTCTCTCCTCCCTTCAGAGAAAGGTACCTCCTTCTTTGAAGACCTGTTCTTTCCACTGAGATCTCACTCACAGAGATCTTTTGCCAGAGTGTCTTGGCTTTCCATGCCTGAAATACTCTCATGGGCTTTTCAGCCAGATCCGAGTGCCTTTAGGGCTGATTCTGAGGCCAGCGTGCTATTTAGGGCATCTGCCATTCTATGAGTCTGCTGAGTATCTCACTTCCCATGTTGGATCACTCTCCCCTTTATTTATTCTATCGGATAGTGTTAGCAGGTACTAGACTTGCTTATGTGCTCCCTTTGACTCTTAGTCCTTTCATTATGATCAATTGCGAACTGAAATTGATCACTTGGACTAGTGAGATGGCATTGGTACATGCCACCTTGATGGGATTAAATTGGAATCCCCTGGTATGTTTCTAACTCTACCATTTGGGGCAAGTCAGCTTGAGCATGTCCCAAATTATATATCTCTTCCCTCTCTTATTCCCACTCTTATGTTTAACAGGGATCACAATTCAGTTAAATTTCAACACTTAAGAATAACTGTGTATTAATTACAGAATTAAATCAGTCATATTAAGTAGAACAGACAAAAAAACTACTAAGAGGGATAATGTATTAAGTTGTTCATTAACAGTCAGGGCTATGCTGATCAAGTCACCGTTTCCCATAGTGTCCCTTTCACTTCAACAAGTTTCCTTTTTGGTGTTCAGTCAGTTGTCACCGATCAGGGAGAACATATGGTATTTGTCCCTTTGGGACTGGCTTATTTCACTCAGCATGATGTGTTCCAGATTCCTCCATTTTGTTGCAAATGACTGGATTTCGTTGTTTCTTACTGCAGTATAGTATTCTAAAGAGTACATATCCCATAATTTCTTTATCCAGTCTACCGTTGATGGGCATTTAGGTTGGTTCCAGGTCTTAGCTATTGTGAATTGTGCTGCAATAAACATTAGGCTGCAGACCGCTTTTTTGTTTGCCAATTTAAATTCCTTTGGGTAAATTCCAAGGAGTGGGATGGCTGGGTCGAACGGTAGGGTTATCTTTTTTGATTCTTGAAATGCATTTAAAGCTCATTTATTTGGCACTGCTTTTGCTGTATCCCATAGGTTTTGATATGTTGTTTTGTCATTTTCATTTGTTTTCAGAAATTTTTTTTTTTTATTTCTCTTTTGATTTCCTCTATGACCACTGTTCATTCAGGAGCATGTTGTTCAGTCTCCATATGCTTGCATATGTTCCAGAGATTCCTGAGTTGTTGATTTCCTGCTTCATTCCATTGTGGTTAGAGAAGATATGATTTTGATTTTGAATTTGCTGAGACTTGCTTTATGGCCTAGAATGCTGTCAGTCCTAGAAAAAGTTCTGTGCACCCCTGAGAAGAATGTGTATTCTGCAACTGTAGCATATAAACGTTCCGTAGATATCAGTTAGTTCCATTTGGTTTATAATGTCAATTAATTCTGTTGTTTCCTTGCTGATTTTCTGTCTGGTTGATCTGTTCATTGCTGAAAGTGGGGGTATTGATATATATCCCCCATTACTATTGTATTGGAGTCTATGTCTCCCTTTAGATTCCTTTAAATTTCTTCAAAAAAGCCAGGGGCCCTGAAATTAGGTGCATATATATATATATGTAATAGTTACATCTTCCTGTTGGATTGATCCTTTAATAACTACATAGTGCCCTTCTTTGTTTCTTTTTACAGTTTTTGTGTTGAAGTCTATTTTATCTGCTATTAGGATGGCTACCCCAACTCTTTTTTGGTTTCTGTGGCCATTGAATATCTTTTTTCATCCTTTCAGTCGGCATGCCTCTTTGTTGGTGAAATGTGTTTTTAGTAGGCAGCAAATAGATGGGTTTTGTTTTTTAATCCATTCAGCCAGTCTGTGTATTTTAACTGAAAGTTGAGACCATTTACATTCAAGGTGACTATTGATAAGTAATAATTTTACCCCACCATTTTTTCAAATATATTCCCAATTTTTACTTTGAATTTTCTTTGAACTTTCACTAGGATATTTCCTTCCTTTACATTCTTTTGTAGTGATAGCCATGTTTCTATGTTTCTGTGTGCAGCACATCCTTAACTGTCTTCTGTAGGGCCAAATGGGTGGTAACCAATTCTTTCAATTTCTTTGTGTTATGGAAGGTCTTTATTTCACCTTCATTCATAAACGAGAGCTTTGCAGGGCACAGTATTCTGGGTTGATAGTTCTTTTCTCTTAAGACTTGGAATATATCTAGTCATTCTCTTCTAGCCTGTAGGGTTTCTGATTTGAAGTCTGCTGTGTGTCTAATTGGAGATCCTCTCAAAGTAATCTGGTGTTTCTCTTATGCACATTTTGAACCTTTTCTTTATGTTTTGCTGTGATGTTTTTATTACATTGTGTCTTGGTGAATATCTTTTCTGGTCATGTCGACTGGGAGTCCTATATGATTCCTGTACTTGGATGCTCCTTTCTTTCTCTAAATTATGTAAGTTTTCTGTTATTATTTCACTAAAATGGCCTTCTAATCCTTTCTCTCTTTCTACATCTTCAGGGACTCCTAGAATTTGTATGTTGGGTCATTTGATATTATACTATATACTCCCAACAGTGCTTTTTAGTTTTCTAATTTCCTCTTCTTATTCTTGATTTGACTGTATAATTTCCCATGCTTTATCTTATGGGAAAGATATTCTTTCTTCTGCTTCACCAATTCTGTTGTTTAGTCTTTCCATTGCATTTTTTAGTTGTTCTATTGAATTCCTCATTTCATTTTTATTTTTCCTTAAGATCTCAGTTTCCTGAGAGAAATTTTCTTTCATCTCATGTACAGCACTCACTAGCCCATACATTTGTTTCTGATTACTCTGTGTGATCTGTAATCTGTGTGACTAATGTTTTTAATTCCATTTCTGGCATTTCTTCAATCTCATCATCTTCCCAATCTAGTACTGAGGTGTTGTGTTCTTTTGGGGGCATCATATTCTCTTCCTTATTCTTTTTTCTTGAATTGATGTTTTTTTTATTTGGCATTTGTGAAGATATGTGCTGTTTTCTTTTTTTTTAATCTGCTGTGGCAGCTTTTATCTTTGTACTATGCCTCTGTGTAGATATGTGGAGTGTCTGCTTTCCCTGAATATCTAGTAGTAGGTGTGGCCAGGGAGCTTTGTTCAGTTCTCCAGGGTTAAGGGCATGCCTAAGGTGACACACCGATGTTTGACATGGTCAATCTCTCTCTCTCTATTTTTTTTTTTATCAGAAGGGAGATTTATTCTGCTCAGCTGAGCTCCTCTCCTCAAAGTAGACCAGTGCCTAAGCGCTAGCCCCAGTGGTTGTAATATTCGTCCATTCTGTCCCAAGTACCACACAAAGGATCTGTGCATCTTCAATGTAAGCTCAAATTCCCCAACAATGTCCCTTACCAGGTAAGCAGGAAGCCATGAGAGTGTGGAATCTCCCACAATGACTGCCTGAAGTCCCGGCCACACTGTGAGTCCTCCCACACAGCCTCAGGTGTGTGTGTGTGTGTGTGTGTGTGTGTGTTTTACAGTTCGTACATACAAGCCTCCCACTTCACAAGCACTCAGCCTCCTGTTAGTTTTCCCTACCAGAGTCAGGAGTTTCCACTCTGCTGATTGCTAGGTGTGGACACAAGCTGGTGCAGTTGTTAAGTATGTCCAAAATGGCGCCTGCTTTATCAGTTTGTTATAGCACACCATTGTAAGGTGATCAGGGAGAGAGAAACATAAATCCCCCCCTTTTTTTTCTCTAGTTTGGTAGGTACACTATCCCCTATGGGGCTCCAAGCCAGGGACCCTCTAGCCTCTTCCTGCAGTTTTATCACTAGTGCTTGGGCTGCTGCAGTCTGGTCTCACCTACCTCTCCCACACTGGTGTGGAAATTCTCAGGTGCTGGAGTCCTGAGCCTTGGGCATCCACGCCCTCCACGTAGGTCCACTGTGTCCCTCTAACTTGTATAACATTTCTTCTGCTGTTTTCTTCCTAACTCTTCCCTGAGATTGCAGTCTCCACTTTTTTTTTTGTTTGTTTGACAGATAGAGTTAGTGAGGGAGAGAGACAGAAAGAGAGGCCTTCGTTCCGTTGGTTCACCACCCAAATGGCCAGTATTGCTGGAGCTACGCTGATCCGAAGCCAGGAGCCAGGTGCCTCCTTCTGGTCTCCCATGCGGGTGCAGGTGCCCAAGCAGTTGGACCATCCTCTACTGCTTTCCTGGGACACAGCAGAGATCTGGACTGGAAGAGGAACAACCGGGACTAGAACCTGGCACCCATATGAGATGCTGGTGCTGGAGGTGAAGGAATAACAAAGTGAGCCATGGTGCCGGCCCCTGTCTCCACTTTTTTAAGCTATCCTCTCCTAGACCAGAGCAATAAACTCCCTCCCTGCTCCTTCATCTTGGAACCTCCTACATCTTTTAAAAAAAGAAATGGAACCCCATTGTGAGGTACTAAGAAGACTGAAACTTACACTGAACATGATTTTTGTAGATGAGTCCCTTTGGAGATTATTAGAATTAGGTAGAGTCATCAGTTTAGCACTGTTACTGAATGAACACTGGTGGCTTTTTAAGAGGAGGGATACAGATCAGAAAAGAAGCACAGGCACATTCCCTGTGTGGTGCCATGTGATGCCCTGTGCCACTTTGTGCTGTTACCTTTGACCTTGGACTACAACTACATGTCAAAAGAAACTTGTATCTTTATACAGTTACTCAGTCTCAGATATTTCACTACAGTAATGAGAAATGGAATAATACAGTGCCATACTTTTATTCTACAGGTTGCTAAGGCCTAGGGATCTGTGGCTTATTCTTGTGATCAGATTGTGCCTGACCCTAATGAATTTGTAGAGCATGACACCACAGATGAGAATAGTACTAATGTCATGCTTTCAGCCACACACACATTTGCTGATTTCTTGTACATGACACCGAAGCAACAACTTTACCTGGTGGAACTGGACACTCATTCTTTGGGCTGTAGTAGAAAGACATCTCCTCTCCAGGCTAGCAATGAAAATGAAGAACTGATTCTTTAAACCCACTCATGTGTGTAATTCATGTGATATTAATAGCTCATATGCAAAGTTCTAAAAATTAAAATGAAGCGTAACTAAACAAGAGATTTTGTAGAGTGCACATGTGTTGGTGATGGTATCTCTCTTTCTCATGAAGCCAGGAGGAAAGAGTGTTTCTAACCAGAATAATGATCTGGACAGCATAGTTGGGAGTGTCAGAGAATGCATTTCAAATTTTACTAAAACTTTACAAACATTTTTTTTTAAATGTGATTGCAGTATAGAAGACATCTGGAGAGAAATTAGAACTATTAACTTTATTTCATTTTATTATTTTACATTAAAATTAGCTTACTCAGAGTTTTATTCTTGTAATTTAAGCCTGTGAAATTGTGATAACTTGCCATTTATATATCTCCCTCTTTCATTGACTAGTTCATTGAAAATAAATTAATTTATTTTAGCAAGTGTTTTATTCTCACAGGATTGAAAGAGTACATTTTCATTAACTGAAAATACTACCGTAATTTCACCTATAATTATTTCTGTCATAGGACAAAGGTGTTCTTCTACACCCCCAAATGAGATCTGTGCAGGTGTTGGTGTATATTTGCTATAAATCTGTGCCCACACAAAGTTCATTCTATTGCACAAAAATAAATCAACTCATCCAGGTAGAACTGGGCTTTGACACAGGAATACTCCTTCTTGCTTCTCTTTCCAAAATCAAAGCAACACTTGCATTTCTACCGTCATATGCTGCCTTTCTCAGCTCTTGAACTATATATATATATATATATATATATATATATATATATATATATATACAGGGTCATTTCCCTTCTGTTTACTCAAAGTCATGACAAAACCTGGAGGACCATAATGGATTTCAGTTTATGTAATGTCATTGAGCAAGTTGTTTAAGAGAACTAGGTAAAAGAGTTTGCTCTGAATTAGTGATGAGTCACCACGTTCAGGCCTTTGGCCACATTTGCTATCTTGTACTATTTATGCTTAAGTAAAAACAGGTGCTTTTCCACAAAATTTATATTCTCTTCAAGTTTTTAATGTAGACCTACCTTCCCCAGTAAAAATGGTTATTATATGCAAACATTATGTACATATTATTTCCCCCCAAAATGGATGTGCTAAGAATATAGTGGCTTGTTTAGCCAATATGGGGGATGGAGGGATAGTGCAGACGTTATGGATATTTGCTCCAAACACCTAAATTCTCAAGTGTAGTTTTTGCTTAGCCAGTTACTTGCCCAGTAATGTAAAAAATGTCTTTTGAAGTCTCTAGTCTCCACATTCTCATTTGTATGGGGTACTCTTAAAAATGTCATGGAAAATGTATTACATACCAAAATTAGGCATTATTTCAAAATTTTTGCACCTGAATAAGCTTACCTGATAATTTTCTTTTATAAGTATTTTTTAGGGGCCAGTGCTGTGGCCCAGTAGGTTAAGCCTCCACCTGTGGTGCCAGCATCCCAAATGGGCTCCAGTTCATGTCCCTGCTTCTCCTCTTCCAATGCAGCTCCCTGCTATGACTTTGGAAAACAGTAGATGACTCAAGTGCTTGGGCTTCTGCCCCCGCTTGGGAGACCTAGAAGAAGCTCCTGGTTTCTGGCCTCAGATAAGCCCAGCTCTGGCTGTTGCAGCCATTAGTGGAGTGAGCCAGCAGCTGGAAGACCTTTCTTTCTGTCTCTCTCCCTCTCTCTCTCTTTAACTATATCTGTCAGATAATAAATAATTAAATATTTAAAAATCTTTTCAAAGCTTTGTTTATTTATTTGAAAGTTAATGTTACAGAGAGAGAGAGGTAGTTGAAGCCAGTTTTTCTGGCAGCATGGGTATGGTATAAATACAGGACAAAATTTCTGGAAATTACTAAAAGTTGTTAAAATATCTTTATTCTACCTTGAAATATATATTTATATTATAGACAAAATTAAGACATACTATATACTTAGAATTCTACTGAAATGCTCTCAATCCTTGCAAAATAACTTCTTGAAAACAGACAGCCAGCTGTTGCATGCAGTAAGTATGTATACTTGCAAAATTCTTCTTCTTATTTTACTGCTTTTAGTTCACATTCCAGGGGAATAAATCAAGGCAAGACTGTATGGCATTTCATGCATTCACAGGTATTAAACACATGCATGAAAAAAAGCAGCTAGTTCAGCTTACAATTCGAACCATCACGCAAGTGCTTTGCCCTTCAACAGCTGTGCTTTGATTGCAGCAGGAGTGCTTTATACACACATCATACTTCCCATTTCCTCACACAGAATATTGAACAGACCAGATTCAAGGGTCAGGACTTAATGAAATCAATAAGCCTTGCTGCTTCACCAAGGACATTCTTGAGTAGAACTGACTTATTTTTCAAACACAAGTGCACAGTAGTGGAGAGTAGAACTTGTTGCTCCTGCTTTTATGCATAATATTACCCCATTGCTTCTTCATCAGCAGTGCCAGTGTGAACACAGTCAAAAAAGCAAATGAAGTCATCATCATACTATTAAAGCTGATCATACATACTCTATGAATGTGACATAGAGGACCAAGAGGTTTGCTGACTAAATTTTGCAAATGCTAGTTTTTTTTTTTTTTTGGCATTCCTTAGAAGGGTCTTTAATCAATGATATACCCATTTAATAAAAGACTTGGAAGTTTCTGTTCTTTCTTGCTTTCTAGACTACTTTGAACAGCATTGAAATTATCTGTGCTTAAAAGTTTAGGGGAAAACACCTATAAAACAATCCTTTTGTGGAATCTTCTATAGATGTACCACTTGATGATAAACCATCTGTATTTTTCTAAATTAGTTGATATTTTTATATTTTTCAGTTTTTATGTGGTGACTTCAAGTAATTTATATTTTCCTATAAGATCATTTCCTTGAGATTCTACTTATGGTTTTTTTTACATGGAATTAATCAAGTTGGACACACATTGATGATATTTCCTTTATAGCACCTTTGTACAATGAATTGGGGACTTTTTCTTTTACATTATTATTGGTTTTTGATTCTGTAAATAAACATTGTTTCCTTTTAAAATTAATTATATGTTTGAATATTTCTAATTAATTACTTTATGCTTTTCAAGTTTCTCCTTTATTTAAATTTGCTTGATTTAAATTTGACATGATTTAAATTCATGTTCTGCTATTCAGATGTTTAATTTGTTTATTGAGATTTTATTAATATATTAAGTTAAGGTTACAGATTTTCTTTGCCATCTTCTTTTACTATAAAACATATTCTGTTTTTTGGTTTGAATTTCTCATGGACAGCAAAATTTTCACTTTGTGCTTATCATTTTACTACCATTCTGGCTTTTTACTTCCCAATTCCATTTCTACCTTGTCAGGATTTACACCATTTACATACTGTCCCATCATCATAGTCACAATATTTATATTAACTTAATCTAGAGTTAAATTGTTTCAGTATTCAATATCACTCCTTTCACAATTTTCTATCAAATACTTTTGCTGTACTGAAGTGTGTTTTCTAGTACTTTATTCAATAGGTCTCATGGTATGCATTCTCTGCTCCCTTCTTTTTTCTGAGAGGATGTTTATCCTTCCTGAACTAACAAGGACAAGGGATGGAGAAATTTTGTTTACAGCAGTTCTTAGTGTGAGAATTATTTTTCAGTTCTTTCTTCACTAAGAAGCTAGCATTAGCAGCTCCAGGATGACTCATATTGCTATGTGCTTCTCCTCCATCCTTTCTGCAAAGGGAATTGTCCATGTTTTCCTATTCCCCTCCAGCAAGGCTTCTCACAACCAAACCTGATGAGGGGAAGCTCTCAGCAGAAGCCTCCCCACATGTTTTCCATATGGCAAATACAGTTTTATTGGGTTTGCACTGTGGTGGTTTTAAAATAGGATGTGCCTTCTTTGACACCACTCTCATCACACCAGTGGAGTGTGGAGTTTCCCTTACATCTAGTGGGCTGTGACTGCTTCCACCAATATAGTATGGTGTGAATGATACAGTGTGACTTCTGAATGGAGGGTGTAAAGGGCCATGTGACTTCTTTCTTGTTTGATAGAAAACTTGCTCTCAGAACGATGAACTGAGGTGAGAGAAGTCCAGCTACTCTGACAGCACATTAGTGGAGAGGCCATAGGAGGCATTGGTGCAGACAGCTGCATCTGAGCCTATCACTGCAATCATCCCCACCAGAGTGCCAGACATGCCAGAGCAGGTGTTATGGGCTCCAACCGAGCTCATCCACCAACTAGTTACTACTGAAGTACCTCTGGGAAGAAAGCCAAATGGAACACAAGAGCAACTCAGCTGAACAGTAACCAAGGTTTGACCAAGAGAGTCATTAGTTATAATACATGGCTGCTGTTTTAAGCTTTCATGTTTAGGTAGGACGAATTCCTGCCTTTGATAATTTTAAGTTAAGAGACTATACTAAATTTGCTGACATAATTTACATTTTGGAAGCTGACTTTCAAGCACATCAAGCAAGTCATAGTTGCAAGAAGGAAGTGACAAGCAGGGAGACAGAATGATGTGAGGCAAGAGTAAGCAAATCTTTCAGAAATTTGAAGAACTATATTTATATGAGAAATCCCTCTTTAATATCTTAAAATTGTGTTTGATATTTAGTTGGAAATATGTAATGTGAATTTTCAGGTCGATAGAGACAGGGTTTTAGACAGAGATATAGTTGAAACTATTAGGGCTAAAGACATATCTCAGATCTTCTAAATAAAATTGTGAGAGGGTACAGGATAGAAAACAGGGAGGTTTTGAAATCTGAGGAAGAAATAAGTGAAACATTAAAGAGACCTTGAGATTTATACATCAGATAGTTCTGATGACCTCAGACACGTTTCTGCTGAGTGACGAAGCCAGGAGTCAACGTATAATGAACTAAACTAGTGAGGGAGTATGGGGTTGAAGAATTAGAAATTGACAATGGTTACTTTTTCAAGAATTTGACAGTGAAGAGATAGGAGGCTGACAATACAAAAGACAATATTAATTTCTGATTCCATTATCTGCCACCATTTTAAAATGTTGGAAAGAAAGTAAAATGTTTTCTAATGCACTTGGCAGAAGTTGCTATTGAATGTTATATGCAATTTCCATTTTGAAGATCAGGCAATTGAACTTCAAAGAGAGTTGAGTGCCAAAGTGGGGTGTGGTCATATATGAAGAAGGCAAATGATAAGAATTCTTGGTCTGCTTCTAAACCTTTCATGTGCCCCCAGGACAGTATACCTCATGGATATGACATAAGAGAGGGTGATGGTGAGAAGAGGAGCATAGGTTATGCCACTCAGAAAAGTTTTTTTTTTTAAGTTGGCAGTGGTGGGCAAAGAATTGGGCATGCGCAGGACACTGATAGTGGAAAAAGTAGGAATAATACAAATAGACTACAATTAACCTAAAACAAGGCTCCTGGGAAAGGAAAGGGTGGGTATTTTCCCACTTAAGACTGAAAGGAAAAGGTAAGAACAGGGATTACATTATGTAAGTCTTAAAGTGATACAGAGAGAAACAGAGAAACCCATCTCCACGGCTTCTTTCTCTGAAATAAGACCAGGCCCATTCACTGAGAGCAGGAGTGAGGACTGAGACTGAGGGCTTGAGAAAAGTCACGGTTTGGAGGAGCAGCAGCCCTGGTCTCTGAGAGGCAATCGGATAGGGGTCTGCTGAAACTGGAGGGGACTGACTTCATTCCAGGTCAATTTTGATATGTCTCAAAATCCTGACTGATTTTGAATCATGAGTTCTATTATTGTATGATTCTATCCAAAGCCCGCATCACTAAGTAGTGTCAATCTTCCAAATGTTTCCTTGTCATCATCATGGTCCAATGACCTCAATGCACAAAACCATGTTTACTGGAATCATTATACACTACTCCAATTTGAGGGTAAGCCAGAGTTCATGGAAAATGAAATAAAGAGGTAAGTTTACTTTGTTGTCAAAAATTGAAATTCATACAATAGTTTTTCATCAATTACATTTTCATGAACTTTTAAAGTTATTTTTAATTTTTTTTGATCGCTGTGGCCTGGGAAGGCAGTGGAGAACGGCCCAGGTGCTTGGGTCACTAAACCCATGTGGGAGACCAGGAAGAAGCACCTGACCCCTGGCTTCAGATTGGCGTAGTTTCGGCCGTAGTGGCCATTTGGGAGCTGAACCAATGGAAGGAAGACCTTTCTCTCTGTCTCTCTCTTTCACTGTCTAACTCTATCTGTCAAATAAAAAAAATCAATTTTTTGATCAACAGGTAATGCTCATATATATCTACAGGGTACAGTGCAACACTTCAGCACATACATGTGGTTCTTTTTGAGGTAGCCTCATATATATGACAGAACAAGAATATTTTATTCTGTCAAGTTAGAGATTAAACAGAACTAGCCATTCAAAAACAAAAAAAGAAAACTATGCTATAAAGGAACTTGAAGTGGGTATTGAAACCAAACAGAGAAGAAAAGGTAAATAAAGCTTAAATGTAACAAGGACAGAAAGCAAATCTTCCTGTGAAAGCACTGTTGTCAATATTATAGACCTTAAAAATAACCTTTTATCCTCTTAGATAAAAATGCTCAAATGTTCAATTACTTCTGCTGTACTGAGCATAATAAGCATTGGCTTACTGAGATGTTCACTTCATTTTCTCCCTATGTATTATCAGTTAGCTACCCCCCACCAGTTCTCTTCTCTTATTTGTTATGAGTTCTATGAGCCATATCTTTAAATAAATCTTGGGAATATACAAAATATCTTTTACTCCACTGTCTTCCCAACTCAGCCTCTTAGCCAAAAACAACCATGGATTAGCGAATGTAATTATTTTTGGTTCCTATAGATATCTGTAGAAATAGTAGCTATGTGGTACTGGAGAAAATGCAGAAGCGAATCAACTGATTCCTCTTTTAAGCTGTTTATTTAGACCCTAATGCCTAGCAGGTGATCTTATAATGTGACTCTAGCCAGCTTCCTCTCCTATTCACTGTAAGACTAATTAAAACTTTCTCTACCTGAAACCATTTGTGTCAGTACTTTTCCATTCACTTTCAAAAACTTAGCTACTTTCTTATTTTACATAGGAAATAGTTGGGAACATCTTCATTATTATATCAGTAAATCTATAACCTTCCCTCTTTCACATCCATCCTTACCTCCCTTGGCCATATCATGGACATACAAAAAGTTCTAGAAAATTCAATACTCTGATGGGTTCCATGACCTACTTTAGGAGCTTTCTCATTTTCCTTTTACTTTATTCTAAATTCATTTATGCTTAAGTGTACTCAATCTTACCTTTCATAACAAAGAAACCAATAAAATGTGTGTGTGTGTGTGTGTGTGTATATGTATATATATATATATATACACCTTTCTTGAGTGCCAAATTACTTAAATAAATGAATACAAGACCTTGATTTCATTTCCTGACTTGAACTGTCTGTTAGTTCCTCACAGACACAACTGGCTTGTGGAGCCATTATTTAAAAAAAAAGATTTTTTAAAATTTATTTTAAAGGCAGAGTTATCAAGAGAGGAGAGACAGAACGAAATCTCTACCTGTTAGTTTAATCCCCAAATGGCTACAAAGACCAGGACTGGGCCAGGCCGAAACCAGGAGCCCAGAATTCCTTCCAGGTCTCCCACATGTGTGCAAGGGCTTTAGCACCTGGACCATCTTCCTATGCTTTTTCCAGGCCATTATCAAGGAGCTGGTTGGGAAGTGGAGCAGCCGGGACTTGGTGCTCATATGGGATGTTGGCATTGCAGGCAGAGGCCTAACCTGCTGCACCACAATGATGGCCCCGTAATCATAATTTTACTGAAATAATTTTCTCCATGGTAACTACTAAATTGATGTCACTGATTCCCCAGGAATATATATGACTACTTTTGACAATAGGGGTCTCTCAAGATTTAAAATAGGAAAACAAATCATCCTTAAAATTTGTTTTCCCCTGGAATTATGGTCAACAGATTTTCTTCTGCTTGGTCATTAATTTTCAGTTTTTATTCATCATTTTCACATTGAATTTTCTCAGAACTCAGTCCCAGGCCTTTTATACTCTTCACAGGTGGGCTCACCCACACCCATACGTTCATTAACTACATTTCATTAATTACATTTATTAAACATGCCAACCACTCTCATTCTCTGTTTCTTGGCCAAACCTTTCTTCTCAACTCCAGACACATGTATCTGATGGCACATTTATGTCTCCAACCCATCTTTTCCAAACATCAACTTAGCTTCTTATCTATAGCCTCTTCCTATCCCAGTCTCTAACATTTCATTTATGTCACCACTTGTGGTAACAAAATTCTCAGGTGGCTTCTACCCTCTGGTATATGTGCTTTCTAAAACCTCTGAGATTATGAACAATGCATATTATGTAATGCCATTGACTTTACATTAGATTATCTGGTTGACCTAGCCTAACTACATGAGCCTTACAAAAGCAGAGAAGAAAGTAAATGTTTTAAAGCAAGGGAGAGTTTGAACGTAGCACTAGTAGCTTGAAGACAGAAAGTTGCAGGTACCTTGAGGGATGGAGAGAAGCCCCATCTTGACCACTAACAAGGAAAAAGAGATTTAAATGCTTCATCCTCAAAGAACTGAATGCACTATAAAGAATGAACTTGGAAGAAGAGTTGACTTGAGCACCTTCAAACAAGAATTTGGCCAACTAACACCTTAATTCCAACCTTGTGATACTGCATGCAACTGCAGCTATGACAAGACTCTGAACAAATAAGTGAGTGTGGTTCAGGCCATTAAGTATGAAGTAATTTGCTGTCCATCAATAGAAAACTTAAGACAACATTGGTCAACTAGTTTTTTGAGAGGCAAGGACTCCTAGAAAGCTTCATTACCTTTTTTCCTGTAACTTAATCCTAAATTTAGCCAGGGAATTCTCAGCCACTTATTTTATTTTATTTATTTGAAAATCCAAGCAAGGTCAATCGAGAGATAGTCTATAGAGGTATATTCCAGCCATGGGTTTACTTCCCAAATGGCTTCAGTAGCCAGAGCTATGTCTGGCTGAAGCCAGAAGTGAGGAGCTCCATCTGGATCTCCCACATGGATAGCAAGGACCCAAAATCTTGAACCATCATCTGCTGCTTCCCATGTTCACATGGGTAGGGTCAGAAATGGTTCACATTGAAATGTTGTAAATAGTGGTGTGAATCTATCCCAGGCACTACAATAGGGATTTTCTCACAAGTTGGGGGCTTAACCCACTGTGACAAAATGCTCGTCCTATCTGTCACATAGATCCATCCACTTCTGTATTCCTTCCTGCAACCACCTTAGCCTACGTTTTTGCTATCTCTTGGATGGACTTCAGAAATACACTAATTTGTTGTTTCCATTTCATGCCTTCTCAGTCTAATCTGTTCTCTGCAATGTAAGCCAGTTACCATTTAAAATCAACCATGCATTTTGTTACTCTCTACTCAATGTCTTCATTACTAGTAATGATAGTGTTATTTACATTCAAAATATTTCACTAATCCAAAAGGCACTGTTATTCTGTCCAGCATCACCCTTTATCTCTGCCTCATTCTATTCCCTACACTATAGCTTCCAATGCTTGCTCTTAGCTCCTGTGATGTACAGTGGTTCCTATCACTGCCAAGCTCAGCATAATCTTCCCTTTCTCCTATACAGACTTTTCTCTATATTCCATCCTTCCAGGTCTCATGAATATTTAGCTATCTGCAGGTCTTATATTATAAGACACCCTAATACCTCAGGGTCAACAAACTCCCATACATGTAAGGTGCACTGTTTGTACGGTCTTCACTGAACATACAATTCCCACTGTGTCCTCACCACATGGCAAGGCATTCAGTGAACAGTCTTAAATTGTTTACTTGTCTGTTTACTGGACCAAATATTCAAGAAGAAAGAGAAAATAAATCAATCCCAAACCAGCCAAATAAATAATAGAATAGTCTTTAGTTCTAGTCAATATATGACAAAAAAGTAGGGAAGAATTGGAAAAAAAAATGAAAGGCTTGTTAAATTTCCCATGTACAAAAGGATGTTTTAAATAAATAACCCTCTGTGTATTTTAACATAAGAAAATACTTGAGTACTTAAATTAACTTAATAACAACTGTAACTCATGTCTCAAGGAATGATGTGCTTCCTCTGGTATTTATTATTTTAGGATGAGAATTCTGTAAGTATATGTGTAAACCACATAGATTTTCTTATCATAGCTTCTAGAATCATATGAATGCACTCCAAACATATTATAATTCCTCTATATAGTTCATAGCAAATGAATATTCTTTTGAAATGATGATTTATTCATTATTTTTGTTTGAGGTATAAGTACTGCATTTTTTTTTTCAGAATCAATACTTTGTATTTGTCTATTACTTCATGGATTGGCTGTATAATATTGTAGGAATCTGCTGGAGATTTTCTTTATTTCCAATTGTGTACTTCATAATCCACAGGGGAAACATCCAAAATGTGAATTCAATTGTTCACCAAAAAAGGGGAAGTGGTGCCAAATTGAAATAGAAATAAACAATGAATCTTATGTCAGTAACACATGTGCAAAGAGCACAGTGAAATTATATACTTATCAAAGTTAATAATGAACTTTATATTTTGGGAAGTAACAAGACCGTTTAATATTCATACCATTGCACACAGAGTGCAACTAAGAAACAGATGTTTTAAGTGAACATGCCTTACAGCTAAATCCACTAATAATATGTACATTAAAATGCACCCTTGCTCCCCAACTGTTTATTACTTTTCCAGATTCCGTATAGACCCTGTTTTTATAGCTGTCTTTGTGACTTGGAGCATAAATATGCAAATGCACTTGTGCCTGTTCTGATAGCTTGATGCTGACTCTGAGTTACTCAAATTTAGCTTATTATACAGTCAACACAATGTACATGGAGATTAATGGATCACCAGTTATAGTAAATTTTATATTCTTTTAATGCATCTTCAATCATGTTTTGATTTTAATTTACTTCTTATATTTCTTCTTGCATTCATGATCTGTTCATTTATAACATGATGTACTCCAAGATACTGTTTATGATATTAAAATTTTAGCATGCATATGGGAAACTCTCAATTAAATTAACATATTATGTTACAATTTAGTTTTAGAAACACAAACAAGTTTCCAATGGATTTTTCAGTCATCATCCTTTAGTTGTGCCAGAGAAACTATTTAAAGGTTGGTATGAGTTAGGAAGTAGATCAATTAGCTAGCCCCCTGGAAACATCTGTTCCATGTGTTCCACTGAGTTATGGATTCCACATCCATACTGTTTCACACATTTGAATTGGGAAAGAATTTCTGTGAAGTAGAATTCGCCAAACTAATAAGTTTTTTTAAAAGAATATTTTAAATATTTGAAAGAGTTACACAGAGCAAGGGGGAGATAAGGAGGTCTTCCATTCCTTGGTTCAATCTCCAAGTGGGCACACTGGCCATGGCTGGGCCAGGTTGAAGCCAGGAGCCAGTAGTTTCATCCTGGTCTTCCACGTGGGTGCAGGGTCCCAGGTACTTGGACCATCTTCAACTGTTTGCCCAGGCACATTAGCAGGGAACAGGATTGGAAGTGGAGGACTTGCAAGCAGTGACAAAACCAGCACAGAACTCTGAAGCCACAATACTAGACCCTTATTTAATTTTTATTAGAGAGCATTGCTTTTGTTTGCCATTTTTTCTTATCATAGAATTATTTCATTTTAAAATGGTGAAGGTGATTAAAAGAGCAGACTGCAATTGACAACACAAACAAATCGAATGTAATTTTTACTAAATATTTTTATTAAAATCACATTTTATCAAAAGTAGGTATAATGGTCAAAAATTTTGCTTTTACTTAGACAGATGGAAATATCCTCCACATTTCTTGAGAGACTTTCTTAAAGTGCAGGGACAGATTGTTGTGAGGGTCCTGGAGTGTGTCTCCCCAGGGGATAATTGGGATGTTCCCATGCATTTACAAATCCACTTGCAAGTCCATGAATCTCATTTGGGCAGCTAGATCTGGAAGGTAAATCAGATTCAAACCTGCAAATATGATTGTCCTGGTTCTGCATGGATTATCAAAACCCTGAAAAGAGCAGGACAAGTTTTTTCCTTATCATCGGGTGCAGTTTTGCTGTACAGATCAGTCATTCTGACTTACTCTATTATTTACTGATTTTGCCATCTCATGACCAATTTGAGAAAGCTGACAAAGTTTTTGGAAAATCCTGTGATCTACTACTAATTTATATTTTGCTGGAAATAATTTTATGTTCTCTATATTTATCCAAATTCAAGTGTAGACAATTGTACTTCAACCCACATGTTAATTAGGAGTGTCTTCTGTAATGTATTATTTTTATACTGATATTTAAATTTATATTTTAAAATCCTTAATAGTTTAAAATAGTTGCTTAAATTTCAAATCAGGTTCTTAACATATAATAATTCTTATAATCTTATAGTTTTGTTGTCTAAGTTCTATATACTTGATTCCAACTAGATATTAAAAAGCAGGTAAATACAAATGATTGATGTATGTAAAAATCCTCAGTAATTAGTTTAGGACCACTGGATGACTCTGCATATTTCTAATTAGATATATTGACAGATTTCACACCCATAGAATGAAGAGGGAAAATGACTAAAACTTCCTTAAATTAGTATATAATATCTTTGATATTAGAGAGAGAATGTGATCTACATTCCCTGTGTTGTTTTCCACATTCTTTTTCCCACTGTGACCACTGTGAAATCAGACCTAAGTCAGTGTAGTGGAATTAAATCACATGGAAGAAAACTCAGGTTTCTCAGGTAAAGCCATATTACCCAGTGTTCTGCAGGTTATACACTCATTAACAATGTTATACACTCTTGAGGCTGTTATACACTTGTGAACAGTAATACAGAGCTGATATTTTAAGCAACAGAGGATTTTTTTTAAATATTTAGTTATTTATTTGAAAGAGTTACAGAGAGAGAAGAGGGAGAGAGAGAGAGAGACAGAGAGAGAGAGAGAGAGAATCTTTCATCCGTTGATTCACTCCCCAATTGGCCGCAATGGCCGGAGCTGTGCCGATCTGAAGCCAAGAGCCAGCAGCTTCTTCTGGGTCTCTCATGTGGGTGCAGGGGCCCAAGGATTTGAGCCATGTTCTACTACTTTCCCAGGCCACAGCAGAGAACTGGATCAGAAGTGGAGCAGCCAGGACTCAAACTGGCACCCTTATGGGATATCAGCACTGCAGGCGGCGGCTTTACCCACTATGCCACAGCACCAACCCCATCAACTGAAGGTTTTTATTTAGTTTGTTTTCTCTTCTTTATTCCAGATTCTGCTCTCTCTTGCATCTCTGAAACTAGGATATAATATCTGTACTAAGAATATCCCCAGGTTTGCTTGCTGGAAGCAGGGGAATGTAAAAGATGGAGCTCAGTTCCCATAGCCAAAGTTATCCTATCCCCCTTGACCTACAGTGAACCTCAGATGCAGATGCCAGACAAATTTAGTCTGAAAGAACCTAGGAATGACCACAGCCTCAATGCTGACCTGAGACCTATAAGCTAAATAAATTGCTATTGTTTGAAGCTCACACATTTTGGGATGTTTCATTGTAAGCATTATTCTGGCAATAGATATGCAAACAGGTAATCATTTCTATTATATTTTGAGAATGAGGTGAGACATATAGACAAAATGGTAAGGCGGGGCCTGTGTTGTGGCTGCCTACAATGGCAGCATCCCATCTAGGTGCCAGTTCAAGTTCAAGATGCTCCACTTCTGACCCAGCTTCCTACTAATGTGCCTGTGAAAGCAGCAGAAGGTCCAAATGCTTGGGCCCCTGCACCCACATGGGAGACTTGAATGAAGTTCCTGGCTCCTGGCTTCAGTCTGCCCCGGTTCTGGCCATTACAGCCATTTGGAGAGTGAACCAGAAGAAGGAAGATTTCTCTGTTTCTTCCCCCCATTCTCTCTTTCCCTTCCTCCCTCTCTCTGTAATTGCACCTTTTAAATAAATGAAATATATCTTAACAAAAGAAGAAAAACGTAAGGCAATAGGTTAACATTTCACATGACTTCACCAGAGCAGGGTAGAAAAGGAAATAGTAGGGATGATCAACTTGATCTATTCGTATTCTCATTACTGCTCTTTCTAAGCTGAGAAAATCTATCTTACATATTTTACTGATATTAAATATTAGAAACTGGAGTGTTAAATTTTATTAAATCTTGTAACATCTTTTATTTTAAAGATTTATTTATTTGAAAGGCAGAGTTATAGAGAGGAAGAGGCAGAGAGAGAGAGAGAGAGAAATCTTCTATCCACTAGTTCACTCCCCAAATGGCTGCAAAGACTGGAGCTGGGCCAGTCTGAAGCCAGGATCCAGGGACTTCTTTAGGGCTTCCCATGCAGATTCAGGGGCCCAAGAACTTGAGCCATCTTCTACTGCTTTCCTAGGCCATAGCAGAGAGCTGGAGCAGAAGTGGAGCAGTCGGGTCTCAAACCGGCACCCATATGGGATGCTGGCACTGCAGGCAGCAGCTTTACCTGCTTTGCACAGTGCTGGTCCCTTGTAACATCTTTAATTCATCACTTCTGATTTTTGCAGTTTCAGTGTTTACAGTATTTTGTTAATGATAACTATAATTCCTTTCTACGCTATTTTAGATATGATTTCTATTCTTCTAGAGAAGCGCATATTTATAGAACCACTGGAAAAAGAGGTCAGGCATGTAGTAATTTACCTCTAGGCAATAATTTTGGGCATAGTTAAAAGAATTTGAGAAATTCTACATAAAATTAGCTTCTTCTCACTAAATTTGCATAGGAGAACTAGGGTTGAGCGTTTCTTCTGATTAGATTTTTTGCACAAATGCTCTTTCTGTAGAAAATATTAGCAAATGTCATAGTACAAAAAGATAGTTAGAATGGAGATGCTCAGTTAGAGTATAACTATTGTATTTCATTTTTGTATAATGATGTTATTAACAATTGAATAAATTTTAAACTTATTTGCATAAAGAAAAACTTTATTGTGGATAAATGTAAAAAAAAGATTTTATTTATTTATTTGAGATGTAAAGTTACAGACAGTGAGAGGGAGAGACAGAGAGATCTACTGGTTCACTCCCCAAATGGTCGCAATGGCCAGAGCTGCTCCAATCAAGCCAGGAGCCAGGTGCTTCTTCCAGGTATCCCACATGGGTGCAGGGGCTCAAGAACTTGGGCCATCTTCTGCTTTCCCAGGCCACAGCAGACAGCTGTATCTTAAGAGGAGCAGCTGGCACTTAAACCAGTGCCCATATGCTGATGCCGCAGGTGGAGGATTAATCTACTGCACAACAGCACTGACCCCTAGTCTTTTTCTTTTTAATGCATGAGCCAGAAATAAAGACTGGGGAAAAAGTCAAGTTCCTTGTAAGGTTGGAGTAACAGGCATTTAGTTTCAGTCACATTTTGGCAAATTCAATTAGTTCTATAAATTTGTATTAGACTGATGAAATAGCTGGCCTCTATGAGCTTTGCGCTTATGCAAAACTATTTTTACTTAACATAATATAGTATTTCAAAATTCTAAATGATCTTTCCCTCTGCAGAGCATCACTCTTTCATGTGAGTCTTTGGGCTCAGAAAAACCTTTGCAGGTCTATGTCGAGCACACAGCACAGTGGTGCATTTGGTGTTTGTTATATTCAGGACAGAGGCTCATACGGTGAAGAACATGATTACCAATGGGAAGTGTAATTAAGATGAAGTTGCAACACCAGATTTGAAACACAGCTCAGACAGAAGCTGTGAGACCTTGAGAAATTGGTTTAATTCCTCCAATACCTACCTAATTTTCTAATGTGAATGTAGGTATAATGGTGACACCCATTTCACAGGGTTGATCTCCATGTTTACAGAAGCCGCATTTTGTTTCCTCTCCCAGATTAAGGGTGGAAAGCTGATGTAGTGACAAAGAGCCTGGATGGGAAAGAGCTTCACTATCTGTGCAGCATGGAAAAGCAGTAGTCACTATGAGTAGGTTCAGTAAACAGAAAGAATGAAATAGTCAATAACAATACAATAATATTAATAGAAATATTGACACTTATCAAGACTTGATAATGTTTCAAAACCTGTTAAGTTAGTAAATATGTTTTCTCTTTCATCCTCCTAAAAATTGCTTGAGATGGCAAGAACCTCCAATGAGAAAATTGAATAAGATAGTTGAGGTGATATGACAATATGAAATTTTGCACAAGCACACTTTCCAGAATCAATAACTTAAACCACTGAGCTATCCTGCCTTTATGCACAGTCTCAAAGAGATTCACGCTGAGAGGAAAAAACTGAGCCTTAAGCAACGTCTGAAACTCCAATAGTAAACAATGAACAAGTAAGTTCCTTTTTCTCTGTCTCTCTGTCTCACTGTCTAACGCTGCCTGTCAAAAAATAAAAAAATAAAATAAATAAATAAAAAAGCTGGCGCCGTGGCTCACTAGGCTAATCCTCCACCTGCGGCACCGGCATCCCCGGTTCTAGTCCCGGTTGGGGCACCGGATTCTTTCCCAGTTGCTCCTCTTACAGTACAGCTCTTTGCTGTGGCCAGGGAGGGCAGCAGAGCATGGCCCAGGTGCTCGGGCCCTGCACCCACATGGGGGACCAGGAGGGAGCACCTGGCTCCTGGCTTCGGAGTGGCGCAGTGCGCCAGCTGTAGTAGCCATTTGGGGGGTGAACCAACGGAAGAAAGGCCTTTCTCTCTGTCTCTCTCACTGTCTAACTCTGCCTGTCAAAAAGTAAACACACACACACACACACACAATAAAAAAAAAGAACAAGTAAGTTAAGGGTTTTTAATAGAAAGTAGGAAAAGTCCATTCATTCACCCAATCATAGGTTCAATACGTATGTGTTGTATTTTATAGGTTAGGAATAAAGCTGAAGGGGAGAAAAACAGAAAATGGTATTTGATGGCCTCATGGAACTACATTCTAATGGAGAAGGTAGACACTAAAAATTAAATAGCATCATTTCAGAAAGTAATAAGTATTAAAAATGAAATAGGGGCTGGCGCTGTGGCACTGCAGGTTAACGTCCTGGCCTGAAGCACCAGCATCCCATATGGGTGCTGGTTCTAGTCCCAGCTGCTCCACTTCCCATCCAGCTCTCTGCTATAGCCTTGGAAAGCAGTAGAAGATGGCCCAAGTCCTTGGGCCCCTGCACCCACATGGGAGACCTGGAGGAAGCTCCTGGCTCCTGGCTTCAGATCGGCACAGCTCCTGCTGTTATGGCCATCTAAGGAGTGAACCACCGGATGGAAGACCTCTCTCTCACTCACTTTCTTTCTCTCTTTCTCTTTTTCTGCCTCTCCTCTTTCTGTGTAATTCTAACTTTCAAATAAATAACTAAATCTTTAAAAATAAGAAATAAAGCTGAGTAAGACACAGAAAGGAGCTATTTAAAACAGAGTGACCAAGAGCTTCTTTAAAGAGATTGAGATTTGATTCAGCCCCTGAATTATGAGATGGATCTGCCTATTTAAAAACCTTGCAGAAGTGTATTACCATAGGGGGCACTAAGAGTGAGAGTCTGAGACAGCAACCAGGCAATACTAGTGAAACAGGGCAGAGGAGGAGGCTGAAACAGATGGCCAGGAGAAGGAAGGGCCAGGTTACAGGAAGCCTGTGGGTGCCCTTGAGATATTCCTGGACATAATCCTGGAGTCAGATGATCCTTTTTAAAAAAGGTCCCTACCAGAAGTTTCCATCAAGGATCAGACTGAGACAATAAAGGTACTGAGATTATTTGGAATGTTGTCTGACTCGCTTTTATCAGGTGCACTTCACTCAAAGCACATCATCAAATCTAATTTCCCTCCATGCCTTATTTATAGATTGACAATTAGCCCACAGAACTCCTTGAGGTCTTTATTGCCCAATGTAAAATAATGAGATATGTAATGTTGGATAAATAATCTTACAGATTTTAAGTTCCCTTATCTATGTAATGGAGGGGGCAGGTTTGGATTAACTGCCATTAAAGTTTTTTCACTCCCAAACATCCACTTTCCATGATTCTACGATCAAGATAGGCAGTAGAATTTACTTCGGCAATGATTCACTTATTTTTGTTCCTCGATATAAAAGTTAATAACATCTGTAGCCCTCAATTTAACATAGAGAGTGATAATGCCACAAAATCAAAAACTACAAAAGATACATAAATAGTATACATGTCCTATTAGTTATGATCTTCTCCACACATTCATTATGTTTTGACTTATCAAATAATTCTTTAAGAGATTTGTTAGGAAAAACATGGTGCACACAAATTCATCTGGGATCCTATGCCACTTCTGCAATGTTGTAAGGTTTTCTTACCATTCCCTCATGCATTACTTTACGTATTTGCTGTCCAGTTGTCAGGTTTCCAGTAATAGATCTTTGATGACCAGGAGCCCTATCTCTTGTGCTGAGACATTAAATTGAAGAATTTCTATCCCACAGAATTAAACTTCTGAAACTTGCCACCTTCACTAAATAGAGGATTAAACAGAGCTTTAAAAAGTGAGTTCCCACTGATTAGTGAAAGCATTTATTTCAGGCTTACTTAAAGACACCTTTGACATAAGTGTAGAATATTCTGTTTAACAGCAGGTGCATGCAAATAATACTAATTTCAAGCTTTTTTTTTTAAAAAAAGTCTTTATTTGTTTGAAAGAGTTAACAAGAGAGGGAGATGTAGAGAAAAAGGGAGAGAGAGAGAGGGAGGGAGGGAGGAAGTGAGAGAGAGGGAGACAGGGAGGAAGGGAGGGAGGGAGAGAGAGAGATTCCATTTACTGATTCACTCCTCAGATGGCCAAAATGGCCAGGATAGGTCAAAGCCAGGAGCCAGGAGCTTCTTCTGGGTCTCTCACATGGGTACAAGGGGCCCAAGCATTTGGACCATCTTCCTGTGCTTTCCCCAGGCCATTAGCAGGGAGCTGGTTGTGAAGTGGAGCAGCTAGGACTTTAACCAATGCCCAAATGGGATGCCGGCTTTGCAGGCCATTGTTTTTTCTGATGGTGCCACAGCACTGGCCCCTCAAGCTGTTTTTTGTTGTTGTTGTTTTGCCTTTTTTTTTTTTTAATAGGACAACTTTGATTTCTTAGGAACCGAGGAAAAACACACTTCCCATCTTCAAAGTTACATCTTTTCCCTAAGAGGGTCCCCTTTGGAGTACAATGTGTTTCTGCAAACCTAACAGTTGTTTGATTTGATTTAGCTCAGTATGAGATCTCTCCATAGTCAGTGCAGTAGTTTAGTACTAAAGTGTTTGATGTCACAGTCTTCAGCAATTTTCTAGTGTACGTGGGTTCAGCTTTTACATAACTGTAGTGAATCCTCCATTTGTTTGTAACTTGAATGCTATTTATTTCATTAACTTCATTTTTGTTATATTATTTGTACTCATCAATCAACCATATTTGCTCCATCAGCAAATCAGTTTGGCAGTTTCTTGATGAATTAATGCCAATTTTGAATTTGAGTAAGTCTTATTTTGAACAAACATTCTTTTCTCTTTCTACCCAAGAACTGGCCACATTGGCTTACTGTATACTCGTCTGAACTACACTTTGAAGAGGAACGGGATTTGGAAGCTTGAATTTATAGTAGCACCAGCTGAAGCTCCATGGGCATCTTACCCCAGCTTGACTAGAGTGCCACTTCTGTCTGTTTTACTGATAGGTGCCTTTCAGCCTGCATTTCTACCCGGTTCTTCCCTTAGAGTAGTGTGGGTGGTCTCACCTGCTCCTGGATTTTGTGCCCCCTTTTGATTGTTATGAAATTAAAATATTATATAAATAAGGTTTGGTTTCTAGGCAGCCTGATTTTTTTAATTTTTTAAAAGATGTCTTTTCTTATTTGACAATGAACAACAGAAAAGAGAGGGACACACACACACACACTCACATACACAAATGCACACAGAGAGTGAGAGTGAGAGCAAAAGAGAGAGAGAGAGAGAGAGAGAGAGAGAGAGAGAGAGAGAGAATGTTCTTATTCACTAGTTAACTCCCTAAATGGCTATAACAGCCAACATTGCCCCTGGCTGAAGCCAGGAACTTGGAACTCCACCCTGCTTTCCCACATGGGTACAGGAACCTAATCACTTGAACCATTTTTGTTTTCTTCCCGACACATCAGGAGGACTGAATTGAAAGTGGACCATTCAAGATGCCAACGGGTGCTTATATGGGATGCCAGCATTGAAGGCAGTGGCTCAATCTGCTACACCACAATGCTAGTGCCTAGATAACTTCATTTCAATCTCAAATTTTCCTTAATGAAAACTCAACCAGTTGACTTTTATTCCTAATGTTTCAAAGCATCTGATTCTTCTGTCACCAGCATCCATCAATAAGCTAATATCCATGGTTCCCATGATACATTACAAATGTTTGTGCTGGTGGCCAGCACCATGGCTCACTTGGTTAATCCTCCGCCTGCAGCGCTGGCATCCTATATGGGCACCTGGTTCTGGTCCCGGTTGCTCCTCTTCCAGTCCAGCTCTCTGCTGTGGCCCAGGAGGGCAGTGGAGGATGGCCCAAGTGCTTGGGCCCTGCACCCGCATGGGAGACCAGGAAGAAGCACCTGGCTCCTGGCTTTGGATCAGTGCAGAGCCGGCCGTAGCGGCCATTAGAGGAGTGAACCAATGGAAGGAAGACCTTTCTCTCTGTCTCTCTCTCTCACTGTCTATAACTCTATCTGTCAAATAAAAAAAAATTAAAAAAAAAGTTTGTGTTGGTATTAATCTGATGTTTGGCACTGTTTGTGGATTTGTTTCTAGTCTGGGTGCAAATTTGTTTCCCAAAGATTAAGTTAATTTCTAAAATACTATTTGGGTTTGAAGGCACCAATACATTGTATAAGAGATCTTCAAAAAGTTCATGTGAAATGCATATTATGAAGAAATTATTCATAGATTTCAAAATATTTTTGCTCCTGGATAAACTTTTCATTCTAGTCCATTTTATCTTTCTAGTTCATGAACTTTTTGAAGTATCTTCAAGTTCTCTTTAAAAATATATGCTTATTTGAAAAGGAGAGAGAGAGAGAGAGAGAGAGAGAGAGAGAAAGAAAGAAAGAAATATGAAATATTTTCCACTTGTTAATTCACTCTCAAATGGCCACAGCAGCTAAGTCTGGGCAAGGCTGGAGCCAGGAGCAAGAACTACATCTGGGGCTCCCACATGGTGGGTAGGGGCCCATGCTTGGGCCATCTTCCTCTGCCTTTGCAGTCACATTAGCAGAAGGTGGAGCGGCTGGATCTGAAATGCACATTCTGATACTGGATGCCTGCACCATGAAGTACCCTCATAATCTGGATTTTATGCCTCATAATTTTACTTTCCAACATATTTTTGTTGTCTCTTCTTCCTCTGCTGAAGTCCTTTTTTCATTCTGTCTTCCTCATCTGCCAGGCAAGATCCTTCCTTTTCAATAATTCACTGGACTCCCAATTGCAGACCTAGTTTCTGCACTACCTTGGAACAGCTTGTGTCACACCTGGACTTCTGGAACCCGCTGCTGCTTCAGCAAATGCTATATGTGAAGAAGGTCTGCTCAGAAAGCCATGTGGCAGGGGTAGATCCCCAAGTCTGCTTTCTGGTTGGACTGACCCACAGGGACTTTGGGCTCCCTTCTGCCTTAACTTAAGAGAACACATATTATAACCTGAAATGCAGAAGAATAAGAAAGATGGCATTAGTTAATGGGATCCAGGGAACAGAGAGAGCTAACAGATAAAATTTGGCCCTGCTTACAATTTGTCCTGAATGCGATAGCTCATTATGGCCTCTCCTGAGACTCCTGCTAGTAATCAAATGTCCAGCTTGGTAGCAACTCCCTAACGTTTGCTCTTCTTCTTTCCCTGCTTTCTGTCCTTTTCCCCGTCACCTCTATTGCTGTGGAATTTTACTCCCTGGTAAACTATAAGGGCCTATCAGTTTGCTTCAAGCTTGTTGTCTAGGGAAACTAGCTTAAGATATTTCCAAATTTGTATCTCTATGTCTTTTCTCTCTTCTGAGTCTCGAAGTCATATCCAATATTGGATAAGTTGATAGCCAATATCGAATTACCCCATTTGTTTTCTCCACTAGGATTCCTAGCTGTGCCTTAAACTAACAGATACAAAATGCCTCTATCCCCACTGATTTAGAATATTCTCTTTTTGGTGTTCATATCTTAATAAATTATATCTTTATATACTTAATTACACAACCTGGAGTCTGGAATCTGGGAGTCATTGTTTTTTGTTCTTCTCTTAGTTCCTATACATAATCAGGTTTTTTTTTTTTTTTTTTTTTTTTTTTTTTTTGCCAGGCAGAGTTAGACAGTGAGAGAGAGAGAGACAGAGAGAAAGGTCTTCCTTCCGTTGGTTCACTCCCCTAATGGCCGCTACGGCTGGCGCTGCACTGATCCAAAGCCAGGAACCGGGTACTTCCTCCCTGTCTCCCATGCGGGTGCAGGGACCCAAACACTTGAGTAATCCTCCGCTGCCCTCCTGGGCCACAGCAGAGAACTGGACTGGAAGAGGAGCAACTGGGACAGAATCCGGCACCCCAACTGGGACTAGAACCTGGGTTGCCGGCGCCGCAGGCGGAGGATTAGCCTAGTGAGCCGCGGCGCCGGCCCATACTCAGGTCTTAATTACTACTAATTATATTTCTTAAATATCTCTCTGGGTGTGGATGTTTGGCGTAGCAGTTCAAATGCCACCTGGAATGCCCTTGTTTAACAGCAACATGCCTGAGTTTGAGTACTGGCATTGCTCCTTATTGCAGCTTCCTGCTAATGCATGCCCTGGGTGTAGGCAGATGATGATTCAAGTGGTTGGGTCCCTGCCACCCACATGACAAACCTAGATTGAATTCCTGGCTCCTGACTTTGGCCTGGTCTAGCTTTTGCTGTTTCAGGCATCTGTGAAGTGAAAGAGAGGATGGGAGCATTGCCCTATTCCATCTCTCAAATAAGTAAAATAAATACATGAAAAATTTAAATATATCTCTAATATGTCCCTATATTTTTATCTCTACTGCTGCACCTTGGTGCAAGTGCTATCAGCCGTTACTTTGGCTACTGTGGTACTGTATTAACTAGTCTCCCTGAACCTGTGCTTGTGCCCTTCAATTAATTCCTTAAATAGCAAACTAAACACATTTACAAGTGCAAATCTAATCATGTATCTCCTGTTTCCAAGTCTTCATTAGCTTCCCATTGCCTTAGAATAAAATCTTAAATCCTTATTAGGAGCAGGTCTCTAGATGCCTATCATGTTCTCCACGTGTCTTCAACCAATCTTTTCCCTTTTTATCTATGCTCCAAAGACATGAAAAATCTGTTTCTCAAACATTTGCCATCAAGTGATTACTTGACACATGGTGATCTTCCATCCTGGCATACTTTGCCCTATCAGATCCACCTTGAAAATTCCTGTAGTACTTTCAAGATTCAGATTAAATACTAAATTTTTAGGAAGATTTTAATGAACTTCCAATTCATTTAAGAGATTGCTAACTTTCATGTCACACAGATTTTGTCCTTTGTGGCATCCATCATCCTTTTGCTTATTTGCTAAGCTTCTCTGTTCTTGGATAGACTGCAAAGTGTTTCACCAGAGAGCATGTGCTGGTCACTGTCATATCCCAGCTACCTAAATGTTGTCCTGCATCCTATTCTCTCTGGCTATGTAGCTGCTCTGCTGATATTATGTAACAGGGAGACAGTCAAGACCCAGGCCACATGGCTTCAATTTCAGTAAATTTAAATCGATTGGGAAATACTGCTAAAAGAATAAGGTCTGATATTATCCAGGTCATTTTTAAAAGTTTGCTTTGCTTTACTTTGTTTTTGTTTTTCAATAGGTAAATGGGACATGCTGGATAGATGAGTTCATTGGAATGTCATTGTGTTGAAGCATTAGAGCAGAAAATGGAGCTAAGTTTATCTCATTTGTAAACTCAATGAAACCTTTTTTTTGTGTGTGATAAGAAACCTCAGGATTTATTTAACAATATTGAGCAACAATTAATTTTGAACAAATTTTAATGTGAAACAATACTGTCTTGTGTTCTCCATTTTTTAATTGACTGTATAAATTCAATGCACTCCTTTTTAATTCTAGCTCAAAGTATCCTTCTACATGCTTTTAACATCTCAGTCATCATCCTTTTTGCAAATTTTTCCTTACTTCCACTCCAGTTCTTCCTTCTCCCTTGTTTCATGAATGCTGAAGTTATATAGTTTTGTCTATCATTCTTGCATCTCAATGTGTCTTATTTAGCAAGATAAGTTCTTCTGATTTTACTGCTTTAATAATCCTACGTTTAACCCTGAGAGACATAGAATATTAATAAAATACTTGACTCCAAGTATTTTATTGTATCACACAAATGATACATTTCCCATTAATATTACTTTAAGGAATATTTCTTTCAAGTTAAGTACAATCAGTGCTAATTACCATTTGCTATATTGCCTGGTAGTAAATAAATATCTGTGAATGCCTGCTTGCAAATAATATTCACTGGGTGAGGCAATAGAATGCCAAATATCAAAACTAAATATTATGCCAATTCCCCCAATTCAGTCAGAACTTTTCGGATTTTTATAAGTTGAAGTTTTAAAATCACTAGCCTTACTTATGGATAAGGCATTGTGTGTCTATAATATTATGAAATACACAGATCTAAAATGTACATTTTGAACATTGTTCAATATGAAGTAATGCTATAACTAGTACTGAAACCATATTTACACTTTGTGTTTCTGTGTGGGTGGAAACTGATGAAATCTTTACTTAATATATACTAAATTGATCTTCTGTATATAAAGATAATTGAAAATGAATCTTGGTGTGAATGGAAAGGGAGAGGGAGTGGGAGATGGGAGGGTTGCAGGTGGGAGTGAAGTTATGGGGGTTAAAAAGCCATTGTAATCCATAAACTGTACTTTGGAAATTTATATTTGCTAAATAAAAGTTAAAAAAATAAAATGTGCATTTTTAGATAAATGGTTTTCATGTGACTCATACACTATCAAGATGAAGAATATTTCTGTCACCTCCTAACACCCCCTTTACTGCCATTCTAGTCAAGAGAATGATCACCCAAATTACCCTCATGCACTACGTACAATGCAACTGCTGTTTTCATTTATTTTACTATAGAATATTTTGAATGGCTGGGAGTTAGTATAAATGGGGTTATAGGGTATATACTATTTTGTATCTTCCCTCTTTCATTCAGCATAATGCTTGTGAGATTCATCAATGTTACTATAAATCTCTGTCGTTATCTCAGTTTTGATATTTAGTAGTAGGCTCCTTGAATATATCATACATTGTTCATTCTTCCATTTACATTTCTAAATACTTCCATTAAAATGGAATATTTCTATGACTGTTGGAAACTTATTCTTTTACTCTAATAGCTCTTTCATACGATGCCTTCGTGTATAGAAACAACCATTCATCCTAGTTGTGTGTCTTGAACTCAAATTGAAAAAAAAATGCTTTTCTCAAGGTTTTTCATCTTTCAAATGTTTCTATTATGGCATATATTTAACTTCTCAAATCACCCTGATTTGCTGCTGAGAATGGGTTGATTCATGAAATAACAGTGCTATCACAAATAAATTAATTAATAAATAATCCAGATGCAGTTTGGTCAACACAATCATTGAAACTGTCATTCTTCCCCACAGATTTCTTTAATGCAGTCTAAGATCACATCAGATTTTTTCCACTCACACGATTCCTTCAAAAACCTTGAGCTTGTTTTCAATGATTATATTTATCTTAACTCATAGCTCCCAAGTTAGAATTGTTAAGTTAGTTTCATGGGGCAAATACTAAGCTTTTGTATTTGTTCCTGATATGCTGTAGTTAATTAGTTCCATCACATTGTTCCAATATGTTGTGTTCTTTTTGAGATTCTAATTATTTCACACAATGTGTTTTCTGCATCGTTCAATATCACATCATCATAGATATAATCAAAACACCATGACTATGCTTATCAAAATCACAGATAGAATGATTGCATTGACTGAGTGCTACTAAAGATAAGACCTCTGATATGCTTGATTAATTATCTTCAGATTTACTTAGATTCCTACTAAGTACATTTGGTTTACTGTCTTCAAGCAATTTCAAATTAACACATTTAAACAATTACCCAGTTCCCATGCATCCTTTTGCTTCAAGAATATCACGGAAGATGAAACCTTTTGGAGAGACACATCTCTAAAGCATTCCTCTGCTCTACCTTCCCACCATCTTTGAAAAATAAGTAAAAACGGTTACGAATCACTTTTCCTTGGAAACAACCAACTGACTTTTAGTGATCAGTGGTCCTTTATTCAAATGCCTAGATTTTTGAAAAATGATTCATTGTGTAATCTTCCTAGGTAACATGGTATATATAAGTGGCTTCATATTGTAATGGAAAAAATTGAAGAGATTGTAAATAATCAAATTCTATTTCAAATATCTGGTCTATGATCTTCAGTAAATCATTCAAATTCCTTCAACTTTAGAATTAGGAAAATCATTCCCATGTGGTGGGAGCATTTAGTGAAGTGGTTAACCCCCTGCTTGGGATGTTGGCATCCCATTTTTAAGAGCTTGGGCTCAAGTCCTGTCTCTGGTTTTCATTATAGCTTCCTGCTAATGCACACTCTAAAAATATCAGGTAATGGCTCAAGCACTTGGGTTTTTGCCACTTTAGTGGGAGACCAGACTCAGATTGAGTTCCTGGCTCTTGACAGAGCCTTGATTGTTTTAGTCCTTTGTGGAGTGAACCAGTGAATGGGAGATCTCTCTCTCTCTCTCTCTCTCTCTCTCTCTCTCTCTCCTCTCTTTTTCTTTCTCTCTATGCCTTGAAAATTCTACCTTAAATAAAATTTATTTATTTTAGAATTTTGTTAATGTAAACATATTTTATGTGTTTCATATATACAGATTTATGAACATAGTGATACTTCCTATCCTACCCTCCCCTGACTATGCTCCCACCCTTCCCCCTCCTTCTTCTCTTACTCCATCTCTTAATTTTTTACAATGATCTACTTTCAGTTTACCTTAAGATGAACCCTACACTAAGAGTTCAACAAATAGCAAGAAGAAGAAGAAAACACTTTTTCTCAATGAAAGAAACAAGGACTCTAAACAATCATCGAATTTCAAAATGTCAACTTCATTCCTACACATTACATTTTTTGTACTGTATTAATTACCACAGATCAGAGAAAACACATGGTATTTTTCTTTTTCGGGACTGGCTTATTTCACCTAGTATAATGGTTTCCAGTTATATCCATTTTGCTGCAAAATACAGGATTTCATTCTTTTTTTTAAACAGCTGAATATTATTCTATTCTCTCTCTACATATACATCTATACACATAGTATATACCCATATATACCTATATAATATATACACATATGTGTATATATACATATATACCTGTAAATACATATATATTTATATATATAAATACATATATATAGGTATACCTATATATACATATATACACATATGTATATACCTATATATACATATATACACACACACATATATATATGCACACACAGAGTTATCAGTTGATAGACATCTAGGTTGATTACATGTTTTAGCTATTGTGAATCAAGCTGTGATAAACATTGGGGTACAGATAACTCTTTCATATGCTGATTTCATTTTCCTTGGATATATTTCCAGGAGGGGGATTGCTGGGCTATATGGTAGATCTCTTTTCAGCTTTCTGAGGTTTCTCCATACTGTCTTCCACAATGGCTGTACTTGTTTACATTCTCACCAACAGTGGATTAGGGCATCTTTTTGCCCATATCCTCACCAGCAATTATTGTTGTTGAATTCTCTATGAGACCATTGTAACTGGGCTGAGGTGAAACCTCATTGTGATTTTTGATTTGCATTTCCCTGATAGCTAGTGATCTTGATCAAAAAAATACATTGTTTTAAAATAAATAGAACAATGGCAACAGTGTGTTTGATGCATTCTATTTGTACTATTTCTATTCTTCCTCATTAAGTATTTACCTTGTTCCTGTTTTCTTGGACCCCATGAATATAGCAGGTATTATCAAAGCTTGTATCAGTCAATTGAATGTTGGAAGCATATGCAGGATGTTATGACAAGAAAACGCAAAATTATTAACATAATTTCTTTTTTAACATATTTCATTGAGCTATTCTCCTATGCTCTCAACTTTTCAGGATTTGACATGTGTTTCTAATTATTGTTTCTTCTATCTGTCATTATTTTTATGGTTTGTTACATTTGTATAATAGGATTGTGGGTTTGGTGGCAGGAATATTCTGTATATCTTTTTTTTAAGGTTTATTTTATTTATTTGAAAGACAGAGTTACAGAGAGAGGTAGAGACCAAGAAAGAGATCTTCTGTATGCTGGTTCTCTCCCCAGATGGCTGTGACGGCCAGAGCTGCTCCGATCTGAAGCAAGGAGACAGGAGATTCTTCTAGGTCTCCCACATGTGTGCAGGGGCCCAAGCACTTGGGCTATCATCTACTGCTTTCTCTGGCCAGTGGCAAGGTAGATTGCCAGGATCTATTGGATGGAACTTCTTAAACACAATAAAAATTCTTCTTTAAAAATTATAACATTATATAAAATATCTATGATGCCTGTGACAATTTTGTGACAAATAATGACAATATCAGATGAAGTCCAATGGACAGAATTTGTGTGAACCAATGCTGATATTAAACGTTATTACATATAGAGGACAGCGAGTGCATCCACTGTTAAGTGTTTTTTACATAGGAAGTGGTTGATAATGATTTTCCTGATGGGTGAAAATTTTGTAATATCAGCAGAATTCATAGTCTGTGAAAGGCCTGTGCAAGGTTGTTCCATGAGGAAATTTCATACACAAAATTTTCTAAAATATGTATGAATGTATTTTCAAAGATATCTCAAAGTATTAACATTCGAGAATGATAAGTGGAATAAAGTGATTTCCATCTTATATATATCTTATTTGTGGTTTTATGAAAATTAGTTTTGCCTGAATTTCCTAGGTCTTCCTGTGGCAATAATAAACGTACTGAAGCAGGATACTCATCATTCATAGTCTCACAAGCACTTCGTTTTTCTTCATTGCCATGCTTCTGCAAGGATGTCAACAGATTTTATTTTATTTAAGTTAGTAGAAGAAATGCTGTCCTCATGGACCTTAAAGTGTGAGTGTATTCTGGAGACCTTTCCAGCCAACCAAAAATACAGAGCTTAGGGAGTTCATAGAGAAATTAATGTGATTTAGCAGCACATATGCCTGTGAACATGTCTCCCAGAGGCATTTGACCCCTATTCCCATTCTGAAACTTTCGAGTTCAGGAAGGTGCTAGACCTAGGATACCTTATCCTGGGCAGGGTGAGGATGAAAAATGAAGATGGTAAATGAAAATGAGGGCTTCACACGCTGCATCTAGGTGCATTTATAACACAAAATTTACACAATACCTTTGGCTCAGATAGTGCAACTCCTGGTTTGCTTCAATCCGTGGTATGAAGTTTCCAAATGTCTGATGTGACCCATATTCAGCTGCCATCGTCTGTAACATGTGCACTCTGGTGAGTATTAGCTTGCTAAAGTTTAAACCTCCATTGCCTGCTTTAACTCCCTTTAAATAAATAGGTAGAATTTTATTTCAAAGTGGGATACCTCCCTGTTCTCTATGACAACACATAGGCCGGTGGCTGTGAACACAAATACCCGAAGCTGTGAATATTATAAAGAATAGACATTTATTTCTCAGAGTTCTGGAGGCTGAGAGGTTCGCAATCAAATGGCAAGTAGGTTCATTGTTTGCCAAAGGCTGCTGTGTGCTTCCAAGATAATGCTTTGCACTGCAGCCTCCAGGAATGCAACAGACATGACCAAAGAGGTGGGAGGGGGAAACTTCCTCCATCAAGCTTTTTTTTAAAGGTCTTCTAACTCCATTCAGGAGGGTTTTGCCCTCAAGACTCAGTCACCTCCCAAAGGCCATGCCTCCCAACACTATTGCATCTGGAATTGAGTTTCAACACTATTGCATCTGGGATTAAATTTTTGAGGGGACAAAAGCATTCAAACCATAGCAATTCTTATTGTGCAGAGAATAGCGAAGACTCCACTTTTCCTTCTTATATCAAAAAACTTGACGATTGATTCAACTCTGCTTGGTGTTGGGTTGTAATGAGATCGACTAACTACTTATTGGCAACCCTTTAAGCTAGCAAGCAGCAGACTAATGTTGAAAAATATAGAAAAGTAAAGTGAAACAATATTTAATTAAAAAGATAACTAAGTTATATATTACTAAGTAAATTAGCATGAAGTCTTTATTTAATTACTGATTAATTATATTTAATGTTATTGGTTTAGTCAAAAACGAAGTCAATCAGGAGAACTGGAAGAATTCCCAAAGATAAAATAATATTTAATATGTATTGGCTACTTAATTCTGTGTTCAATATAATTCCAAGGGCTTTGCACCAATTATCTCTTGGTGGCTGGTCTTTCTCTGGATGCTACTAAGTGGCTATTGGCACTCTAGGGTCTTGAGGACAATCATTTAAATGCTGAATCTCATGGAACCCACTGGGGATTTTCAGAGGGCATTGATTGGGGTGAGATAGTGGCTGTGGAGATGGGTATTCCTAACTTCTTTCAACTTTGTCTCAAGAACCACTCCACTTTCATATATAAAAATAATTCTGCTTTAGCTCCTTGCTCACCTGCTGTTAGATGAGACACCAATGCATTGACTCAAGCATAGATATTGATGGTAGGCACGGGAGACAGAGAGCAAATCCACTTCTTTAGCAGCGATCTCATATAGGAATGAGATACTTGTGTCATCTCAAGGTGGCTATCAGTCTCTGAGTGATTATTTTGGATCCACTTCCTTTTTTGGTTGGAAAATTAGGAGAATCCACTGCATATATTGCAATATCGGGAATACAAAACTCTGTTAATTTCTTTTTCCTTTCCCAGTCTTTGGTTTAAATAGATTTAAAATTGTGTGTATGTGTGTGATGGGGAAAGGACTGAAGGAGAGAGAAGGGGCAAGGATTGTAAAGTATGACAGGATAGGTAATATCTGAGCTTCTCTTCAAAAGATAAAATTCTTGTGCCTCTTTGTCCCTAGCTGTGAGCCCTAGTCATGGAATCCATGGCAACAAGAAGTCTCCTTCCCTGTGCTTATGGATGGATTAGCAAGCTCCTAATGAGGAATAAGAGAGAAAGCTGACAAATTGGGTTGAATGAAATCCCAATCAAGTCCGGGAAATAGCTCAGGAGACTTATACATCATAGAGAAATGGAAGATTATTATAATCTCCTTAAATTAATTTGGGTGGCTTCCACGTTAAATGATGAATTATGGGTATTTTACCTTTTTTTTTTTTTTTGCGAGGTGATGGCAGCATGTAGCTATTTCTGTCTTGTTCTAAAGTAGGTCTAGTTTTCCAATATAATGCCAGTTCTGAAAATATCATGTCCTTCTATACAAGTGTGATACTTTTAAAGGTTATAGTTGTAGGAGTTCCAATATACAAACAACTTACCAAGGAACTATTACAGATCTTAGAATGTGTCTCTTCCTAAATTATTTAGCATGAATAATGAGAGAATACAGCATTTAGGAGGCCACCAAATCGGTGCTGAGCATGATGACGGCACTGCACATTCTTAAAGGGTACAGTACACATTGAGATAAATTAGAATGATCTCAGCAGAAAACAGAATCAGAATTGAGAGCCACATGCTGCTTTGTTTTTAATCACATGGTTCATGCAGTTCAAAAGCATGATTTTCTGCCTGAACTAAATTTTGATGTTAGCTAAAATTAAAATGGTTGGTCTGAACTTGCCTATTTCCAAATGATATCTTTACAGGTGGTTGCATGCAAAGGACTAGAGGCTACATTCAGGAGGGCATTTAGATTTGAAATGTAGAGAGCTTGCTCCTTTATAGCAGATGATGCCTTTAAGGGTGATTACACAATCCCGCTCTTTGTGTTTGCTGCCAGGCTATGATGTTTCCAGCTGGGACATGAAACCATGGCAGAATCTCCTTCATAATCTGAGAAAAATTTGCTTTGCCTTTTGGACTCATGTCGTTCTGAAATCATCTCTCAGTAAATCTGCCAGGCATTTCTTTAGTTCTGGCTTGCCTATAATTCTTGTTAGTGGGAAACTACGAAATTCCTGGTTCTGATCTTTTAAAATTTCTATTTGAACAGATTAACCAAATAAGATGTGAAAGAAGATTGGATATATAAATGCACATACAGACAGTTTAATGTGTTCATTGTAATCAAGACAGAAGGAAACGCATTCATGCATAATGTATGAAATATAAAAATCATTAACAGTTAGTTTTAAATAGCTTAACTTTGTTATAAAACACGAAGATTGAAAGTGACACCAAGATGGAAGCTCTCCAGTCCTCCCACACCATCTTTAGTCCTCTCAGAAGAGAAAGGAGGGCTAACCTGACTGGTATATTGGAACTTTCTGGTAGTACAGTCAGAGCCTTTTTATGGAAAGTCAGTCCCTTCTAGCTTTGAGCCTTCTCCAGCCCCATTTCACACTCTGATCCCTTCTCTCTTGCAGGTTGGGAGAAATGCCACATTCTGCTTGTGAAACTTTCTGCATGTGAATAGATGAACAGAGTTACTCTATTTCTCCGTTTTTTTTTTTTTTAAGGGAGTTTATTTCTTTTTGTCTTTTTTCATTGGTTCTTCAATCTGTATAACCTTGATTGCTTTATACATGTACATAGTTACAAATGTATCTTTTTACAAACAATTGATGGGAATCTAATATGATATTTTAACCACCAAATAGAGGCAAGAGACTCTTAGTTTTTTTTTTTTTTTTTTTTTTTTTTTTTTTTTTTTTTTTTTTTTTTTTGACAGGCATAGTGGACAGTGAGAGAGAGAGAGACAGAGAGAAAGGTCTTCCTTTGCCGTTGGTTCAACCTCCAATGGCTTCCACGGCCGGCGCACTGCGGCCGGTGCACCACGCTGATGCGATGGCAGGAGCCAGGTACTTACCCTGGTCTCCCATGGGGTGAAGGGCCCAAGCACTTGGGCCATCCTCCACTGCACTCCCTGGCCACAGCAGAGAGCTGGCCTGGAAGGGGGGCAACTGGGACAGAATCCGGCGCCCCGACCGGGACTAGAAAACTGATAATTTACATTAAGGGTAACAGAATCCACATATCTGATATTTTACTGTGTTCATTGCTACAACAAAGTATCAGAGTGGGTAATTTATAAACAAGAGAGATTTATGCTCACAGCTCTAGAAGCTGGGAAGTTCAAGATCCAGGTGCCAGCAGATTTGGCATCTGCTAAAGCTCATTCTCTGCTTCGAAGATGGTGTTGTCTAGTGTCCTTAAATGGCAGAATGAGTGCTTGGCAGTCTCTTTTTTTAAGGAAACTAATTCTGTTCATGACCATGGAGCCCTCATGACTCAATCATTCCCCACAAGGCCTCACCTGTTTTGTTGAGTCTTGGATTCCAACACATAAATTCGGGGAGATATCAACAATCATACCATAATATATGATTAACCAATTTTCCATTATTCTATTTCTCTGTAATTGAGCATTATTGTCGAGATTACTTAAAAGATATGTATGTGGTTCTCCTTTTCCACTATCTGGCAATGCATGCTCAATTTTAGGTTTCTGGAAAATTTCTTCCTCTTTATGATTTCTGAATATTATTGGCAGGTTTTTTTTGCACTAAAACCCATATTTTCCACTGTAATATGAAATAGATTTTTCCTGGAGATGTGAATCTGAACTCATTTAATACAACCATGTAATCTCTGACATTCTTCTCTCCTGCCTAGACTTCAATTCTCTGTTTATAATTTCAGTTCTGCCCTTCAAAATCATTCCTTCTGGAGAAGATATATGCAAACTATTGAGTGGTTATCAACATTGTTGCATTATCCCCTTTGTTTTATTGTTATGTGCATAGCTAACATACTTTTCTGTGGGGTTTGTAATTTCTGGGATTTTTCTTTAAGACTCTCTTTTCATGCACTTATGATATTTTACTGTTATTTGAACTTCCATCAATCTTTCCTTTTTAAAAATACAAGTAATTAGGTTTACTCAGAAAGAAGAGAGCACCGCAGAATATTTCTCAGCATACAGATGGGTGTGACCAAAGTGATGCTTAAGAAAGGCGAGTGTTACATGCACAGCCTGAGGAGATATTTTTTTTTTTCTGGAGAATAACTCATCGGGAAAACTTCAGTCTGTATCTCTGTTCATTCTGAAAACACTTTCAGCATCTCTATAGAATGTTTAGAGAGTCCAAACAGGTGTTTGTAATGCAGCTTGTAATTGGACACATGTCCAGTAAAGAAGAGATTTGAATTTAATAAGCACTTGATGAAACTCGACTAAGAAAAGTATAAGGAAACCCAACCAATGTAATATCCTTGGAAATAGAGACCAGGTGTCTGTGAATTATCCTGCCTTCAGACTTGCATTACTAAAATTCTAAATCTATAGCCTTAACTGTAAAGAGATCAATATGAAAAGGAGAATCAGAAAATCAAAGGCTTTAGCTAGGCCAGGTTTACTCAGAGGTACTTTGAATTGTGAGAGATTTTCTAAGGCAACATAAAATTTGCTTCTGAAAAGCTGACAGCTATATATATATATTTACATATATTTATATTCATATATATATATTCAACATTTTCTACATCTCTAGATTTGAATATAAAAAGAGAGCTATCAAATGCTGTTATAGAATATATTTTTCTTTTACTTTCAATAGATTCAATGATGCTAACATAAATAAAAAGACAGTGGATTAGTCTTGCAATAGTTTCTTGCAAGGAGTTTTAAGCAACAGTACTCAAATGATGTCAGTGGTCTCAACTAGGGCAGTACTTTTCATAGAGGAGAGTAAATGAGGAATGTGAAGATAAGTCTCAAGTTATTGGCATTTGATTTAGTGAAGAATATGAGTAGGTAAATGAAGATTCCAAAATGGTGGTCTCATTTCTGAGAAAATTAGTTGGGCTGTCGCTCCCTGTCTTCGTGGAGGAACGACACAGGACCCTGCACTGTTCTTTTATCTGCTCGGCCCTCCCCGGGTTTGCTGCTGGTTCTTCCCGGGTTGGCTACTGTCCCTTCCACCTCCGTGGAAGGGCGGTTCCCCCTGGCCACTTTCCCCACTTCCGCAGGGGAGCGGCACACCGCCGGCCGGCTCTCTCGGGGGCTGCACAGGTGTTCCTTCAGATGCTCCCCTTAGATGTTCCTGGTGCATGCCGTCTCTCTCCTCCTTTATAGTCCTCCTCCACCAATCCTAACTTGGCTGCCCACACACCGAGTACGCTGCTCTCCTCCAATCAGGAGCAGAATCAGCTCCTGGAGGTCATCACTCAAGTTGGCAAGAGGCAGCTGCGTAGAAGCTGTTTTCTTCTCTCCCAGCGCCATATTGTGGGAGAGCAGATGCATAGAATAAGTCTTAATTCCAGTAACTCAGTTCAGTCCGGGTTGCTCCCCACAGATCTCCCTTTCTTTTTATTTTTTTGGCGTTGATACGCGCCTGTCTTCGGTGTCCCGCGGCACACACTCTGCTCTGCTTGCTAGAGTTGCCCACAGGTGCTTACAAGTCCTATCAATCAGGCAAACCGAATCCGGGTCCTCTCTTTGCCATGTTGTGAGGAGGTTTTTAGGCACTGATGCGTGCCTGTGTTCGGTGCCCTGCAGCGCATGCTCTACTCTGCTAGAACTGCATGCAGGTGCTTACAAGCCCTATCAGGCAAACCGAATCCAAGCCCTCTCATTGCCTTTTTGTGGGGAGACTTATTAGTGTTGGTTCGTGCCTATCTTCGGTGACCTGCAGCTCATACTCTGGTCGAGCTGCCTGCTGGTGCTTACTGCCTTACTAATCAGGCAGACCGAATCCAAGCCTTCTCATTGCGGTATTGTGGGGAGACTTATTGATGTTAATTCGTGCCTGTCTTCGGTGACCTGCGGCGCATAAGCTGCTAGCCGCCCGCAGGTGCTCACCACCTCCCTAATCAGGCAGACCGAATCCAAGCTCTCTCATTGCCGTGCTGTGGGGAGGCCTTACTTTTCTCTATTTCTCTATCTCCGGGCATTCCTATCTCTCCTATTTTACTTCTATCTACCAGCATTCCTATTTCTCTCATTTTACTTCTAAATGTCTGTTTCTCTTATCCCTGCGGCTTCCCGGCGCCCGCCCCGAGGCTGCTTCTCGGCGGCTTCCCGGCTCTGAGCCACTTCAGCCCGTGCCGGCGCCCGCCCTGCGGCGGGCTCCCGGCTCTGCGCGGCTCGACTTCGCGCGTACTCCGCAGTCTCCACGCCCTTCGCGTCCACACCACTGCCTCGCGCTAGCCCCGCGTTCCCTATCTATTCACGCCCCGTGCTCTCTCTGCACACGGCAGCTTCCGCGAATCACACAGCGTAGCTTACATTTCCGCCACTAGCATTCAATCTAAGTTCCCCGGGCTAACCTGGCGAATCCAACCTATAGCTTACGTTTCCGCCTTATGGTTTGGCTTCCCGTCTTTTGCTCCCCGGGCTAATCTGACGGATTCCAACCTGGGTTACGTTTCCGCTTCTGGTTTTAACTTTTCGCCCCTTATTCCCTGGGCTAACTCGATGAATCCCAAGGTAGCTTTCGTCTCCGCCTCAGCCTGCCCCCGCGGCTTCAATTTCCCTAACACTTTTCTCTACCCAGTATATTTCCCTAAGTTTTCTTCCAACAACAATATTCCTCCCTCATTTCTCCTGGCTTCTCCCCACAGTCCGTATCCGAGTCTGTTTGTTCTAGCTTTCACTTTCACTTTCGACCTTAGAGATTTCTCCCAGCTTCCCCCCGTAGTCCGTATCTGAGTCTATGCCTAGGCTTTCAATAGCTTCTTCCGGCACCTTTTTCGTCCGGCTTTTCCCTAGGCTGTTTGCTAGTCTCTCTCTCCGATATTTTCCACTTCTTCCCGTTTCTTCCCTCCTAAGTTTCCTATTAGAGTCACGGCACCATTATGTCGCTCCCCCTCTTCATGGAGGAACAACACAGGACCCTGCGCTGTTCTTTTGTCTGCTCGGCCCTCCCCGGGTTTGCTGCTGGTTCTTCCCGGGTTGGCTACTGTCCCTTCCACCTCCGTGGAAGGGCGGTTCCCCCTGGCCACTTTCCCCACTTCCGCGGGGGAGCGGCACACCGCCAGCCGGCTCTCTCGGGGGCTGCACAGGTGTTCCTTCAGATGCTCCCCTTAGATGTTCCTGGTGCATGCCGTCTCTCTCCTCCTTTATAGTTCTCCTCCGCCAATCCTAACTTGGCTGCCCACACACCGAGTACGCTGCTCTCCTCCAATCAGGAGCAGGATCAGCTCCTGGAGGTCATCACTCAAGTTGGCAAGAGGCAGCTGCGTAGAAGCTGTTTTCTTCTCTCCCAGCACCATATTGTGGGAGAGCAGATGCATAGAATAAGTCTTAATTCCAGTAACTCAGTCCAGTCCGGGTTGCTCCCCACATTGGGCTGTGACTTTTGTTGAGATAGGAAAGAAGAACTGAATATCATCATTATTTAAGACCTTTCTCTGATCTCATTTCCCTTCTCTTCACCTCCCCTTCCCCAGCTCTCCTTGAAGAGATATTCTGTTTCGTGGTTCATTCTCCAAATCCCTGCAACAGTTAGGCTGGACCAAGCCAAAGCTAGGAATTCATCCTGGGTCTCCTATGTGGGTGGCAGGGACCCAGATACTAGCGCCATTACTTTCTGCATCTCAGAGTGCACATTAGTAGGACGCTGGAATAACAATATGGAATGCCTCATGGATTTGCATATCATTTTTGTGCAGTGGTCATGTTAATCTTCTTTAAATTGCTCTGATTTTAGTCTATGTGCTGAGAGCACCCTCTTGACATATTTGCAAAGCTTGAATCTCCAGTCTAAAATTTCCAATCCCTTAAAGTCACCATCTTCTATGAAGCCAGAAATTATTTTGACAAGGAAAAGTCACTTTAGCTTCTGTACTTAGGGTGACTATATGAGTAAAAATAACAAGAGCCCATCACCTTGCCAAGTTATTTGAAATATCCTTAAGTGGTTAATCAAAAGAGACAGAATATTGAGGTATATAAGGACATTTGCCAACAGTATTTCTTGACCTTATTTAAAGATTGAAGATGGGGCTATGCAAATTATTCCATGTAAAATAAACTAAAAGTGCCCAAGGAAAATATATCCAAGGGAAATTCCATACTGTCATGTAAATTTAAATATGATTTTTATAGATTTTACTTTGAGTACTCACGATTTTTTTGCAATAGCTTTTGTTCTTACCTGAGAAATGTTGGCAAAGATGTGAGAAATTGGAATACTTGAACACTGTTTGTTGAAATGTAAAATGCTACAGCTGCTACAAAAAATTGTATGGCGTTCTCTGAAAATATTAAGAATAGAAATACCGGGACTGGCGCCATGGCTCGCTTGGTTAATCCTCCGCCTGCGGCACTGGCATCCCATATGAGCGCCAGGTTCTAGTCCCGGTTGCTTCTCTTCCAGTCCAGCTCTCTGCTGTGGCCTGGGAGGGCAGCGAAGGATGGCCCAAGTGCTTGGGCGCCTGCATCTGCATGGGAGACCTGGAAGAAGCTCCTGGCTCCTGGCTTTGAATCAGTGTAGCTCTGGCCATAGCAGCCATTTGTGGGGTGAACCAACAGAAGGAAGACCTTTCTCTCTGTCTCTCTCTCTCACTGTCTAACTCTAGCTGTCAAAAAAAAAAAAAAAAATAGAAATAACATGATCTGACACTCCCCAAAGAATTGAAATTAAGATCTCAAAGAGATATTTGCGCTCTCAGGTTTGTTGTAGCATTATTCACAATAGCCAAGATGTAAAAACAACTCAAGCCGGCGCTGCGGCTCACTAGGCTAATCCTCCACCTGTGGCGCTGGCACACCAGGTTCTAGTCCCGGTCGGGACGCCAGATTCTGTCCCGGTTGCCCCCCTTCCAGGCCAGCTCTCTGCTGTGGCCAGGGAGTGCAGTGGAGGATGGCCCAAGTGCTTGGGCCCTTCACCCCATGGGAGACCAGGGTAAGTACCTGGCTCCTGCCATTGCATCAGCGTGGTGCACCGGCCGCAGTGCGCCGGCCGTGGAAGCCATTGGAGGTTGAACCAACGGCAGAGGAAGACCTTTCTCTCTGTCTCTCCCTCACTGTCCACTCTGCCTGTCAAAAAAAAAACAAAAAAAAAAAAAACAAAAAAAAACCTCAAATGTCTACAGATGGATTAATGAATAAATAAAATATGAAAAATATGAATACACTCAGTGGATTATTATTCAACTTTAAAACAAAGTAGGGGCAGACATTTGGCTTAGTGGTCAAGATACCACTTGGGATGCTTGCATCCTGTATCACAGTGCTTGGGTTCAAGTCCCAGCTGTGCTTCAGATCCCAGCTTCCAACTAGTGCACACCATGGGAGGCAGCAGATGCTGGCTGAAGTGGTTGGTTCCATGCCACTCTTGTGGAGACATGGATTGAATTCCCGAATTCCCAGTTCCTGGTTTGACCTGGCCCAGCTTAGTTCTTGCAGGCATTTAGAGTGAACAAATGGGTTAGATTCCTGCTCTCATCTCTCTCTCTCCCCATCTGTAATATATATATATATATGCATAATAATGTATAAAATATATATAAAGAAGGAAATCCTGCTGTATGTGACAACAAGGATGTAAGCTGAGGGCTTTATGCTACGTAAAGTAAAATGGTCACAGAAGGCAACTACTCACTGATCACATTTACCTGAGGTATCTAAAATAGTCAACCACGTAAAAAGGATGAGGAGAATGGGGAATTACTACAGGGGCTAGAGGAGAAGACATAGAGAGTTGCTATTCAACAGATATAAAGTTTCATTTCAATAAGATGACTAGCTCCAGAGATCTGCAATATAGAATTGTGACCATAGTTAATAACACTAGTAGTATACACTTCAGAAATTGTTCAGAGTTATGTCCTCATCTCAAATGTTGAGATGTTATATCCTTACAAGAATAATAATATTAATAAAGATATACAATTTGAAGTGAAACTCCATCCAAGACTCAAATATTACTTGATTGCTCGTATCTCTACTTCATTAGAACCATGACTCTGTTTCTTACTAAATATTGGGTCACTTTCTCTTACTGCATATGGTTCCCTCCACAAGGGTACAGAAAGGTAATGATGGGGGCTCACATCATATCACCTAGAGCCCACACAAGCATGAGAGAGATCTTTTCTTTTGGTGACCATATGAAAACCTTCAAAAGATTCTAAATGAATTCATTTGGGTCCTGGATCCATTGCTTTTCTAGCTATTGTGGCTGGGAATAAAGGAACTGTCACTACCCACCAAAATGAAACAATTCTCCAAAGAAATGAAAGGGATACAGAATGTAGAGCATGCTAAAATAGCTTGTGCATTATATTTCCATTGAATGCATTTGGAAGTTTGCTCCAACTTTAACTATAAATTACCAGATTGAGGAATCATGTCAATTCTAAGCCCATTGGCATACACAACAGTAGTAATAAAAACTAAAAGGAATTGGCCGGCCCCGCGGCTTGCTTGGTTAATCCTCTGCCTGTGGTGCCGGCACCCCGGGTTCTAGTCCCAGTTGGGGCACTGGATTCTGTCCCGGTTGCTTCTTTTCCAGTCCAGCTCTCTGCTGTGGCCCGGGAAGGCAGTGGAGGATGGCCCAGGTCCTTGGGCCCTGCACACACATGGGAGACCAGGAGGAAGCACCTGGCTCCTGGCTTCAGATCAGCGTGGTGCACTGGCTGTAGTGGCAAAAAAACAAACAAACAAAAAATAAAAAAAAAAAAAAACTAAAGGGAATTAACAAATGAAAAGAATTACATTATTCTAGCATTAAAAAAAAAAAATCCCAGAAAATGATCCATGTCAGAAAGCTTTGCTTCTATTGTAAGTCAAAAAGAAGTCCTAGCTACTATAGTTGTTTGAGGGTTTATCACTGATTTCTTTCTTTTTTTTGGTCAGGAAGTAACTTAATGCTCTAGCTTTAACTCGACAGGCCTCTGTTTCTGGTTTTATGGATTAAAGGTGAGTAATCTCCCTACTTCTGTTTTTCTGCTCATGTGAACTGCAGGTATCTTCTCACAGCACTTGCTTAAGAGTGTGAGTCTCCCATATCCTCTACTATTTAACCAGAGCTTTGCTGCTGTGACTGTTGTTTCTGAAAAACAACAATAATAACAACATTTTTTTTTCTTGCTTTTTCTGATCTGATGGCTTCAATTTGCCTCTTAATGACAAAATGAAGATGCTCAAGGAAGGATATTTGCATATGGGGCAGGAAAGGGCAAGTGCCAACCACCCTGGCAGTTATAAGAAAGAACTATGTGTCCATTTCACTTAAACACACAATTATTCTTAGGTGTTTACATTTTAACTGAAAAGTGATCCCTGTTAGGAATTTGGAAAGCATCATACTGAGTGAAATAAGCCAATCCCAAAGGGAAAAAATACCACTTGTTCTCCTTGATAGGTAACAACTAACTGAGCACCAAAAAGGAAACCTGTTAAAGTGAAATGAACACTATGAGAAACGGTGACTTGATCAGCCCTCACCCTGACTGTTGATGAGCAGCTTAATATGTTATCCCTTTTAGTATTTTTTTTTGTTTGTTCTACTTAATACTTTTGGTGAATACTGTAATCAATACACAATTCTTCTTAAGTGATGAAACTTAACTGAAAAGTGATCGCTGTAAAATATATGAGTGGGAATAAGAGAGGGAAGAGATGTGCAATTCGGGACATGCTCAAGCTGACTTACCTCAAACGGTAGAGTTAGAAACATACCAGGGGATTCCAATTCAATCCCATCAAGGTGGCATGTACCAATGCCAGCTCACTAGTCCCAGTGATCAATTTCTGTTCACAATTGATCATAATGATAGGACTAAGAACCAAAGGGATCACATAAACAAGAATAGTGTCTGCAAATATTAGCTGATAGAATAAAAAAGGGAGAGAATGATCCAACATGGGAAGTGGAGATACACAGCAGACCCATAAAATGGCAAATGTCCTAAACAGCACTCTGGCCTCAGAATCAGCCCTTAAGGCATGCGGATCTGGCTGAAATGCCCATGAGAGTATTTCAGGCATGGAAAGCCAAGACACTCTGGGGAAGAAAAAAAGAACTAAATGAAAGATCTCCTTGAGTGAGATCCCAGTGGAAAGAACGGGTCATCAAAGAAGGAGGTACCTTTCTCTGAAGGGAGGAGAGAACTTCCACTTTGACCATGGTCTTGTCTAAATATGATCAGAGTCAGTGAACTCAAAAGGCTTCCATAGCCTTGGCAGCTCATGACAAGAGCCTAGGGTGGTTACCGATGCCATAAACAAGAGTGTCAATTTGTTAAGTCAACAACAGGAGTCACTGTGCACTTACTCCTCATGTAGGATCTTTGTCCTTAGTGTGCTGTACATTGAGTACATTGAGATTTAATGCTATAACTAGTACTCAAACAGTATTTTTCACTTTATGTTTCTGTGTGGGAGCAAACTGTTGAAATCTTTACTTAATGCATGCTAAACTGATCTTCTGTATATAAAGAGAATTGAAAATGAATCTTGATGTGAATGGAAGGGGAGAGGGAGTGAATAAGGGGAGGGTTGTGGGTGAGAGGGACGTTATGGGGGGGGAAGCCATTGTAATCCATATTCTGTACTTTGGAAATTTATATTCATTAAATAAAAGTTAAAAAAAAGAACTATGTGTCAAGAAGATTAACAGTAAAAAAAATCATTATCATTAGTTTCACACTCTTAATAAAGAAGAGAGACAATGAATTTTGGTTTTTCCACATTATTCTTGCCATGACTCACCCAAAGAACCAATTTTTTCTGATAATTTTCATAATTAAGGATTTTGTAGGTTTTAAAGTAAATCTTATTACCAGATAGAAATTTGTTGGTAAACTTCATGCATTCAAATTAAACTTCTACTCTTTATGTAATAAAACTTTCCTACTCTGGAAAAAAGGAGTCTTCATTGATATGAACATAATTTGGTTAACTGGATGTATACATTGTCTCAGGCTTGCTTTCTATAATTTCACAAAGAAAAAATGCTAACAGGTTATTCAAACTTCTGAAAATCTTGGTGCTACATTTAGCTAGAGTATTTTTTAGTGGATAATCCCTGATTTTCTTAAACCTATTGTGTGACGAACATCTCCTGTGCTTGTCTAATTTGCTAGGCTACTGCACATCACCTTGACAACTCGAGGGAAGGCTGTTTTATCACTATGGAAACAAGCCACTATAAACATCACATTTTATTTATAGACTAGGTAATGTAAAGGGCATCACGCACACTTGATAGGATCTGAACTGAAACATGGTAGATGTTTCTTATTTTTAATTAATAGGATGAATGGTTGACATTGACATACAGCATCTTCTCACAGCTGGAGGGAATAAAACGCAATTGTCACTTTATTTTATGTATTACTTTAATTTATAGGGCTTTTTGATTGTTCAAGGTTAAAATCTAGACCTGTGACAGGAAAACCAAGAAACTGCACTGACATGAAAAAGGAGCTTATGGGCACTCCAACCAAAGGTGTCAGATCTCAAACTTACCCCAAAACAGTCATACTGATCTTCCAGTTAACATTTTCTGGATTGGAATATGGATGAATGGCCCATAGGAGTTTCAGTGGATAGTGGATGGAACACAGAATTTGAGTCAGCCACTAACCCACTAAATCATTTGGGGAAGCCACTTGTATTCATTGATGTTTTCTTATCTATAAAATGGGTATGATAATATTTATCTGTGGGATTATCATAAGGATTTCAAGTGAACTGAAAAAAAATCCATTCCAGAGTTTCCAAACAGCAGGTGATCAAACAAATTAATTTGTTATCATTATTATGCATAAAGTTTAAAATTATCAGATTATTATGATCCTATGCAGCTCTCATTAGGCACATTGCTGGGTTAATAAGAATCTTAATAAATTCACTGATTTGGTAGAGACAGAAGGGAAATATGTCCATTATCTACTTATCATTTAAATATTTTAAAGTGTAGTGAAATAGATTCCAAAAAATAAAAGGACAAATAATGCATTTTCAACAATTATTAGCTATGCTTTTGCATGCATGTTTATTAATTATGTATTCTAACATATAAGCTTCCCACTCCAAGTAAGAAGTTCTGATTACTAGTCCACCATAATTATCATTTAGAAAATTTATTCTCTTGAATTTGGGAAAATCTAAAATCTTCTATATCTTTCCAAAGTTTATGTATGTGCATGTGTTTGTATTTTGTATTATTAACTATGAATTCAATACTTCCTGTCGCTGAATTAACTTTGAATAAAATATCTTTCTTCTTTAATAAGAGTCCAAACTTACTCTTTCACTATCAGAAGAAACATATGCAAAGGTAGAAAATATATTGCAGGGAATTTGATGATAAACATTTCACAAAGCCAACTTCTGGTTTAGTTTTTGCCCTTATGAAAAGCTTCCCTTGATTTTAATTCAATTTCAAAGATTTTGGGGGATCTCATTTATTTTTCTTTAGATAAATAAAGGATTTTCCTCAGTCTTCAAATATTTTCTGGAATAACTGTTTCTAACAAAAGCACCATGATGGTAAATGTGGAAATACCACAGTTTATAAGTCTCTTTCCTTTGGTTTTAATAATACGTTTTTCCAACTGACAGATCACATAAAAAAGTGAGCCTTTTGTTCACATATGTGTTTTTAAAAATATTTCGTCTTATTTTACTCTGCTTTATTTTATTTAATAGGTTAAGAATTAAGAAATGGCAGATTGGTGAATGGCACTGTTAACTCATAAAGGATGTGTACTTTCTGTCAGGGTGTAAGAGATAATGCTAACTAGGTATGGAGGAAGCTTGATGTGAAGTTGAAGGAGCTCTTAAGGTTCTTTTGGGTTCTATGAATTTGCATAAAATTATTTAGTAAGTAAGAATTTTTCCTTTATTCTCCCTAGCACATGGAAATAAGAATTAAGGTTAAAAAATTTGAAATTATTCTTTTGGGTTTCATTTTGGTGCATATTGCTTTAAGGCATAGGTTGAATTCCTAGAAGGAACTTTGGTTTTTAACAAAGGTATTTAACTGAAAACCAATGCATAGGAGAAAAAGTAGTATGCTATTTAAAAAATGTCTTCATATATCCCCAAAATTTATGTCTTTCTACATTTCAACAATTACTCCTTTCCACTAAAACTGTGTGTATTGAATTGAAAAACACCAAAGCATGTGCTTGAACAGCAGGCAATGCAGCAAACTGGGACAGAACTCTAAAATTAAACAAGCAAATAAAAACACAAAAAATAACCAGTTGCATTACTGTTTCAACAATACTACCTATAGGGGCCAGCGCTGTGGCATAGCAGGTTAAAGCCCTGGCCTGAAGTGCCAGCATCCTATATGGACACCGGTTCTAGTCCCGGCTGCTCCTCTTCTGATCCCCTCTCTGCTATGGCCTGTGATAGCAGTAGAAGATGGCCCAAATCCTTGGGGCCATGCACCCACGTGGGAGACCCGGAAGAAGCTCTTGGCTCCTGGCTTCAAATTGGCGCAGCTTTGGCCGTTGCAGCCATCTGGGGAGTGAACAAGTGGGTGGAAGATCTCTCTCTCTGTCTCTACCTCTCTCTGTAACTCTGACTTTCAAATAAATAAAATAAATCTTTTAAAAAAATACTGCCTAAAATCTCAGACTTGTATTCACATTCAACTCATTCCTATGGAAAGGTCCAGGGCAGAAACGGAATGTACATCTTCAGTTGAGCTTATTTGCTAACTATTTGAGAAGCATTATTTGACTCTATGCAAAATAAAACATTAAGAATTTCAATTTTCTTTTTTCTTTTCTTTTCTTTTTTTTTTTTTTTTTTTTTTTTTTTTTTTACAAGCGGAGTGGACAGTGGAGAGAGAGAGATAGAGAGAAAGGTCTTCCTTTGCCATTGGTTCACCCTCCAATGGCCGCCACTGCTGGCGCACTGCGGCTGTCACACTGTGCTGATCCGAAGGCAGGAGCCAGGTGCTTCTCCGGGTCTCCCATGGGGTGCAGGGCCCAAGCACTTGGGCCATCCTCCACTGCACTCCCAGGCCACAGCAGAGAGCTGGCCTGGAAGAGGGGCAACTGGGACAGAATCCAGCACCCCGACCGGGACTAGAACCCGGTGTGCCAGCGCCGCTAGGTGGAGGAATAGCCTATTGAGCTGCGGTGCCGGCCTCAATTTTCTTTAAAGTTCTGTCGATCATTCATCCTCTTTTAGGGAATTCAGCTAGCTTTTTATGTATATATATTTATATATAATTTAAATATATATTCATATATATTTAGATATTTATTTATATTTAGTATAGTAGATATATCTATATATAGGTATATATATAGATATATATTTAAGTAGATATATATTAAGTAGATAAGGATTAAGTAGATATATTTATTTATATATATATTTATATATGTGTGTGTGTATATATATATAGTGCTGGATTGTGCTACTTATTTTCAATTCTTCTTCCCTGTCTGCCCTTTTTGGGGGTTCACCATGCATGCAGTATTCTTCCTCATCCCATGAGTCTTTATCTTGGTCCTATGACTTGCTTTGACAAATGGAAAAACATTTGTGTTTTTTGTGCTTGGCATTACAAAAAACCTATGCTTCCACACACCTGTATTGCACTACTGTCCTGAAGTCATCACTTCATAGATAGAGGCGACTGTTTTCGCCCAAGTTCTAGAATAGGAAGACTTATAAAACACACCAGTACTCAGCCCACTGCCTGGAGCAGACTTATGGTAACAAAGTGCCTGATGCATGAAGTTAAATTCCATTGTTTTTTGTTAAACATAACTCTTTTATGTGTGACAGGACAAGCTCAATAATAAAAATGCTCATGAAAAATTTGAAGAAAAGTGTGACAGACATGGCATTATGGAACATATTTCTGGTTTACTCAGGAGTGTGGGGACTGGAGGGGCAGTCTTAGCCTTAAGATGATATCACATAGTGGAGCTTCCACCATTGGGAGCAAGGATCATGTAAAACATGAGATTTCAGGACCGATTGTTAGAAGATTTCAGACCTTAAACAGACTGGTTTGACTAGAGTTATAGCAGAGCAAAGAGATGGTATAGGAAAATCGACAACACGACTGAAGATTTGCTGAGGCCGGAGTGGATGAGCTTTTTCTCCTTCAATTTCTTCTTCTGGCATTGAGGTTGGTTATAGTAACAATTCAAATTAGATATTGGGGTAGAATCATAGGTAAAAGGAGCAAGGCAGGGCCTAACATCACATACCAGGGTCTTTTTCTCTTTTTAAATAGATTTTTATTCATTTGGTTCACCCAGATGACCCCAGTGGCCAGGGCTGGGTCAGCCTGAAGGAAGGAGTCATGAGCTTTTCCAGGTCTCTCATGTGGGTGAAGAGGCAGAAACACGTGAGCCATCCTCCACTGCCTTCCTATTAACATGGAGCTGGATGGGACATGAACTGGTGCCCATACTGGATGACGATGCTGCTCGCAGTGGCTTTACCTGCTACACCACAGCACCAGCTCCACCAGGGTCTATTCAATACAGATTGTTTTCATAATGACTGATTCTAAAAGGATATTTTCAGGATTGGGCTTGTGGGAATAATAAATACATTCATGGGGACCTATAAAAATAAACCAAACAACTAAATTAAAGTGAAAAGAATGCACTGATAGCCTTCCAAGACATAATAAAATGAGCGGTCTCTTCCATGTGTTGTCTTCGGTATACTGGCAAAAGCTTACCAAGTAGGGATTTTAAAAAATAAGTACAGTGAAAGACATTTTCCTTTTACTAAGGCTGCTGTTCCATTTGGATTTAGGAATTTCGAAAAGGACTACAGTCTCCCAGTTTGTTTCTCCATTTCCCCATATAAGATGTATCACTCTCTTGCTACAAGATTGTGTTTTTCACCCCATTTCAATAGTACAGGGTTGAGATTCCCCAAATTCCTCTGTACCGAACCTTCTGACTTTTCTGAACTCATTTCCTTCTGCTCTTCTCTTAGAAACCTCTCTTTCCTCAAAATTTGTCTTATTTAATAAGAAAGAATCTTGTGATCAGATGACTGGACTTTAAATCTGTTCTCTGCCGGCGCCAAGGCTCAATAGGCTAATCCTCCGCCTATGGCGCCGGTACATCGGGTTCTAGTCCCGGTCGGGGCACCAGATTCTGTCCTGGTTGCCCCTCTTCCAGGCCAGCTCTCTGCTGTGGCCCGGGGAGTGCAGTGGAGGATGGCCCAAGTGCTTGGGTCCGGCACCCCATGGGAGACCAGGATAAGTACCTGGCTCCTACCATCAGATCAGCGTGGTGCGCCGGCCGCAGTGCGCTGGCCGTGGCGGCCATTGGAGGGTGAACCAATGGCAAAGGAAGACCTTTCTCTCTGTCTCTCTCTCACTGTCCACTCTGCCTGTCAAAAATAAATAAATAAATAAATCTGTTCTCACTGTGGCCCTGGTCTGGTCTTTGTTCTAACTGGGCATCAATTTGTCTAAAACATATGTATTGGGTGAAATTTTAGTGAAGCGTTTTAAAAAAATTCTGATGCAACACCAGAGTGTTTCATTTTGCTTCTTCTTGGTAAATAATGTACTTATATGTTAAAATATGTACATCTTTATGTTACTGTACTACTCGCTTGCCTGCATCTGCTACTCTTCCATTTCCTCTGTATAGATCGTCTGTGATTCGCCAAACATTTCTTCCAGACCATTCCAGCTTGCTGTGATAGGTTTATTTGTTGCAAAATAGAATGACTATTCAGTGTTATTGCTCATTTTGAAAAGTGTACTTTATGTTTCAATGCAAATCTTTTTTAAAATTTTTTTAACTTTTATTTAATAAATATAAATTTCTAAAGTACAGCTTTTGGATTACAGTGGCTTTTTCCCCCCATAACTTCACTCCCACCTGCAACCCTCCCCTCTCCTGCACCCTCTCCCATTCCATTCACATCAAGATTAATTTTCAATTATCTTTATATACAGATCAATTTAGTATATATTAAGAAAAGATTTCAACAGTTTGCACCCACACAGAAACACAAAGTGTAAAATACTGTTTGAGTACTAGTTATAGCATTAATTCACATTCTACAGCACATTAAGGACAGACATCCTACATGAGGACTAAGTGCACAGTGACTCCTGTTGTTGACTTAACAATTGACACTCTTATTTATGGCATTAGCAATCACCCTAGGCTCTTGTCATGCGTTGCGAAGCTATGGAAGGCTTTTGAGTTCGCCAACTGTGCTCATATTTAGACAAGTTCATAGTCAAAGTGGAAGTTCTCTCCTCTCTTCAGAGAAAGGTACCTCCTTCTTTGATGGCCTGTTCTTTCCACTGGGATCTCACTTGCAGAGATCTTTCATTTAGGGTTTTTTGTTTGTTTCTTTGTTTTTGTTTGTTTCTTTGTTTTTGTTAGTTTGTTTTTTGATTGCCAAAGTGTCTTGGCTTTCCATGCCTAAAATATTCCCGTGGGCTCTTCATCCAGATCCGAATGCCTTAATGGCTGATTCTGAGGCCAGAGTGCTGTTTAGGACATCTGCCATTCTATGAGTCTGCTGTGTGTCCTGCTTCCCATGTTGGATCATTCTCTCCCTTTTTTATTCTACCAGCTAGTATTTGCAGACACTAGTCTTGTTTATGTGATCCCTTTGACTCTTAAACCTATCATTATGATCAATTGTGAACTGAAACTGATCACTTTGACTAGTGAGATGGCATTGGTACATGGCACCTTGATGGGATTGAATTGGAATCTCCTGGCATGTTTCTAACTCTACTGTTTGGGGCAAGTCTGATTGAGCATGTCCCAAATTGTACATCTCCTCCCTCTCTTATTTCCACTCTTATATTTAACATGGATCACCTTTTAGGTAAATTTAAACACCTAAGAATAATTGTGTGTTAGTTAAAACTTCAACCAATAGTATTAAGTAGATAAAAAAAATACTAATAGGGATAAAGTATTAAGTCTTTATCAAGGGCTGATCAAGACACTGTTTCTGATAGTGTCCATTTCACTTCAACAGGTTTCCTTTTAGGTGCTTGGTTAGTTGTCGCCGATCAGGGAGAACATATGATATTTGTCCCTTTGGGAATGGCTTATTTCACTCAGCATGATGTTTTCCAATTCCTCCATTTTGTTGCAAATGGCCGGATTTCATTGTTTTTTTTACTGCTATATAGTATTCTGTAGAGTACATATCCCATACTTTTTTTTATCCAGTCTACTGTTGATGGGCATTTGGGTTGATTCCAGGTCTTAGCTATTGTGAATTGAGCTGCAATAAACATTAAGGTGCTGACCACTTTTTTGTTTCCCAATTTAATTTCCTCTGGGTAAATTCCAAGGAGTGTGATGGCTGGGTCAAACAGTAGGGTTAGCTTCAGGTTTCTGAGGAATCTCCAGAATGACTTCCATAGTGGCTTGACCAGTTTGCATTCCCACCAACAGTGGATTAGTGTCCCCTTTCCCCCCACATCCTCGCCAGCATCTGTTGTTGATAGATTTCTGAATGTGAGCCATTCTAACTGGGGAGAGGTGAAACCTCATTGTGAACATTTTTTCATGTGCCTGTTGGCCATTTGGATTTCCTCTTTTTTTTTTTTAAAGCTTTATTTTTTATACTCTAAGTGTTTTTTTTTTTTTTTTGACAGGCAGAGTGGACAGTGAGAGAGAGACAGAGAGAAAGTTCTTCCTTTTTTTCTGTTGGTTCACCCCCCCAATGGCCAGGAGCCAGGTGCTTCTCCTGGTCTCCCATGCAGATGCAGGGCCCAAGCACTTGGGCCATCCTCCACTGCCTTCCCGGGCCACAGCAGAGAGCTGGACTGGAAGAGGACAACCGGGACAGAATCCGGTTCCCGACAGGGACTAGAACCCAGTGTGCCCGCGCTGCAGGTGGAGGATTAACCTATTGAGCTATGGCGGCACCATGGATTTCCTCTTTTGAAAAATGTCTGTTGAGGTCCTTGGACAATCTCTTGAGTGGTTTTTTGTTGTTGTTGTTGTTGTGGAGATTCTTGATCTCTTTGTAGATTCTGTTTATTAATCCTTTGTCTGTTGCATAGTTTGCAAATATTTTTTTTCCAATCTGTCAGCTGCCTCTTCACTTTCCTAACTGTTTCTTTTGCAGTACAGAATCTTATCAATTTGATGCAATCCCAAATGTTAATTTTGGCTTTGACTGCCTGTGCCTCCCGGGTCTTTTCCAGAAGTCCTTGCTTGTGCCTATATATTGTAGAGTTTCTCCAATGTTCTCTAATAATTTGATGGTGTTGCGTCGTAGATTTAAATCGTTAATCCATGTTGAGTGGATTTTTGTGCAAGGTGTAAGTTAGGGGTCTTGCTTCATATTTCTGCACATGGAAATCCAGTTTTCCCAGCACTATTTATTGAATAGACTGTCCTTGCTCCAGGAACTGGTTTTAGATACTTGATCAAATATAAATTGGCTGTAGATGTTTGGATTGATTTCTGATGTTTCTATTCTGTTCCATTGGTCTATCCATCTGTTTCTGTACCAGTACCATGCTGTTTTGATTACAACTGCCCTGTAGTATGTCCTGAAATCTGATATTGTGATGCCTCTGGCTTTGTTTTTATTGTACAAGATTGCTTTAGCTATTCGAGGCCTCCTGTGCCTCCACATGAATTTCAGCATTATTTTTTCCAGATCTGAGAAGATTGTCTTTAGTATTTTGATTGGTATTGCATTGAATCTATAAATTGCTTTTTGGAAAATGGACATTTTGATGATATTGATTCTTTCAATCCATGAGCATGGAAGATTTTTCCATTTTTTGGTATCCTCTTCTGTTTTTTTCTTTAATGTTTTGTAATTCTCATCATAGAGGTCCTCGCCATCCTTGGTTAAGTTTATTAAAAGGTATTTGATTGTTTTTGTCGCTATTGTGAATGGGATTGATCTTAGCACTTCTTTCTCAGTTGTGGCATTGCCTGTGTATACAAAGGCTGTTGATTTTTGTGCATTGATTTTATTTCCTGCTACTTTACCAAATTCTTCTATGAGTTCCAATAGTCTCTTAGTAGAGTTCTTTGTATCCTTTAAATAAAAATTAATCATCTGCAAAGAGGGATAGTTTGAGTTCTTCCTTCCCAATTTGTATCCCTTTAATTTCTTTGTCTTGACTAATGGCTCTGGATAAAACTCCCAGAACTATATTGATTAGCAATGGTGAGAGTGGGCATCCCTGTCTGGTACCAGATCTCAGTGGTAATGCTTCCAACTTTTCCCATTCAATAGGATGCTGACCGTGGGTTTTTCATAAATGCTTTGATTGTATTGAAGAATGTTCCTTCTATACGCAGTTTGCTTAGAGTTTTCATTGTGAAAGGGTGTTGTATTTTATCAAATGCTTTCTCTGCGTCCATTGAGATAATCATATGGTTTTTTCTGCAGTCTGTTAATGTGGTGTATCACATTGATTGATTTGTGAACATTGAACCATCCCTGCATACCAGGGATAAATCCCACTTGGTCTGGGTGGATGATCTTTCTGATGTGTTGTTGCATTCGATTGGTCAGAATTTTATTGAGGATTTTTGCGTCTATGTTTATCAGGTATATTGGTCTGTAATTCTCTTTCAATGCTGCATCTTTTTTCAGCTTAGGGATTAAGGTGATGCTGGCTTCATAGAAAGAATTTGGGAGGATTCCCTCTCTTTTGATTGTTCTGAATAGTTTGAGAAGAATTGGAGTTAGTTCTTCCTGAAATGTCTGGTAGAATTCAGCAGTGAATCCATCTGGTCTTGGGCTTTTCTTTGTTGGGAGGGCCTTTATTACTGTTTCAATTTCTGTCTCAGTTATGGGTCTGTTTATGTTTTCTATGTCTTCCTGGTTCAATTTAGGTAGGTTGAATGTGTCCAGGAATCTATACATTTCTGATAGATTTCCCTGTTTGCTGGCATACAACTCTATAGTAATTTCTGATGATTGTTTTTTATTTCTGTGGTGTCTGTTGTTACTTTCCCTTTTTCATCTCTGATTTTATTGATTTGGGTCTTTTCTCTTCTTTTTTTAGTTAGTTGGGCCAATGGGGTGTCAATTTTGTTTATTTTATTCTAAAAACCATCTCTTCGTTTGGCTGATCTTTTGTAATGATTTTTTGGATTCATTCCTGTTGATTTCTTCTCTGATTTTAATTATTTCTCTTCTACTAGTTTTGGGTCTGGTTTGCTGAAGTTTTTCTAGATTCATGAGACGCATTGAAAGCTCATTTATTTGGTGCCTTTCCAATTTCTTGATGTAGGCACCTATTGATATAAACTTTTCTCTTGAGAAGCACCTGGCTCCTGCCATCGGATCAGCGCAGTGCGCCAGCCGCGGCGGCCATTGAAGGGTGAACCAACGGCAAAAGGAAGACCTTTCTCTCGTCTCTCTCTCTCACTGTCTACACTGCCTGTCAAAAAAATAAAAAAAATTAAAAAAAAACCTTTCCTCTTAACACTGCTTTTGCTGTATCCCCTAAGTTTTGATGTGTTGTTTTGTTTTCCTCATTTACTTCCAGAAATTTTTTGATTTCTCTTTTGATTTCTTCGGTGACCCAGTGTTCATTCAGGAGCATGTTGTTTAGTCTCCATGTGTTTGCATATGCTCTAGGGATTCCTGAGTTGCTCATTTCCAACTTCATTCCATTGTGGTCTGAGAAGCCACATCGTATGATTCTAATTCTTTTGAATTTGCTGAGACTTGCTTTATGGCCTAGTATGTGGTCAATCCTAGAGTAGGTTCCATGTACTACTGAGAAGAATGTAAATTCTTTAAGTGTAGGATGAAAAGTTCTATAGATTCTGTTAGATCCATTTGGACTATAGTGTCGATTAAATCTGCTGTTTCCTTGGTGATCTTCTGTGCAGTTGATCTGTCTATTTCTGAGAGTGGAGTATTGAAGTCCCCCAGTACTATTGTATTGGAGTCTAAGTCTCCCTTTTTAGCACCTTTGTCGAAATCAGTTGACTTCACATGTATGGGTGATTACTACATTCCATTGTCCCATATATTTATTTTTATACCAATGCACCTGGAAAAGCAGAAGATGGCCTAAGTATTTGGGGTCCTGACACCTATAATCTTAGTTAGAATTCTGGATTCCTGGCTTTCACCTGGACTAGCATTTTTCATTACAACAATTTAGAGGGTAAACCAGCAGATGGAAAATCACTTTCTCTCTCTTTCTCTCTCTCTCCCTTTCTATTCTCGTTCTTTCAAATAAATAAAATTGATATTTAAAAACATTTTTTAGAATTCAGTAGAGAAGCCATTTCATTCTTTTTTTGACAGGCAGAGTGGACAGTGAGAGAGAGACAGAGAGAAAGGTCTTCCTTTGCCGTTGGTTCACCCTCCAATGGCTGCCACGGCTGGCGCGCTGCGGCTGGCACACCGTACTGATCTGAGGCAGGAGCCAGGTGCTTCTCCTAGTCTCCCATGGGGTGCAGGGCCCAAGCACTTGGGCCATCCTTCACTGCACTCCCGGGCCACAGCAGAGAGCTGGCCTGGAAGAGGGGCAACCGGGACAGAATCCGGCACCCTGACCGGGACTAGAACCCAGTGTGCCGGCGCCACAAGGCGGAGGATTTGCCTATTGAGCCATGGCGCCAGCCTGAAGATGAATCTTGATGTGAATAGATTGGGAGTGGGAGCAGGAGATGGAAGGTTGCGGGTGGGAGGGAAGTTATGGGCAGGAAAAGTCATTGTAATCCATAAGCTGTACTTTGGAAATTTATATTTATTAAATAAAAGTTAAAAAAAAACAATGAGTACCAATCTTTACATGTTAGGTATTAAATATCTGCTCTGATAAAATTATTAATTAAATGTTGTTTTTTCAATAATTCTTTGGTTTCAACTTATATCCTTATATTTTTTCTCTCTCTCTATATATATATACATATATGTATATGTATATACCCTAAATTTTGAGGAGGGATTGCCTTAATAGTTGGTATGCCATTGCAAAGAATATAAAATTTGATTCATTTTACCCTCAAGTAAATCTACTGAAGTTAACACAATACAATGTATTAAGGATCATGTTTTATTTGGAATGTCTTTCATTATTATTCAGTTTGGGAATACTGCCTAAACAAGAAATGTACCCAACACCAATAAAAACTTGTTTCATGTGTAAGCATTATAGCTCAGTGAGTTAAACTACTTCCTGGGATTCCCGCATCCAATACTGGAGTGCCTGCTTTGAGACCTTTCAAATAACTAAACATGAACTATAATTTAAAAATTAGATGATTTGAAATAAATGGTTGTAAAAATAAGTATTAAACAGTATAGAAGTGCTTCAATTTCTGATACTTATATTCGCTTCTGGGCTTACAGTTGAGCAATGATATTAAAATATCATTTGTTATATGGTATAAACTTTAATGGTTTGTATGTAGCTCAAAAGACTTGAGACTCAACTGCATCACTTTGAATAGCTGAAGTGTTCTACATACTGGCAGAGATGCAACTCTATCAGTAAATCATTCATCGTAAAAAGAACAGTTTGCTATGGAGACTTCTAAACACAGCTTTCAATTTTTAAATATTTCTGTTGATCAGCAACAAGGAGCTTGGAGATCGATTCTAGTCTAGGTACCATATTTTGGGTATAAGTGCTGGTATCGGTCTTCACATGTTTACTAATAATATTTTAACAATATTTCTGATCTTTGCCAGTCAATTAGATTAAAAATGAATTGCATTTGTATTGTTTCCTAAGCTACTACTAGGGAGTTCAATTTTATAAACTTAAGAGATAGTTATGGATTGAAAATATTATCTCTATGTATCTTTCCATTATTTAATAAACATATCTTCCTCTTTATAATTTATCTTTTCCTTTATTTGTACCTCTGACATTAGAAGTTCAGTGTAGTTCAAGTCTGTTTTTATCATTTCTTGTTCATGGCTTTGGGTTCTGTACCAAGGTTATTCACCTTGCATTTTTCTAGATGCTGAATGTGAAAGTCAATATTCCACATCTTTCCCAGTAAATTAATTTCCTAGTGCTGCTGAAAATAAAATTATTTTCTTACTATATACAGGATGGAGTTCTGAAATTAAAATGCCTGCATGTCCATGGTCTTTCTAAATGTCTGAGTGAGGATTCTTCTTTATTTCTCTGGTTTTTGATGTTTGCCAGAAATCTCTGGTGTTTCTTGGCTTATGGGTATATTTTCCAGTCTCTACTTTGTCATGACTTGGTCATTTTCCTTTTGTGTGTGGGTTTGTCTCTGTGTCTTTTCTTTCTTCTTCCTCCTTCCTCTACCCTTTACTCTTCTGTTCTCCTTCTCTTTCTCCTTCTCGTCATTCTACTGTTCCTTCCTCTGCTTTGGAAACAAATTCTATTGATTTGGAGTCCATCCAAATACATCATGACCTCAAAGATCTTATTTCCAATAAAGTTACATTCTGAGGTTCTGAAAATTATAGGAATTATGGTGGTATGCTGCAACAGAATGCCCCCATCATGTTTAGCATCCAGAGCTCTATCTCCTCCTCCTTTCAAACATGTTTTCTCTTTTCATTAAGCATCTTAAGATCAATGCATTCATTTCTGTCTGCTCTTTTTAGCTTTTCATCCCATGGCCCATTTAGGCTTCCTTTCATGGATAATAAGGATTCATGCATGAAGAGGGATAGATGGTGTTGTAGCAAAATTCAAACAATAAAATCCCTTTATAAGTTAAGAAATAATGTTCTTGATTTCTTTTTTTGGTTAGTATATACTTTGCTCTGGAGCTAGGTTCAGAGAAGGAGAAGAAGTAAATTATACTATACTATGTAATTTATCACACATGAAATTCAAAAATGCACCTTGACATGTATCCTTCTTATGAAGAAATTGATAAAAAGTCTCCTTTATTGTTCAAAAGATCCAGAGACGTTCTTCTTTGATTTGTTTCATTGCTGTCATGCAATGCTAATTTCCCCAACCCTTCTAGGCTCACTGCTACCATTAACATTCAAGGAAGATAGTTGAGGTCCATTTGGCTATCCTGGTACAAATAAATTAAAAAAAAAAAAAAGATCTCTGATTTTAAATTTCACCTCATCTTCATTGTTAAGGTGATTAAGCTCAGAAATCTAGTCAAATATATTTATTGTTTTGATTGGTATGGCAGAAGTTATTTTAATTACATTCGTGATTGAGCTGTTCTGAATGAACTGGTGAGAAAATACCTCTTTGAATACCTTTAATGATTTCATGCCAGCATTGCTGGATTGATGCCCTAAATGGGAAATGTAACAGAGTATCAGTATTCTTGATGGTAACAGGCTTGCTCAAATGGAAACATTGAAGAAGTAAATAATCTAAAAACAAATAGTTTTTTTCCTTTGTACCCACTTGTACTCTGCTCTACAATTGATCTCCTGCTTACTTATTCAAAAGCAAACATCTTGATCATCAATTTTTCCTCATTTTCCTTTTGTTCTCTAGAGGTAAAATCAAGAAAATTACAATAAGTTGGAAAAAATGATCTGGGAAAGGATCCTTCCAAATTAAGAGCTTCGCCATAAGATTGGACTCAGTATGTGTTTAAACAAAGTCATGATTCATTAACTCTGGTCTGTAACAATCCAATAAACAAAACCATGCTTTACAAGACATCCATTAGCAGGTTGAAGTGCATAAATCACTAACCATGTGACTCAGGGCTTAACCATTTGCCAAAACAGCTGTTTTCTCAGTTCAAATAATGAAAAGGAAAAGCAGCTGAAGCCAATTAGAGGATAAGCATTCATTCCCAAATATCTGAGACAGTTGACTGGTTTATTTCCAGATATGTTGTTATTCAGTTCCAAGGAAAAAAGCTCCTTTTTTAAAAAAAATGAAGGTTTTACATTAACCCTATTTGTATTGGGCTCTCCTCCAAAGAACAAGCAGAGAAAAAAACAAACAAACAAACATCTGATTAGATCCAGTGTTTTGACAGCAGTGCAGTGAATTATTTATTTAGCATTGCTTTGTTTCTTTGCTTGTGGAATATTTTAAGCATTCATGAAGACTAGGAAATATGAACATAAAATTGTAGTGAAGAGCAAAATATCTAATTCTAAGCAGAAATTATGTTTACAAAAGAGAATGATTTATGAAAAGAAATAAGACTCTAGGGAAAGCTGAGATTATTTAACCTACTTGGATACTGAAAGATCTAGTCTCAAGGAAAAACTTTAACTACATTCATTGCATTTTATGCTGGAATCCACGCTATTGCTAGCAAAATCATTTGTGCTATTTTCAGGCAGAATCCTTCAATAAATAATTCTATATAGCTTATCCTACTACAATAGAAGCATAATCTGCACATTCTCTTGCTATGACTGTCCTGATAACTCAGTTCATTAATATAAATTCTTAATAAAAATGAAAGAAACCTGATATATTTCCCTCAAAGGAATCATTAGTAGGCCAAACACCAATATAGTCTTATAAAGTTTGTATTGATACAGACAGGAAAGAGGACGGGTTCTACAGTTAGATCAGCTGGATTCTGATTGGCCCACTTACTAGTTAGACAAAATTTGGCAACTTTTCAAATCATTCTGAACCTGTTTCTTCATCTATATAAAATGGATAATAACATTTTCCTCATCACCTCACCTGCTTGTTTTGCAAAATTTAAATAAGCTATTTACAGTCTGCCTCTCTTGGAGACACCCTCCTGGCTGCTGTGGCAGATTTCTGACAAATAAAATCTTGCTTGTGCACTGCAGAAAATAAAAATAAATAAATAAGCCATTTACTTTTTGAAGTCAAAATCTCATGTGTTGCCCAAAGCTTGTTTCTTGCCTAAATGTGAAAATACATTTCAAAATGATTAACAGTCTGCATATTATTAAATGAGAATTCAAAATAAATGGTAGCTATTTTCATTGCTGTTCATGGATTCATAATGTCATGGATTGTCTGGGAGAGAATAGGCATTTATAACTGAAGAAAAATGGATTGATCATTTCAAAACGTAGAGGCTGGCATTGTGGTGCAATGGGTTAAGCCATTGCTTGTGATGCCAGAATCCCATATTGAAGTGCCACTTTTTTTTTTTTTAATCTATTTGTTTACTTGTAGGGCAGTGTTACAGAGACAGGGAGAGAAAGAGATGTTCCATCCACCGATTTACTCACCAATGATCAGGACTGGGCCAGGCCGAAGGCCAGAGCTTGGAATTCCAACCAGATCTCACAGGTGGGTAAAGGGCCCCAACGATTGGGCCTGAATTCCCAGGCACATTAGCAAGAAGCTGTGTTGGAAGTGAAACCAAACAGGTGCCCATATAGGACGCTGGACTTGCAGCTGGCTGCTTAACCTACTATACCACTACACTGGTGAAGAAATGTCAGTTTAAATCCTGGCTGCTCCACTCTGATCCAGCTTCCTGATGGATGTACTGGGAAGGCAAATAAAGGTGGCCCAAACATTTAGGGCCCTTCCACTCATGTGGGAGACTAGGACGGAGTTCCTGGTTTCTGGTTTTAGCAAGCCCAGCTCTTGTTGCTGCTGACATTTGGGTAGTAAACCAGAAAATGGAAGATCTATATGTTTCTCTCTGCTCCCTGCCTTATTATTCTGCCTTTCAAATAAATAAATTGTTTAAAAAATTTAAAAAGTATCAGAGCAGTTTGATATTCTAGGAAATAGACATTATTTAGCCTTTGGGCATAAACTATGTATGTCTGAAGGGATCTCATCAGTTTTGCTGATTTAAGGACAGTACCTACCTGCTGTTTTTGTAAGGACATACAAATGGTTAATTAAAATTCAGATAGAGTGCTAGTCATTTTATTAGGGAACCTGCAAAATATAGAGATGTAGGGTTTCAACAAAGAGAATGAATATTCTTACTGCTATAAATTCTAGGAAGCATGCATAAACATAAGGACTTAGTGGGGAAAAAGAAGAATTTACTGTTTGGGACTACAGAGGATTAGTGACTGAGTTCCAGATAAGAGAGAGATGCTCACAGATAATTCTACAGGGGGAGATGGTAGGTTATTGTAGGATGATGGAAAACCTGAATAGGAAGAAAAACCAACCTTGCCACAGTGAAGAAGTCACAGGTCAAGGAGCCCAGCACTGTGACAAACATAGCTTATAGTCTCAGTGTATGTGAGTTCTCATTTCTTTAAACCTTAATAGTGAGCTGGTGCTGTGATATAGTAGGTTAAGCCTTCGTCTGCGGGGCTGGCATCCCATATGGGCACCGGTTCAAATCTTGGCTGCTCTTCTTCCAATCTAGCTCCCTTCTAATAGCCTGGGAAAGCAGCAGAAGATGGCCCAAGAGCTTGGGCCCCTGTACCCATGTGAGAGACCCAGAAGAAGGTCCTGGTTCTTGGCTTCAGATAGGCCCAGCTTGGTCATGGTAACCATTTGGAGAGTGAACAAGTGAATGGGAAACCTTTCTCTCTCTCTCTCTCTTTCTCTCTCTGTCCCTCTGTCTTTCTGTAACTCTGCCTCTCAAATAAATGAATAAATCTTTAAAGAATAATCATAATAATTAAAAAATCTTAATGGTAATGATTATTCACATTAAAATATAAAATCTTGACTAATTTTATATCCATTGAATATAACCTGATAGTACCACATAGATGTAAATGCTATGACTATGCTTTTGCCTTATCACTGTCATTTTTGACAAATTGTAGTCCTTTTTACAGATAAGAAATCTATACTTAATATGAAGAATCAGAATAGCTGAGCAGCTTTTAATGTAGTTCAGTTACAAGACTTTTGCTCTCTTCAATTTAAGTCTCAAAGAGCTTCCTTACTTTTCTGTCAATATATTTTCCTCTTCTTCTGATTGCTATTCAAGTTTCTAGTAACAGATTAAAACACATGAACCTTAAACTTTCAAAATAATGCAAATTAATAATTTTTAATAAATTTGTGATTCAGTGAAACCTAAAAGCATGATAATTTGTAAAGTCAATTACAAATTTACAATTTGTAAAGTCAACAACAGGAGTCACTGTGCACTTACTCCTCATGTAGGATCTCTGTCCTTAATGTGCTATACATTGAGGCTTAATGCTATAACGAGTACTCAAACAGTATATTTCACTTGTGTTTCTATGGGGGTGCAAACTGTTGAAATCTTTACTTAATGTATACTAAACTGGTCTTCTGTTAAAAAAAAAAAAAGAAGAAATCAGCAATTCCCAACTTGACTCTCGCTGGGATTAAACATGACAATAGGTCTGATCTGATTTCATCATCATTTAAAAAATCATCTATTATTTTTCACTTTATGTTTCTGTGTGGGAACAAACTGTTGAAATCTTTACTTAATGTATGTTAAACTGATCTTCTGTATATAAAGAGAATCGAAAATGAATCTTGATATGAATGGAAGGGGAGAGGGAGTGGGAAAGGGGAGGGTTGCGGGTGGGAGGGACGTTATGGGGGGGAAGCCATTGTAATCCATAGCGTACTTTGGAAATTTATATTCATTAAATAAAAGTTAAAAAAAGAGAAATATTCTCATTTAATATTACATAGTTGGTAAATGCAGTGATATAATTTATACAGATTATAAGAAAAAATCTAATATTATGAAAACAAATGAACAGTTTGAACAATTTGTAACTAAGGAACATATGTAATCCTAATTATACAAAAATCACTTTAACAATATTTTCATTAAATTAACTATTATTTTTATAAATAATTCCTTAAAAATATGTGAAAATTTCAATTTTTCTATAAGACTCAAAAATAATTTCTTGAGAGCATTTGGCCCAGAGAGTAAGAAGCTGCTTGGGAACTTGCAACCTGTATTGGAAAGCCTGGGTTTGAGTCCTGGCTCCACTCCCAATTCCACTTCTTTCTAATGTGTACTTTGGGAGGCACAGGTGATGTCTCAAGTCGTTGGGTCCAGGCCATCTGTGTAGGTGACTTGCACTGACTCTCTGGGTCTTGGCTTTCGGCTGGCCCAGCCCTGTCTGTCTGTTGTGGACACCTGGGGTATGAACCAATGGGTGGAAGATCTCTCTCTCTTTCTCTGTTTTTCAAATAAAAAACATAAAAAGTAATCAAAAAAATTAGCCAAAGAAAAGAATACAAGGGATGGCTTGTATTCTGGGTCATGGCATTGGGGCATAGTGGGTTATGCTGACACCTGGTGCCCTGGCATCCCATATGGGCACCTGTTCAAATTCCTGCTGCTCCACTTCCAATTCAGCTCCCTGTTAAAGTGCCTGGGAAAGCAGCAGAAGATGGCCCAAGTGCCCAGGCCCTTGCCACCAACATGGGAAACCTGGATGGAGTATCTGGCTTTTGGCTTTGCCCTGGCCTACTCCAGGCATGTGGGTCTCCCTCTCCATCACTCTGCCTTTAAAATAAATAAATAAATTTTAAAAAGACAGTTTTATTTGTATGCTGAAAAATTCATTTGATTACAATTGCTTTATTTTTCTTCATTTAATATTATCAGTTTAACCTAATTTATATTTTCTAAAAAATTAGTGACAGTCAAAATAAGTGATAATAATACTGTGTATAGGTTGTCTATGATTATGGCATTCCCTGACATTACCATGTTATTTTCTGTACAGATTAAGATCTCTCATCAAGCAATTTGCTTGTCTTCAGCAGGAAGCTTAACCAAAATGTTAAAGTTTAGACTTCATTGCACCATTTAGCTTAGTTTTACAAGAATCTCTCATGGATTATTTTCCCCTTCATTAGGGCAGACTTGTATTTGAATGTGCATTTCACGAATGGGGGTGTTGTCTGGGATTCCTGTTTTGGTGTTTGCATTAGAGGATAAAAACTTCAAAACAAGATTCTTTTTTGAACATCGTCCTTTGGATTCTACTTAAAAGGCAGAGAAATGATCAAAATAGCATCCCACGAGCGTCCTTGGCAGGGCTGTGATATGTGATGAAGCTTTCTTTATTCTCAGAACTGGCATTCGATGAAGAGCTTTTCAAAGAGAGTAGATGCATTAAAGAAGGAAGTGCTTGCAGCTTCTCCTAGTATACGATTCAATTAATGAGCCAGTTTCTGACCTCTGCATCAGTACTGAGGTGACATGAATTGTCTGTGAAATCGTATCAGCTTCCACCACCAATGCCAGAAAAGGGGAATATAGCACCAGGAATGGCTCTTCACCAAGGTGCATCTGTAGTGTGGATAAAATTCCATAAGGTATTTTTAAATTACTGTTTCTTAAAATAAAATATTAATCATTATTTTTTCCTGAAAGGGAGGGAAGGAAACAATGCCAGAGCCCTTTTGGTGGGCCTGCTGTTGCCTTTCCCCACTGGTTTTACTTTAAAGGCCTGGGCAGCTTTGATTTATGGTCAATTGAAGTTATCCCTCATGCCCCTCCTTTGTTCCTATTTCCTACTTGGTTGCCAACCCTCCCAGCACAGTCTATTATTCTAGAGTTGGTTTAGTTGTGCTTGAAAGGAAGTTTGGTTTACTTGGTTTCAGAGCTTCCCAGATCTGCTTTGTGTGAGTGTAATAAACAGAGCAAAAGCTGGAATTCTCCATTGCAATGCTATATATATATATATATATATATACACACACACACACACACATACATATATACATATATATATATTACAGTCCTCAGGATCCCATACTTTCTGTTTGATATCATTTCCTTTTGTTAAGCATACCTAATATCAGTACTGTTAATGCAAACTTGGAAAGCTCTAAAACGTATATTTAAATTTTTAAACTGATGATTTTAAAATGGGTTTCAGAGCACTGTATTTGTTTCTCTTATGCAGAAAAAAGTAGTATTTTTATAGAAAATTAATGCAGATTATTTTCCCACCGAAACCTATACACACAATTGCTTTATTTCATTGTATTTCTCTTAATAGGTTGCCATCCAACAATGTCTCTGCATAGGTAGAATTTTAGTGTGAGTTTTAAGAAGGAAGAAAAAGCTTCTACTTCTTGTTAGATGCACATGTGATAATTAGTTGCAGGCTACGTTTTAGCCTTCATTCTTACATGGGCTCAAGAGCCTTTCTAGAAATGTACAGAAGAGGTCATTCACTAAGATCACCTCTGACTTTGGGAATATGATGATCCACTATAGTCTCAAAATTACATTTGTAGAAGCACAAATATTTCCTTCAGAAATTCAGCTAAGACCCACTCTATGTCCTTACAATGTTTAAAGAAGTTTCTACAGAAGAAACCACCCCTCAGCATTACCTTTTTCACTAGAGAGCTTGGACCTGACAGAGTTCCTCCTTTAATGGCATCCTCTGCAGATTTATCTTGAGTTGGAGAACTTTTCATGGGTCAATACAGTGTCTCTATCTTCTGCCTGCATGCCAGCTCTCATTCAGTCTGCTTTCCCAATCAAACTTCAGTCTAAACATCCAAATCATCTGTTTAAACACAAATCCCATTAAAAATACACATTGTGTTAAAATGCAGATTCCCTTTCAGGAGTTCAATATGTGGCCTTAGACAGTACATTTGTAATATTTGCCAGGTGATGCTAAGGCTATTGGACAATATTTTGAGGTACTAACAAATCTCAAGGTCATCAGGGACATTGATAATTCCTTTCTGGATGCTACACCAGCACTAGAAGGGACTTTGAGAGCACTGAGACTATGACAGCTTCCCTGGGCAGTCTTTCATTCTTTTGTTCCAGATGTATAGAACATCTGCTCTGATATTCAGTTTCTATAACTCTTCTACATGGCTATAGAGTAATCATTTTAGATGTGTTTCATAACCACAAGGTGCTGAGGAAAGCAGGTTTTCATGAGAAGGGAGCTAAGTAGCAAGATCAATCAGACAGCATGGTGGGGTTTGAGACCTAGTATGAGGGTTTCAGGTCTGGGAATAACAAGTCAGAAGGTACACTGAGGAACACACCAGTTGGGTCTAGAAACTATAGGATAGCATTTAATGAAATGTGTAACAGATTATTTGTGCTTGGCCAAGGAATAGGGAAATCTATGGATCAAACATGGTTTGGTATTTCCACAACACAAGTTGGGGTAGGCAAAGTTGTGGCTGAAGTTTTATCTAAAATGCCTGGCAGGGGATTCTCTATAGGTTTATCCAGGCAGTACAGTGAAAATCTTCAAGTGGTACCATTCACCTAGACTATATGAGTGGTGTTTCCAGGAGTTGTACAATGTCAGCCTTGAGTTCTACCTTTCAGCTCTCAACAGACTTAGTATACATGTAGCTTCTAATAATGTTGTCCAAAGGAAATTCTCCTGTCTTCCATGTTCTTCACTTTGAATTGATTGTTCTGAGTCACAGAGCAATATCAAAGCTAGGCTGCCTAAAAACACTGCCCAGTCAATACCATGGCTAAAGTCCTTGATTTCTTTCCATTTTTATGTAATAGTTCTCAAATGAACTTTTCAGGTGGCTAAGTACTGTGCGTTATATGGCAATTCAGAGATGCAATCTGATAGTAGATCTTCTTCCTTCAATTGAGCTTTCAAAATTTTTCCAGTTATTGCTGTTGCGTCCATTGCAAAGGGAGCTTGATACCGAGTCAATCAGAAGTTACACACCTGCATCTGTTCACGTTTAATTAATCAGAGATTACAAAGCCATTGTAATTCATAAACTGTACTTTGGAAATTTATATTTACTAAATAATAAAAAAATAAAGCATAAAAAATTAATCAGAGATTATCACATGGCCATAGATAGCTCCAGGTAAACTGGAGATTACTACTCAACATGAAGATTGTACTTGCCTCAAGTACAACTATTATCATGGAAGAAGGGAAGAATTCATCTTTTCCCTCAATAGCTAGGAGCGTATTCTATATATAAACCCAGGATCACCTTAGGTAATTTTTTAATTTACTAAAGTAATTGATTTTATAATATGAGTGGTCAAGTTTCTTCTCAAGCTATCACAGTCTAATTGCCCAGAAATGGAGATGTCTACATGACTCTCTGTTTTATTTCAACCAATGGTGTACCTGTGATAGTTCTCACTTTCACCCGCTATGCTATAATAACCAACAGAGTGCTCGTTCTATTCTAGCTTGTATAACAAATTTAATAATCGCCATACCATCAAGTATCAGGCAAATTGCTTGTGCAAGAAGTTTTCAGACTGCTCTGGAAAATTAGAATTTTAATCTCCATTCCAAGATTCCAAAATTTACACCATACCAAAGTGATATAATTGTATTTCTTTGATATTCAATATAGACTAAGAAGTGGCACTCTCTCAAGCATTTCCTGTGTCTACATTTGTTCCCTTTCTACATGTTATTTATTTTTCTCAAAATATTGATTTAAATAATTCATATTTTAAAAAATATTTTTAAAAAGCTTTATTTGTTTTAAAAACAGTTGCAGGGAGAGAGCTAGAAAGAGAGAGAGAGAGAGAGAATCTTTCATCCACTGATTCATTCTTCAAATGGCTGCAACAGCTGGGTCTGAGTCAGGCTGAAGTCAGGAGCCAGTAGATTCTTCTGGGTCACCCATGTGGTTCCAGGGGCCCAAGGACTTGGGCCATCTTCCACTGCTTTCTTAAGCACATTAGTAGGGAGCTGAATTGGAAGTGGAGCAGCTGGAACTCGAACTGGCATCATATAGGATGCCGGAATTGCAGTTGCTGGCTTAACTTGCTTGGTCACAGAGCTGGCCCCTAAACAATTTACTTTTATATTGCTAAATTTATCACTAAATATGGGATGAAATAGAGTACATATTTCAGTATGCTTTTCTTAAATCATTAATCACATCACAGTTGAGTCTGTGGCCTTTCTGCAAAGTGTACAGCAGTATAGAAAGTTCCCTAAAATCTGACCTTCAAAGGCTGACAATATAGGCAACATCTACACATGATGATTTGTACTTGTGTAAGGCATAAATCAAAAATGAGGTCATGGGTAAGGACACTTGATTTTTTATTCATAAGATTTTCATGCTTTGCATTACATACCTTGAGACTTATCATTCATTACAGTAAACATGTTTGGCAAGATCACCTTTTGAACTTAAAAAAAATTGGGGAACATGTTGTGGTGCAGTAGTGAGCATGCCCCTTTGGACACTTGCATCCAAAGCCAGTATCTGAGTTCTTGGGTTGCTCCTGGCTCTGCTTTTGATCCAGATTCCTGGTAATGTGCACTCTGGAAAGCAACAGGTAACAGCTCAGGTATTTGGGCTCCTACCGCCCACTTGGGAGACTGGGATGGAATACCAGGCTCCTGGTTTTGAATTGGCCCAGACCTGGTTATTGCGGGCACTTGGAGAATGAAACAGTGGTTGGAAGATCTCTTTCTCTTTTGCTCTGTTTCTTTTCTCTTTCATTCTCATTCTCTCCATTGCTCTGCTGTCCAAATTAATAAAAAAAGACATGAATAAAACTTAAAATGTAACATATATTACTTCCCCTCTTTATTCAATGGATAGATATCCATGAAAAGTTCTGAAAATTGATTGATAGGCAAACATCCATTTAGTACAGAGGGAAAAAGAGATACACTTTTCTAAGTCTATAATCAAATATTTATCTTGTAACTCTAGGCACATAAAACTAAAAGATAATTTAATTAATTAAAATAGATCTCTTGCTAGTAATTATCCTTAATAACCTGAATCTGAATTACAAATTGTTGTATTTTTATGTAAGAGGATCTACACAGGACACAGTTCTTACCACATTAGAACTCTGGAAAAAACTCTAACCTGTCATTGTTAGAAAAACTATTTGACAAAGAAGAGTTGGAATAATGCCAAGTTGAATTATGTGTGCTTCTATGAATAAAAGTAGATCCCTACAAAAAATGTTAATATTTTTTCCAAGTACCAACATGATTAACATTCATGCTTCAGAAATGTGTGCTTGGAGAGAATTTATTTTACATCAAAAGGTGTCTTTTTTTTCAGGACGATGCTTTTGTAGTAACATGAATTAGTCATCTTGAAGGATATTAGTATATTGGGGTTGGGGTGATTTATTCAGCCTCTTGCAATGCAAACTTGGAGTAAGGTAAGTAAATTGTCCATCACTAAGCTGTTTGTACTCAGTGCTGAAGGCACAGAATTTCTTTGAATATTATTTTCTGATTCCTCACTAGAGCCAGGTGTTGGTATGTGCAAAAATGGGGCACAAGATTAAAGAGCATGTGGACACAAATGAGTCCCAGGAACTTCAAAGTGCATTTGGGTATTAGGTTCCTGATAACAAAATATCACTGTAGTCATCTGAAAGGCAGGGATTTGCTATTTGGTCCGGGCCCCAGGAAAGTTCTAAGACACACATTTTGTAGGATTTATGGGCAGACTCTACCGTCCCTTTAAACCTGACTGTCTAAGAGTGATTGTGCTGATTCCTCACAAGAGTATTTTCCATAATTGGATGCACATGTGACTGTTTGCAGCCCCTGGCCTGTTTTATTTTCAGCCTGCTTCTATGCATTCTGCCTTGCCAGGGTTATCAGGTTCTTGCTTGGCCAGAGGTCATGTTTGTCTCTCACTTTCTTGCCTAATCCCTTTACAGCAGGGAAGTGGGTAAGGGGGAACTTGATTTCCAATTATTGAAAGACTTCTTTTTTTTTATAATAGCACAGTGAGGAGAAATGTCCTATGTCCTCATAAGAAATGAAGTTTAAAATGATTACAAGCTTTTGAAAAAACTCAATAAATTCAAAAGCATGATAAATATGTGAGTAGTTTAATTAATCTAATTAAAATTTTCATCACTTTAAATATTATCACAGTTTGAAGGAGAGTCGTCTGAGTAGTTTTAATGGAAATTTTGTTTGTGTGTGTGTTTATGTGTGTGTTGCTCCTGACTCTGCTACAGTACCACTTACAAAACTTAAATTGGAAAGAAAGTCTTCTTAAGTACACATACGAATAATTTTATTCCTTAAATGTGTTGAGTTTTCCACTCATTTATTAGGTGTTTATTGATCATGTATTAGGTGCTGAATATTTTTTTAGGTACTGTGAGAATAATGGTAAACTGAACAGAGGAGGGCACTGCCTTCCTAGAGCTTTTAATCAAGTGGAAGGAGCCAATAGAGAGTTCAAAGTCATAAATGCAATGAAGAGGGGTGGGGGAGGAGCTTCTTAGGAAGAAAATTTTGAAAGGGGGTGAGGGTGGCCTGGGAAGGACTTTGAAAAGCTGACGTCTGAGAAAACAGGATATACCCAGATGAATAAAAAATCAGGTGAGTGCTGTGGCAGAGGGATGTGTTGTCATGTAGAGGGTTAAGCTGCAGCCTGCGATGCCAGAATCTGATATGGGCACCTGTTTATGTCCCAGCTGCTCCACTTCCTATCCAGCTCCCTGCTATGTGCCTGCGAAAACAGCAGATGTCCCAAGTGCTTGGGTGCCTGCACTCGAGTGGAAGACCTGAAAGAAGCACCTGGCTCCAGAATCCCAGCTTCAGCCTGGCCCAGCCCCGGCTGTTGCAGTCATTCAGGGAGTGACCCAGCAGATGGAAGATCTCTCTTTTTGCATCTCCCTCTCTCTCTCTCTATTACTGTCTTTAAAATAAACAAATATTTTTTTTCTTTTTAATAAAAGGAAGTTTAGAGGTCTTTAAGGGTAGACGCAGCAAAGAATCAAAAGAGGTATTGTGCCTAATCTTGAGCAAGGGGGCAGTGAGATGAGTTAGACCGGGAAGACAGGCAGAATCCACATTTTGTAGCTGTCTGTAATCTCTGGCCATGGTCTACGACTGAGCTTTCTGGAGGCAGTCGCAGGAACAGAAATTAGCGTTTGGGACATTTAGTCGCGCTCTTAAATTTAGCATTGGAGGATTCCGAGGAGTGAGCTCTGGTGTGGTCATGACAAAGTTGTCAGCCAACCCCATGGCAATTCTGGAGCTGAGATGGCAGGCCTCTGGAGGCATCCCCAGTCGTATGGCCGTGTTGATACATCCCTGGCTATATGCTCATCTTGAAAGAAGGATGAACTTGGCAGGAGCACTTTTCTTCAGCCAAGGCCATTCTCCAGGAAGCCTGATACCCACAGGGTGACTTGGCAGCATCCCAGTGTGTGTGAAAGAGGTCTGGGCATGTGGGAGTCACTGAAGAGTTTTGAAAATGAAGTGCCAAAGTCTGCTTTACATTTCTGTATGATTACTCTGGCTGTTTTGTGGAGAATGGACTATTCAGAGCCAGAGGGAAATAAATGTAATACTTGTCTAAAACCAGTCAACTTTTGCCAACGCTGTTCTCTCTCAATGACTGAAAGTCATAAGATTCCTACAAATCAAGGGAAACAATTTTATCAGACTTCATGCTGTCAGGCCTAATAAGAGAGCTAAAACAATTTGATTGGATGTCCCTTTGTTCTGAGAATTGTTGAAATGAGAAGCTATTTGTAACTGTGATTATGGTTGTTGTGAAAATCAAAGTGTGGGCTCTGTTCACCTGAGTTCTATGAGAAGAAAATGCCAGAAAATGCCGACTGGCTGATGAACTTGTTGATTAGGATGAAGGTAGATTTGGCTGAATGGGTAGCAGTCAGAAGCATGAGGGAAGGCTTTATAATGATGGGATGTTTCTGTATCTTAGTTCAATGGTAGTTATACAAATCTACATGTGTGAGAATTTGACATAGAACTATACACATTCAGTGTTCCTAGGTCAGTAGTCCTGCTTTGATATTGTATTACAATTCTGTAAATATAACCATTGGGAAACAACTGAGTGATAGATACATTGGATCTTTCTGTAGCTTCTTTCCAACTTCTGGTGATATAATTATTTCAAAATAATTTTTTAAGATTGATTTATTTGTTTCAGAGGTAGAGTTAAAGAGACATGGAGAGACAGAGAGAAAAGTCTTCCATATGCTGGTTCACTTCCTAAATGGATGCAATGTCCAGAGCTGAAACAATCTGAAGCCAGAAGCTTCTTCTGGGTCTCCCATACAGGTACAGGGGCCAAAGTTCCTGGTCTACCTTCCACTGCTTTCCCAGGCTAAAGTGGAAAGCTGGATTGGAAAAGGAGCAGCTGGGATACAAACCAATGCCCATATGGGATGTTAGCACCACAGGCAGAAGCTTAGGCCACTTTGCAACAGCGCTGGCCTCTCAAAATTTTTAAAAGCGGTCTCTTCTAGGTGTGGGTATGCTAGGCACACCCCTGAACTGTTTCCTTGGATCATTGCACCCACTCTTGTGATTTAAGCTACCGTAGAGACATTAAGGCCCTAAGAACCTTTAATTCATTTAGACTGCTCCCCTGTGCACCAGACCATGTAACTGGCTGTCCCCATGGCATCTCAAATTCAACATGTCCAGTATTCATTCTCTTCCTTAAACCACAAGTGTATTAAATATTAAAATAATATCGGTTATACATCATATATTTTACTCTGTCAAAACATTTTTACATATTTCTCTTATTCTCACAACATTCATCCTAATTGGTTGGCACAAGTATTATTTTCTGATTTATGAGCTAAATAAATCAAAGAGAGGCATTAAGTGACCATGTGAGGAGTGTGTTTAATTTAGTGGGATAGTAAATAGTAGAACCTACATCTCCTGATTTACATACTTTTGTGTTTTTCAACATACTCTTCTATCATTGCCATCTTAAGTTGAATACTAGTACATGTTTGGTGTAGTATAACAAATGCAAGTCATTTTGAAAGCACTGTGTTCATACTCAGTTTTCCAAAGCAGCTAATTAAATAGCTCTGAGAGAAAAACCAAATGAAGCAGGTCTGTACTTTGGGGCATTTTCAGTGGGAAATCAGAATGTAATGTTTCCAATCACTCACTCAGCCTGTATTATTCTGACTTTAACTCTGGTTCTTGTGATTTGATTCCAGGTGATAGAAGTACTTGATATGATAAGGAATGGTATGCAGATTTTGGCTTTTTTTTTTAAGGGTTTTATGACCAACAGGAAAAATTAACATTATTACAGAAGAAAAAGTTCTGAAATACATTCTCTGACATCTGTTTCCCTCATTTATTTGGATCTTTTAAGATCAGCTTATCTCTCTTGGCTCTTGGAGTCCTAAATTGAAAACATCGCTTTGATTTATGTATGTTGCCATGATTTAGGCACTGTTAGAATGAATATCAGATGGTTTTATACTTTTGCAAAGGCAGTAACTCAAACAGGTAAACTTTATCTTATCATCTGAAAACCAAGATGCTGAGATATGGGTATGAAACAACATTGTTCCAGCTACCTCGATATTTTAAAGACTTGGCCTTTGCAAAAATTATGTAAATTGATTTGTAAGTCATACATTCAGCATACACTTATTCAGTACCTGGATATAGACATAGGAAACTTAGAGAGTCCTTTCACTGTGGAAATTAAACAAAGGTACATGTGAATTCCACTTTAAAGAAAAGCAGATGACTGGAGCAAAAGGTGCCACCAAAGAGAAGGATGAACTTGGGTTGTGCAAACTGCAGAATGACATATGCAACAGCAAGAATCCCACAACAGAGAAACAATAATCAAGTGAATATTAACATTATGTAAAATGCCTAAAGGAACTCTGTAACATACTTTCATAGAAAATTTGAACCTGATGAAGCCTTGTGAAATGCATGGAGATGCTGATAACTCTTGATTTCCAAACTTATTTGTGTTTCTTCTAGTTGAATGGTTGATGCCATGAAGTCAGAAGGCACCAAAAACTACCTTGGCCCTTTACCCATTCTTCCAATAGCATATATATTCCTGCTTTATGTGACCCATGAAGAGCAGGTGAAATGAATTTAGCTAAATGATACAACTTTTATTTAGTGAATGCCATATCTGAGGTCATGCTTTTGCAGGAGTTGCTGTAAAATAAAATATATGCAATTGTGTTGTTGTACTCTTAGGTGGAACATACACAGTCTTATTAAATCCTATTAAGACTTTTACATTTGCTTGTCTCATGCTACATGTAAACCCAAATTAGTGAGCATGAAACACTGCAGGGGGCACTTTCCAAACAGCATACTGAAACATGTGGTTCCACTAACTGTTCAACTCAATGATTTGTAGCTTTTTTCGCTAAACCTTGCTATGGCTTTTCTGAATGTTATTACTCACTAGAGATGTGAGGTTTGTTGACTTGGAATGTGTCTTTTCCACCCAGATTTGTGAGGCTTTCAGACTATGTCACAGCATGACCTGATTTAATCTTTGAGCAGTCTTAAGGGATGTCTCTCCCCTCCTCTTCAAAGCTGGTCCAGACAAATTTTTCTGCGGTGGTAGTGGGGACAGAACAAAGGAGAGCAGGAAAGATACAAGGGGGAGGAAGAATAGCCACAGTCTGTCTTCCATATTTACTCAGAAGCTTCTAGAAGAACAAGATGTAGGGGTACTGCTCTGTGAAGGGGACTGTAAGCAAAGGAAAAGATCATGTGACTCTAGCAAAGTCATCTGTAGGGTATCTGCCCCTCCCATCTTTTTCCTATTACTTGTTCTACAATATACCTATGTCTGTGTATGACTCTTAGTGTGGATTCAATTATAAGCCAGGAACATGATCTGAGAGAGTTCCCTAAGAATTCAGGTTGTTAACATCTCTCACTTTCCAGTAATGTTGGTTCTGAACAACAGATGAAAAGCTTGACTTTGAATTTCCTATTCCATGGCAAATATATTTTGTTCTTATGATATGGAGAGCAAGAGAATAGATAGGTAAA